>NC_046653.1:16457284-16782284 GCF_900324485.2 Mastacembelus armatus | reverse complement strand
AGAATAACACAATATATTCCTATCCTTTATGTAAAACAGGTGGTCTCCACATGATATCAGAATCAGAATCAGAATCAGAATCGGTTTTATTGGTAGGTACAGCAAAGAACACTTTACAGTACTAGGACTAGTACTAGGACTCAGGACTAGGACTATAAAACACACTCTGCATTTCCTGAACAAATTTTACATATATTGTTAGATTCTGCAGGTTTATGTGCAACAATTGGGTGATAAATTACTATGATTTTACAGAAGGGAGGGCTCAAATTATCTGCACAAATTCAACTGGTGTGAAGTTGACTTTAGTGCAGCCAGAGGCTTGCAGTTAATCGTTTGACTTCAAAGGATTCCCGGTTTAGAAGTTTTAAACTCATCATTTACAGGCTCAGAAAGTGGGTCAATTCTGCAGCTGTAACCCTGCTGGGTGTTCAATTGTGAGCTGAGAAATAATATTTTGGAACAGAACCTGTCTCCTGTGCACAGTCACATGACTTGATTTCTGCGTCTTCCCCTGCAATTTTAGCAACTAAAAGCTAGTATCTCACAGAGAACTAGCATATGCAATAGGAGCTAGAAAAGCAAGAGGGAAAAAATGCAAAAATGTAAACAGCTTAAGACAGCAAAAAAAATAAAAAGATGTTCAAGGGTTTATATATTCAACACTGTGGCAGAAAATAAAAACTCTCACTCAGACAGGCACTGAAGCAGAATGAGGACAAGTAGGCAATTGACCCTAATCATTTTTCACATCCTTCCTGAGTTTCATAAAAGATGAAATCAGAAAGACATAATTGAGCCTCTCGAAACACTGATCCACTGGTGACAGTCTGGTTTTGTTTGATAATGAACAACCACATATTACAGCAACATCCCTAAACACTCCACAACATGTTATGTTTTTATTTGCTGTGTCTTCAGTTCATCCTGGCAGGGTCTCAATGATGAACGTTAACCAGAGCTAGGAATATGTGTAGGAATGAGTTTGTAAACGAGTTGTGAATGAGTTTCTCCTTCTCTTTGGAAGCATGAGATAAGAGAATTAACATTACTGCCAATCTGAACACACAGTGACTTCACATCAACCCCCTGCCTTGTGCACAAAATGAGCTTGGTAACATCTTTGTCAGCAGAAAACCACTTCGCTTCTCTGTGTAGAAAATGGAGACAGGAAATCAAGGACAGAGAAACAGAGGACAAGGGGAAGGGAAATAGAGAAAGAGATGGTGGAATACGACACGACAGATTAGTGCATATTAACAGCAACATTGCTTCATGTGTCAATCACAGATAAGGCTGCCAGTCAAGCTCTAGCAAGACCACTGTTTCACTTCCCATTAAAATAGAATCCCACTTACAGCTTTGATAAGGCCACAGTTTGAAAACAGAGCAAAATGACTGGGCATTGGCAGGCTCTGTGGTGGAGGAGATGAGTGTCAAAACGAATGAATGGGAGAAATGGAATATTGCATTCCTATCGGAAGTACGGCTTGAGTAAAGCTATTTTTACCCGGGTGCACAGGAAGAGCCTCGGGCTCTCCTTTCAGAAACCATCTTCCCTGCTGATTACAGCAGAAACCTGAGTGTTTATATCAAACTAAAAGAAAATACATTTTCTTGTTTTGGAAATTATAGTATTTCTCCTATGTTACTTATCTCTACAAAACTTAATTCTCTCACTCTCACACAAGCATGCACGAGGGGACAGTCTCGCTCACTCAACTCTAAGTAAATGTAGTCAAATACCTACACACTTAGTACCAAATAACATTCAAGCTGTGAAAAGCTGAAAAGTATTTTGGTGTTGATGGAAATATGTTTCAACGTTTTAGATCATCAAAAGAGATTTTTTGACTTCCTTAGACATAACTATTCACTTTCCTAACGCCTTGATCTCTTTCAGCTGGAGAGGGGGTTGTGGGTAAATATGACCTCCTTTATTAGGAACTTGTTCTTGTTCTTCACTCCCTGTGAGTACCATTAATACTCTCCTGATATTGCCTATCATGAAAGCATAATTTATTGCATAAATTGTCTTAAGCATATTTACATCACACACTGCTGTATTAACTAACCTGCATGAATCTCTGCCAGAGGAAAATAAAACGCATGCAAATACAAATCAATGCAGATGAACCATACAATCATACAGTACACCATTTGCCAGGCAGTTCTTCAAACACATCCATTCCTCTCAGGAACATCTCGTTCCTGCCCCACAGACAGGCAGCTAGCAATCACTCAGGACCCAATCAGCAGAACCTGGCTGTAATGGATTCTACTGAGCTCCAGACTGCAATAAACCCTCCCTGGGTCTAATCAACACCAGCACAGCAGACCCAGCCCACTGAGTGACTGAGCTGGATGTGTATGCCCTCCTCTGCAGCTGGCCCTGGTCTCATTATGGACCTAATCAGTACAACCACAGCTTTTATGACATCCTCCTCAGAACAGGCTCTCTCTTTGATATCATGCTAGTGCAGAATTTCTAAATATTCTCATTTTGAGTGATTCAGCTGGGTTTGTAAAAGAATGAAAGACAATTTTCAGACACTCAATAATCCAAAACCCCTCATCAATGGAACATGGGTTTTGACAGATAATTCAAGATGGCTATTGTTAACACTGCCACTGGCTAATTCCAAAACAGTGATCTAATTTGTAACTGACACTCTTGCAAGGCTCAACAACAAAAATATAACAAAAGTTGTATCCATGCATGGTCCCGAATAAAATAGCTCTTCTATCCCAGTACACTATATGTTCATGTTTGCTTGTGTGCTTCTCACCAGCAGCAGCAGCAGCACCACATCTGCATGATCACACACACATGCTACATGCAGGGCTGTCCACAAGTCTTCATCCTGCAGGTTGACATTCAGGCCTCGTTCAATCAGAAGCTCTGCCGCGAACACATTGTCATGCCGAGCACACTGCAGAATGGAAGAACAGTAAATTTTATTACCATTAGTTTCCTAATGCATAATGAATGTGGAAAATGCATTGTATAGCAAATGCAATAATTATAGTGCAACATGGGTACCATCTGACCAAACATTTACAAAAAAGTTTATATGCTATAATTACTTGCTGAATTCAGTGATCATCATCTGATGAATCAGAGAGCACCGAGGACTTGCTGCAACAAATGTATCGTTTATTTTAGTAATAAGTAATAATTTTACCAGATGTAGCAAAGATCCTCCAGAAGAAATGGGTGTGCTGATAACTGCTCCATCCTTTAGGAGACGCAACACTGCAAGACAGCAAATATCTATGTTGAAAGCTGCTGTACATGAAGCTTGTAGAGCAGACACACACATGCTTAGACATATACTGCATAAAGATTCACAGGACACACAGTGATCTTAGCCAAGTTTGTGTAGTCAGCCATAAACAAAGGAGCAGGGAGTAGTACATTAAACAAGGTCACAGTGATTTTACTATACCACTGATATATTTTTTTATTTAACATGTACAAAAAATAAATATATATAGACAGTAGGTTGGTAAGACAGAAAGGGAGCGTACTGGAGTGTGTGACAGATAAATAGAGCAGGATGGACAAACCACTGAGGGTGAGGAGAGAGAGAAGTGGAGCTCTCTGGTTTGGACATAAGTGACTTCACCAATACTGACAGCACGAGATGGATGCTGACTAAACCCTGGGAGATCTTGGAACAGTAAAACAACCACTACTGTCACACTGTCACGCAATCCAGCCACAAATCCACACAAATACACACACTAGAGTCTTTAACCAAAGCCGATGACTTTAAAAACAGTAACCATGGGAATTACCTTGGTGATAATTCTAACTAATGACCCTTGCTGATGACCCCCATGAGGTCATTTCACTTAAAGGGTCATTATCTAGACAGACAGCAAGTATGTTTAAAAGCAGTAAAGACTGACCTTTAAACTGGTATAGATGATAACCAAAACCATTTTGAAATATAAATATTAAACATATATATTTAGCAATGAATAATAATTAAAGTAATTAAACTTATAGCTTTCTGTGCTAACCCTCATGAACAAGCTATTGTTGTTGCACTGAATTCTCCATGAAGATAAAACACCAAACACCATCTCTGCACCTGCCTAATCCCACAAATGTTTTATTACTGCTGTATGCACCCGAATCCATTAACACAATACAATTTATAAATAACAGCTGTGTAATGAATTCTAGTTTTTGTTGAAACTGTCACTGAAACAAGGTTTGACTCTGTTATATATGTATACTTCACAAACAGATAACCATATCCCATGTGCAAACAGTGATGCATTCATGTATATTGTATTTGACACTTTGACACATTTCTATATTTTTATACACAGATCCAACCACTACCATTAATATTTGTTTTCATTACAGATTAATTTAGTCATTTTTAGCAACTTGATGTAACTTAAAGCTGAATATTTAAGGTATTATTTTAAAAGTTCTGCACATGCACACATTCCAAACAGGCCAAACCCATACTGTACACAGACATTTTTCCAGTCCTCTAATAGCCTGCAGTGCTTAATGGTCTTTAAATGGACAACCTTAGAGTCAATCAGCACAATTATCTCAACATACTGTAGAGGCTTAGAACTGTAAACCACCAATTAAAGCTCTGCCTAAGTAGTTACCAGGGAATAAATTATTCTCTTGCTTCCCTCTCTGTCAAAAAGTGCATCATCACAGGACTACTCACTACTGAAAGTGAAGCACCAAATTTTATGATTTGCTTTTTCATACAAAATAAACTATGATTTAAAGTTGATCAGTGGTAATATCAAGACAGCGTCTAGTCTATAAAACAGCCCATCAGTTATAGCTAGTTAGCCTTCATCTTTGACAGAATAAGCTGAGCTTTATGGCACATTATTGAGTATTTCTAAAAAGAGGTCGAAGGTCAAGAGATTCATATAAACCTAAAGGTAGTAAAAGACCATAACAGCAACACTTGTTCCATTGGCAGATTTGTCAAGCCCAGGCATTGTTTCAGTCTCTGTGAAGCCACAGCATCCATTTGGTACTTGCATTAGTAACTAGTGCACTAGAAAATTTGGTATCAATTTTAAGACATTTTCTTGTAATAACATTAGTTCACTCATGGCTGACATTGCAAAACGGTTCTTAATGATTCCAGCTTTGTTTTAGTCAGAGGGTTTAGCCACAGAAAGAGAAAACCACAGGCCCAGTTAATATGAAAAGGGATACAATTGGCTGTTGCATCCTGAAGCTCAACAAAATGCTGGAAATGGGAACATGTCTTATTGGTTAAAAGGTGAATCCAGCTCTGCCAAGTATTACTTGTGTTCTAGGTTTATCTTAAAAAAAGACAAGTAATGAAAATATTTTTCTTGGCTGTAATGTAGCTGAAAGAGAAACTGAATACTGCATTAAAAAGATTTAAATCCACTGAATGAGTTACAGGTAAGGTAGAGCAGTTATATATGCTTGCAGCAACAGTAACTTCCTCTTTATGTTAAATCTTTCTCAATTGGTGGTTGATTACATGCCGATATTAGGTTTGTGTGCATGCGCGCGTGTGTGTGTGTGTGCTGTTTGCGTGTGTGTGCTTTTTGTGTGTGTTGCCCCTTCATCAGGAAGCTGCTGATAGGGAAATAGAGAGCGGTGGCAAAGTTGGCTGTCATTTTATGGAAAATTACAAAACAGCTGTTCAAGACATATGTAGAGTTTCCATGGCAACCAGATAAGATCTAGTAATAGAGTGAAAAGGAGAGAGAAAGGAAGGGATGACCAGAGAGAAAAACTGACTGAAGGTATAGACTAATAAAATGACACGTCATAAATGACTATCTGTGTTCTCTACAACCCACATAGACCACCTGTACTATAAGGAAACCCCAACCAGCCCCCATCTCATAAAACAGAACATTGTGTTGTACAATATATAACACATTGCCTGTACCTACAGCAAGGCAGGAGCTAAAGCCATGTGCAAAAAGTTGATTTTGAGAATTTTGTCCTTAACCTATCTTTGTGTAAGACCTGAAAAGTCAATTTAGATATACCATCCTGCTATACGAAGAAACAATACCAGTGACCTCAAGGCATGTTATTGATAATATTCTCTTCAGATCATCAGTTTTAGATTGATAACATGATGCACATGCTGAATGATCAGGTTGGATAGTAGAAGAAGATTAAATGTTCTTTTCTTCAGCCTTTCTTTTCAATCCTTTGGCTGTTACCTTACTTGGACCATGATATGCTATGAATTTTATAAATATCCTTTCAATCCATCCTCCATCTTGTGCCACTTACAGCAGCATTACCAATTTTCTTCATTTAGCAATCTGACATATTCTGCCCATCTACGACGGCATTCCTTGGCAGCTCCATATGAGAACTGTTCAAATCCCTCTCCCTTATAAATCCTTCTGTCTCGCTGGACCTTATCATACAGTCATGGTCACAGAAGTGACCGTCTCACCTCACTGCCCCATGTTTCTAAAATACGCTGTGACATTTTTCCTGTATTTGATCTTGATGTACAGTGTATTTTTCCAATAATGTTTAACTCTAAATGCAAATTTTCTTATGACGAGGTCTGTAAGATGGATCAAGCATCTGCTGCCCACTTTTTCAGAGAGAAGATGGTTTTATGGATTTCAGGTGCGTGCCAAAGTAGGAAAAGCGGGCAAATAGCCTCTAGTATTGTTAACACCACTTTGCGTGAATAGCCTCCTTAATCAAGGAAAAGCATATTTAACAAATGGTCCCATTAAAAATTATGAAATCAATACCATATGGTAGATGATTACATACAATGTATTGATTTTCAGTACTGTAGGTTAGTATTCCTTTCCGGCAAGCACATAATTGTGCACCTTAGTGAATATCTTAATGCTGAGCACTTTTTCTCCTTTTTTACTAATAAGTGCTAAAGAAATCCAGCCAACTGGCTAACTATAAAAGTGCCATCACTGGTTTATGAGCAGTTCAGGGAAACACTCCAGGGACAGCAAATAAATGACTTTTTTTCTGAGTTGGCCATATTTGGGGAATACGAGTCATTACTCCTTTCTCTTACTTTGTGTTTTTAATGTTAATTAAAACACTCAATGAACTGTATACTGAGCACTGTATAACAATGTGATAAAAACAAGCTCAAATGCTCTCCAATACTCTCTGCTTCCTCACCTACAGCATGATTAAGTGAACCAAAGGTTTAGTATTAGACGTTCAGAGAAACACCACTGCTAGTGCAAAGTTTCAATATGCTTCAGGATGATGCAGTGGCATTAAAGGGATCCAGGCAGTATCAGAGCAAGAGATGTAGGGTTTGAAACTGGATTCCAGTAAAAGATTTCATGACAATTTTTCTATGCAACCTCTGTGGGCCAGAGCCCAATTCTGTCAAAACATGGCAGGTGTTAGACATGCCTTTAATCCCAGCATGCTGAAATGCAGAGAAATATTGATGTACTTCTCTAACATCCATATTCCTTTATTTCCCTTTCTGTCCCCTCTCCTGTCTGGTTTGTTTTATCATCTGTTAGAGATTATATATCCAGGTTATATAAGATAAAGTGGCTGGCATTTTCTCCACTTGGGTATTGGGTCGATGTGAAGTGGTGATGACAAACTGATGTTTAGAAAACGGCTAAATGTCTGGAGGATTGTTAAATATTGATAAATTGATCAGTTGTATAATCATTAAGACACTGACCTGTGCTCAATGCTGAGGACTAAGAAGGATGAAGAACAAGATGTTTGCTGCACAGATCTGGGGACCAGGGCTGCATCAGGGCTTCTTATTTTAGTCATGGTATGAGTCAATATTATGAGCTGTGTCTAAGGCAGTGCTCCAAAACAACACATGGAAAGCTATTACTGTTACCTTCAGTTCCTCACTGTGGAGTCTGTGAGTCACCATGCTGTGGTAGCAGGACGTTGCTTTGCACACTGATCAATAATGAAAGGAAGCTATTCAGACAACTCTTGAGTCTATACATACACCTATATAGCCAATTATATGTTCAGTAACTGGAGTCTCATGAAGTGCTAGAATACAGTATCTTAACATCTTGATGCATAAACACTTTCATGTACAAAGACAACCAAGGCAAGCGTAGGGGGAAATCACTTGGTACAGTTCCTAGCTGCAATACGTGTGACTTGGTTTGGAGTTCTCACTGAGAAGAAGTGGGAGTGCTTGGGGGCCAGTAATATAGCAGATGATTAACATAACTGACCAACTGGGCAAAGAGTTTCAATCTGACAGGTACTCTAGAGCTGAGGGGCATGTCTGGCTTAAGATATGGCTTAAAAAACCTAATAACCTTAAAAGAACAGTCATCTACGAGTTATTGAATATTAGGATTTTGTTGAACACAATAAAAACTGAATGTAGTTTCCATGGCAATAGCAACTGTTTTGTTTGTGTTCATTACTTGCGTTTTGCGCTGATGAAACTAAGATACTGGTTTGTAAAATGTCAAAACACCAGTGAGTGAGCCAGATGCTTTCAAATGACAAAGCAACGGAGTAGCGAGATGACGCATGGTATGCTCCTATCTAACTATAGGGTTCAGTGCTGTTGGTACTTTCACATTAATGTTACAATATCATCCCTGACCTGATGTGTCTTTCCTGCTGCCTTTCAATTTATTACGCTTTCCAGTTTTTTCATTTCCCCACAGGGTTCACGTTTTCCTCTTTTCCCCACCCTGCCTCTCTTTATCTCATTCTCCTTCATCTTTTTTCCTGTACAAGACATACGATAAGAAAATAAATCCTTTGTTATTGTGTGTATGTCTGTGTGTCAGTGATCTCTCTGGCTGTCATGTCAGCAGACCTCTGACATTATCTAAGACTCTAATCCTCAAGCCCGAACACTTAAAACAGGCTTTAATTAGGGCATGGCACATAATTTCTCCTTTATTTTTTCTGAGCCTCTTTGTTAGTCTTTTATAGAAATCTCCTTCTTTCCTTCTTGCACAGGTTCTGAAAAAAATTGAGTCAATAAAATGTTTATTTTTTTTCCCCAGTTTTTCATTAATCACCATGTGGATCCTATGGTTTAAAAAATTAAAAACTAATCAAGTTTAGACATGCACAGTTCATTAAAGATAACAGCAACGCTCCCGATATAACTGTCAGTCATATAAAAGACGTTCAGATTTGTTGCCTTCTCACAAATTTCAACATAGTCTACCGGCCTCACACACATCTTTTCGCACTTCACACTCGAAGCGATCCACAAGATGAAGGTTGAATTCTAATACTTTTTTATTTTTTTTGGCAGTAATATCTGATATAGATGTGATGGAACAATTTGTATCATAACGAGGGAACTGGAAATCACATTTTCTGTGCAATATTTCTGTCATAGTCTGCTTTTCAGGCAAAATTCTTGGTTGTCCTGGCATTGACAGTGATTTATAACCGCAAATCCTGTATTTTTTGCCCCCAAATTAACCCAAAGTCGTGTGATGTTATACGTCACTTCTTCTCCTGAAATGCTTCTGTAGTAATGAATGAATGCATAATAATAATGAATTCAGAAATCTACCCATATTACTCTTGGGATGGTCCTGTCCTGAGGCAAATACTAACACACTGCAAAAAAGAAGAAAGTTAACTCAGAGCACTGGGGCCACTGAGGAATGCTCAAAAATGATCATCAAGATGTAACAAGTGCTGATCCACTCAACCTAGTGTTACTCCAAAGTGGTTTAGACATTACCTCAAGCACTCACAAAAAGATGGATGCAGTAATTAAGTAAAAACAAAATCCCAGACTAACATGGCATGAATACATGTATAGCTTTAAAGGAGTCCCTTGACTCCTGTTAGAAGTGAATCTGTTGCTTGGGCAGGGGCTTCTGTGCATGAGTCTCCTATTATGTTTATTCTGGAGCCAGTTCTTGCCTTGAACACCACCAAAAGGTCAAAAGGTCTTACCATAGAGAAGCAAATAGCAAAGTAGCCTGGTACCAGTGAAGCGCCATAATGGAGCTTGGGTGGTAGCTAAACATTAGGCAAAGAGGTACCAGATCTGATTCATGCTAAGCCAAGGAACCCTGGTTTCAATCTGGCTGTTGCAATGAAACACCAGCTGCACCCACAGTCCCCAGCTGAACCTCATTGGCAGCCAAGGAGCAGAGATTAACACAGTGACCTGAAAAGACTGTTGGTAGGACTGACACAGATACACCCGGACAGCTGGGTAAATGACTAGCAAATGACTGGCACATACAAAAAGAAAGACAGTAGGGTTGGACGAGTATCAGTGCCCTTTAGAGTCAAGTGTGAAGAACCCTTGAATGTTAACAGTTCATTGACTATCTGATCTCCTAAAAACAGCCTGAAAACATCAGATTGTGTTTTTACTGAGAGTCTGGCTTCAGTGCTGCTTAAAGCCATGGCCTCAGGGCAGATATGATTTACTGTTTGTCTAACACAACTCTCAATCTTTTTGTCTGACTGGCTTTGGGTAAATATACAAGTGTGCTCACACAGATACACTTGCAGAAACAACGAGACATCAGTTATAAGTATGCACACAAAATACTTGGTGTTTGCGTTGCAAATGAGAAAACAAAACAAAAACAAAAAAAACACACACAATGCAATATTAATTATTTAAACTATTCATTCTTTGCAACTGTGTCACCCAAGTCCAACAACCAAGTAAAGAGATGTCTTGTGTTTTCTTATTACTTTTACATTTGTATTTCTTAACCCCCGTCTCTGTCTCTGAGCTGCATAGGTGACAAAACAACAAATGGGATGTTTTACCTTACTGTCGTTCTATTGTATCACCGTTTGGCTCAACAGACATTATTATCCCAGCTAAGGTATTTTGTCCATGAGAGCGGTTTATCTCCACTCTGCTCAGCCAAGTGGACAGCTTCCAACAGACCTATTGGTGTGACCTATAGTCAGCAGCGCTGCTGTGGCCCACTGCACTGCTCAGTGTGTGAGTGTGACAGTGTTTGTGTTATTAGCCAGCACAGCAAATAAAGTAGACCCCCTCAAATGTTTACTGTGTACACATTCATACACACTGTACAGTACCTTTTCCACTCAGCCACAGCCGATATGTGCACCTGCATACACACCTTCTTTGTCGTCATGGCGAATAATGGCATCTTGTATAACATCGGTGAGGCTGAAGCGGACACGGTGCTTCTTGCGGTGAGTGAGAGGGACTCGAACCTTGATTCCACCTTGTTGGCGCTGAAGGTTTTTTTCCCTCTCATAGTATGCTCTTATTTGGTCACAGCGCATCCTTCTGACCAGCCGCTGGCGCTGGCCAATGGGGAGAGACTCCAGCAGACACTGGTCTATCTCCATGTTCTGACGAAATACATTACATAGCTGGAAACAGCCTAGTAAGAAAGAGGGACAGCAAGACAATAATAATGATGCTTAGTGTCAGAATATATTTATAATCTAAACATATATAGCTGCATAGAAATAATTGCAAATGGAATTTATTTATGCATAATTTGTTTACCATTCAAGCTGTGATGGCAAGCTGTCTATGTCACCAGTAAAGAAGCAAAACCTGATGAATCAGGGCAAACGCTGAGGATCACAGTGTTTACTCTAATACAGTTTAATACTGGGCTAATGAGACAAGGCTCAGATGACAAAAACATGCAAAATTTTTGGTTTTACCTCCTGAACTGTGCGGTAGCTGTTCTGTGTGCATGCATGTATCCATGTCTGTCTGCACTCGGCCCTGCTGTGTGTGGGCAATCACTTAGCATACTCACTGCAAAGGACATTTGCTGTGTTTCTAGCCCTGGGGTTAGCTGAGTGAAGCATCACAGCATTTTGTGTGTGGTTTCTCGTGTCCCAGCACTGTGTAGTGATTCTCCTGACTCTGCCTAATTTCTGTGCCTCTCAGTGGAACTCAACCAAACAGATCTCATCACCAGGCAGCTGCTAAACCTACTGAGGTTTGCTCAGTTGATGAGGATATGCAGTGCTGGTGCAGTAGGTGGGCTCCGAATGAGATTCAGCCCAGGGGACAAGCAAAACATGACGAGGAGGATGATACGTGCACGATGTGTTTTTCTTTCTAAGACACTAACTCATTCCCTTTTATTCCCTGCTGTCTCTATATGTCATGCATTCTTTTATCAAACTCAAATTTGTTGTCCCTTTATTGTTCCTGTTTCCTTGTGCCCATTCACTTTTAATTCTCCCCTTTTTGGACATTGTTTGTCTCGCCACTAAACTATTCAAATATTGTTTTCTTTGTACCTCTGTCTTTCTCTGTTAGGGGGACTGAACACACATTAGTCAGCTCTTTAGATAGATAGTACTGTTAGTAGGAAATCTTTGAAGTACTACAGAATATGTTGTTCCTACGTTCCCCACCTCCTTCTGTCGCTTTCTAACTGTATATGCACAGATTGGCATGCAAAGGTCTTTGAACAGTGCTAATATCCAGGAAACAAAGGCAACAGCAGTCCCCCAACGGACATGCACGGACTGTTGCTACTGTGTCTGCTTTATACAGATCTCTTCTCCAGGGGGTTCTGTTCTGCACTGTGTTTGGATGAGATCTTTATCAGGTAGAAACAAGGAGTTTCATTCAAACAAAGGAGCTGGGGGGACTATGTGCTTTTTTTTCCTTTTTATATACAGTATATATCAACACATTCATTCAAACACCTGCCACTCGACCCTTTCTTTGTCTCTCTCTCTCTCTCTCTCTTTCGCTCTCTCTCTCTCTCTCTCTCTCACACACACATACACACATACACACACACACACACACACACACACTCATCCTGCAGAATACACAAGTGCCATCTGCTCTGGTTAGACATGTAGAAGAGGGTCTTTTGTGTTCAGGGTCCAAACAAGGAGGGGTCATTATTATACTGTTCGTGCCAGATGCCTGCTCCAACTGTATTTTATTTTTGGAACTTGGCTGTAGGTTGAGCACACACACACGCACGCACGCACACACGCACACACAAAACACACTAAACCTCCTACTTTTTTCCAATATCATACTACTTCATTTTTCAGCTTCCTCACCTTATTGTTGCCTCATTTTTGCTTATACTCTCAATTATCTCAATCATCCCTTTTAATATGCGACAGATGACTAGTTTAGGTCACTGTTATCAGTCTAACAGCCAGAGGTGGATATACTGTCAGCCCAAAGCTTAGTACTGTACATGTATGTGAAAGTAAGAAAAGTAAAGAACAAGGAATGTTTCAACTATTGATAATCATCATCATTTAAACTGACAAAAAAGTACGAAAAATTCTCATATATTCATCCTATCTTCATTATATGTGTTCTGTTGGTCAAAACCCCAAAACTATCAGTTTATTTAAGACAAAGAAATTTTCTACTTGTTAAACTTGGATGCTTGACTGATTATCAAAGGAGTTGCTGATTATTTTCTATAATCAAGTGAATACTTACTGCAACCATTCAGACTTTCTATTAAAGTAAACTATCTAAAACTGACACTGTTTCTTGTGTCTTTCTTGTGTAACAGAGATAAAGCTCTGACAATGTCACCCCAAACAATGTGGTGTATTGAGTTCTTGTCTGTCCTTCTCTGCTTTGATTCTGTGAATGTCATCTTATGTTTGGTTTCATCCACTTATATCCTTCACACCCTGCCACCATCATACATCATCTATTAAACATGCATTCAAGGCTATGGCCACATCAACCCATAAACTCCCTGCACATGACAGACATCACATATCCCAGTATACCGATGCAGATATAAAGGTATGTGCAGTCTGTAGTAGACAGATACACATTACATTAAAAAAGGAGTTTATCAAGAACAGGTGAAGACGCCCTATGTAAAATAAGATTTTGTTAGTAAAGCTATAATGTGATAGAAATGCTCTAGTCTAAATAAATATTGATGCATGCTCAGTGTGCTACAAGGCTCACTTTCAATCTGATTCACAAGTGGCTGCAGTTGTTGTGACATGTTGTGAAATCTGTCCCTCATGACATGCCATAAAATACTGCTGTGTTGTGTGTATTACGGCAGAATGTGGTGTTATGTGAAAGTACTGGATGGTGTACCACAACATTCTTAAAAGCATTTCATTCTGTTTTTAGGTACATACATAAAATATGGCCATCAGGTGACAAAAAATATCAATACGAAGGAATAAGAATTACTGTAGAAATCACCTAATCAATGAATAGACAGTTTTTAGACTTTCACATGAAAACTCTTTGTAGATTTGCTTCAACCTTGCTGATGAATACACACATTAATAATTAACACTGCAAGTTATTTCAAATGTACAAAAACAGACTTGATAACTGGATGAAAAAAAACAGTACGACATAGTGTCTGCTCTGAAAAGTCCCACAAAAGTAACACTGCTGTTTGCTACTGTGTGATTAGTGACTGAGCAAATAGATCGGAATTTGAATGAGTGGCCATTGAGGACTGTGGAGGACAGGAAGACTGAGTCTAATTGATACTAAAGACGAATCAATCCAAGCAGAGATGGAGTAAAGAGAGAGACAGAAAAGAGATAGGGACACACAACAGTAGCTATCTTTTCCTTCCATCCCATCTCCCAGCTATCAGTTATTGATTGAATGTGAAACATCCAGGCTCTTGCTATTAACAGTAAAAGCATTGCAGGACCTTGAAAATGAGAAAATTGTAGATACACATGCATAAACACACACATACAAACAGCAAATACCATGAATGTGTAGAATAAAGATACATGTACATGTATGTCATAGGGAGAGATATGGGGGTGAGACAGGTCTGGTTCCCAAAATCAAGGAGAGACTTTATGAGAGCCTGCATCACTGCTCTCATTGAATTCACTTATTTATCCCTATTTACTCTTTACTTCCCTCCCATCTCTCAAATGTCAGCATCACTCTCCCTTATTCCTCCATGAGTCTGCTTGTCACTGTTTGCACCACTTGACTGCATTCTTCATGCAGTATGTCACTCATTCCATCCTCAGCTCCCAGTCCTGGCATTCCCTCCCTCCCTCCCTCCAACGCACCTCTAAATCACCCTCAGTTTCTCTCCATCTGTCCTTCTCTTTCTGAAATGACTTTTTCTCCCCGTCAGTCTGTCACTGTGCTATGAATATGCCAGACACTCATGGGATCTGTGTCTTTGTGGTTCCATTTCATCCTTCCTTTCCCTTTGCCGCTACCTGCCGCATTCACAGGTCAACTTCACACATCTGCAGCAGCTCTCTGCAGCAAGCTCACACACCCACTTACTGCTCTTGTACACACACACACACACACACACACACACACACACACACACACACCCTCACACAGGGACACAAATACCCATTTCAAGTTTAGATTGCGCTGAAAGCAGCAGATGACCAGAATTTTTGAGCATGTAAAACATACAGTTAATGACACCTTGCATATATAGTAAGTGCCAATACCACAGGCACAGGCACAGGGTTCACACATACACAAGTATGCTTGCACACACACTTGAATGCACAAACAAAGAGATGCTGAATGGCTACTTACAGCATTTGATGAAATGATAGTGAGACATTTTCTGAGCAAGTCAGACAGTCCACCAGTCAGATAGAAAGCCTGGCAGGCAAGGAGAAATGTAGGCGGGGAGTCAGAAAGTCGGGTAGGCAGACAGTAGGCAGCTACAGGTTCCAGTAAAACTCACTAATGCAGAGCTTGTAACTCAGCAGGATGCATTATTAATCTAGCTCCCTGCATGCTATCCAAACTCCGTACCCCTGTCTGCATTATTCACCAGCAGCAGCAGCTCCGGTTGCAGCCCTTGCAGCATCTACATGCACCCAGACTCACATACTCTCCCCCAGCAGACACGCACACGGACACTCACACACAGACATACGCTCCCTCGGTCCACCAGTCAGTACGGGGAGCTGCGGCTGTTCCTAGCTCTCCTCGCCTACAGCCAGATAACCGCTGCAAAACGTCTTCCCAGCCATGACTGACGCACGTGCTCCACTCACGTCACTGACTGACAGCCAGCTCAGCCCACCTCCTGCTTAACACACCCCCAATGACGCAATGCTCTTCACCTCTTCACACACCCCCTTTCAGTCTCTGTTCGCTACACACACACATACATACAAGGACTGATACAGATGCACATTTTTTCAGGCTCTTCTCTACCTCCTCAGTCAAAAGAATCAAAAGAGAGGGCATGGGTGGGTGGGGTGGGTGGTGTGATGGGCTTGATTGAATGATAAACAGTGCCAACCTGTACCGTAGCTATAACACAGACCCAGATAAAGACAGAGAAAGAGAGGTCAGTGGTTACACGAGTATCAAGACAGGAGTGGAAAATATAGGAAATGCAGATACGGCAGGGGGAGCAAGAGAAAGAGAAATAAGCAGAAGATGTAAAGAGATGGGGGGGGCATTGAATTGGAAATAGGGGCAGCTAAAGAGAGAGAGAGACACACAGAGAGAGGGAAGCTGCTGCAGTGCGGCTTTTGGTGCGATGACAGGTTAAGTGCTCCTCAATGGTTTTAAACTGGCCACAAATTAACTACAGATAAGTATAGTTTACTAAAATGTAGAGCTTGAAATGACACCCTCATGCATTTTATCATGCTCCAACACACGCACACGTATTGACACAAGTGACACTACATCAACTATACGCTTGCAGTGTCACTGAGTCTGTAGGGCAATCACTAAGAATTTGTGCTTTAAGGCTGATTTGCATATATGAATATGGAAGCTTTGCACTGAAAACAGGATTCACACAAGGAGGGAGAAAATCTGATGATGAAAGAGGGAGAAGAGAGAATGAGAGTGAATGAGATGTCAAGCAGGAAAACAGCAGATAAGAAAAGAAAAAGATAAAGTGAAACAGAATGAAAGATCGCAGACACACACAGCGACACACACAATATTAACAGCGTGTGCAGTGTGTGACTAAAGCAGGATTCTGACACACATTTTGGAAATCTGTGCCACGGCGCTCGCACATCCGCAGGTTGTATGCCATGCTGCATTTTCTGTGGGAGATTTTGAGCTATTATCTCCCATTGCTGTCACACATCAGCACATAAAGATAGGATAAAAGAAAGTGAGAAGCAGGTGAGGTTTATTTTGTGATGGCAGCGAACGCAGAAGAGCAGCAAAGGAAACTTGAAAGAGAACGGGAGGAAGCCAGAGATAGAGAGATGGATGTGTGTGTATGTGTGTATATGACTAGATGCTCGAGTAATTCCTGTCACAGGAAATCAGGTCAGAGAAGCACCTTGCTGCATCTTCTGCAAAGCACTGCCAGCGCAACTACTCTAACATCCACCTAAATACATTTATTTGCTAGATTTGTGTGTGTGGCTGTGTGTGTGTGCGTGCGTGTGTGTGTGTGTGTGTGTGTGTGTGTGTGTGTGTGTGTGTGTGTGTGTGCTTGTATGCTCACATACTAGGCTACTATATGTTGGAGTGCTTGCAATTGTTGCACTATAGTGAATACTACATAGGTCCCACTGCTAAACACCAAATCATGGCTTGCACACACACACATTCACACCTCCGCTGCCCTTGATAGTTGGGTAGTGTAGCATTGTTGGTCAAGGATAACACATAACTACCCCATTAACACTTTACATGAGACATACAGACCTCACAGCAATAGATCTGATGAGAAAATGTCATGCTTTTCCATCCAAATGTTGTGAACATTATTGGCTCACGCGTAATCTTACTATCTGTGCCTGCAGCAATGTGCATGCTGCATCGGGGAACAGTGATGAGCTGGAACATTAGGACAAAAGGTAACACAAGGTCTCAATGTGAGACATCCTGCTGGAAGGCAAGTCAGCTCATCTGTGGTGTAACAGCGACAGGAATAATGGCTTAAAGTCACGTCCTAATAATTTCTGCCTCTCCACAGCTACAATTGGGTCATGCACCTAAGCAGTGAGGGACAGACAGAGCACACATAAAGTGAAGAAAATGGAGATATGTAATACATATTTAAATCCCTGTTAAAGGACAAAAATGTAGCAATTAGATAAGAGTTGCAGAGTTTTTTTATTTTTTACAGGACAAAATCTCTATGACCATCATCTGAATGGAACAATATACTGTATATCTGTGCATGTTTGTAATTTTTCAGCACTGATGTTTTTGAATGGTTGTTTATGCTACAGCACATGATGCATTTGGCTGTGTGGAGTTCATGCTTCTCTGCTTCTGTACAGCATTGACAATCTCATCATAGCAGCTTTTGTCCAACAGAACACACATTTCATTCTCTTTGACAGTTGTCTTTCTGGGATCGACACCATCAGGTGTCAGTCTATATTGTGTCTGTGGTTACCACACTGGACCACGCGTTTAACTGACACTAATAATGAGCAATGTCTGATGCAGAAAATCTATCAGAAAATATCAAAAGGCACTTGATAAGTTTGGGGTTGATGCATTATATATGAAAAGAGATCTCCTCTGATTAATTATTCATCATATGTGATTTACACAAATAAATATTTATTTATTTTACCCGACAAATTTCAAAACTTTGAATATTATTTGCAAGTATAATGAATTGCTTGATGTTACCATGCAAATAAAGACCTTGCGTATTGAGTGGCGTGTGTGCACCTGCATCCACACATAATAAAGATTTATGAGCAACCATAGTGCGGTAACTAGAAAAAGGAAGCCCTCAAGTGTCGATGGACCACTTCTCTATGCGATTACAATATCCACCACCGTTCAGGTTAATCCAGTGCCTTTCTATTAACTAGATCACGTTATCTGTCTTGCCTCCTTCTGTCTTAAGCCCTTTTTTCTATACTTGTCTTGTCAAAGTAATTGATTCTCTTGCAGCTATTTTCCAGCAGCATTTACATTTAGATTGTTAATTTAACTGACAGAAAAATATTGAACATTGTGCCATACAAGGTTCTAAATGAAATACACCCAGATTCTTAAAAATGTATTATGTGTATTTGTTTAAATGTCTGCTGCAATACACAGCGCTATTTGTTGGGCTGACAGCTTGTGTTTTTATCACGACATTGGGTTTTATTGGTTTATAGTCAAACGCTGCTGTTTTTGTTAATTACGCTACTGATGAAATGTCCCGCTGTTTATTTTTGAAGTACTTTTTATGTGAAACTTTCTATATTTACTAGCTTTAAACTAACAGAAAATGCAACTGTGAGGCACAATTTTAGGCAAGCAGCTGAATCCTTACACCACCCTAACATATGGTATTAAACTCTGTTTTCTGAGTTAGAAAACCATTGTTATAGTTATGAACTTCTTCTGTAAGCTTAGTTTAGAACACGCAAAGTTACTGACAGCGTTTGTTTTGCCATGTCTTATTCTGTTTCTGCCACATGATTATTGTTTTGGGGGATTAGTTCAACAATATGTTAGAATATATAATGCTTAGGCTTTGGAGTGGACAACTATGCATTAACAGGGGTGTTGGCACAAGGTCTACACAGTGAGTTACACCTTCATGGTTATTTGTTTGTCCTTACTCATGGAGAGAGGGAGGAAATTGTGGAAAAACTAAATGCAAGAATGAAATAGTCATGACTAAATGCAAGTGAAGTGAGAGACTAAAAAAATGAACAGATATCCTTTGCCAATGCAAAGATGTGGTGATGTAGTTTTAGATCAGCTGACCTGATTATTACATAAGATTTGAAGATTTCGTACATGTTCTTGTCCTGTTTTACAAGTTAACGTGTGTGTTTTGTTTACTGCTTTATGTGTGTTTTACTTCACTTATGATAATGACAGGTATACTGATAAACTTATGTTTCCGCCCAGGCTGTGAAAAAGACTGAGGTATCCTATAAAAGCATACAATGCTCTTCAGTTGATTCATTAAATAAATAAATGCACAGCCTCTGCCAAAACAGCCTTTCCCATCCAGTATTTTCTCTGAAATCTGTCTAGTGGAGCACAAACAACTTCATTGAGTAGAGAAGGATCCATGGTGCTAAAGGCAAAATGCACAAGGTCAGAAACAAGCATTACACACAAAATCTAAAAGACTGAAATGGCAGAAACATGAAAGAAAATTCAACTTTTTAAACTTTATTGTCAAACTCTGACTTCTGTTCTAATATCACAAACAGCATGAAGTAACTTGCAATGCTGGGGTTCACTTGGATGTTTCTCAAATATGTAGCTTTTGAATAAATATGTTAACTTAACTCATAAATTATTTATTAAAAAAAAAAACTTAATACACAGTCTTCCGTCCAAAGAGCACTGTTTGCATGTGTGAAATCAGTCTGATTATTCTTCAAAGTTTATCTTATCTTATTACCCCATGGGCTAGATCATATTGTAATCCAACCATTTTTTTCCCCCAGCAAATCAGCAGATCAGTCCAGGTTTAAACTCAACAGCCGGCATTACAGTCTGATATTCATAATACTAGTTAATAGCCTAGCAGCAATATCAGTTTATTCCAAGGTGGATCATTGCCTGCAGGGGAAGGTTTTAAACGTTTTGCTGCATGATGCTGCCAAGCTCTGAGAAACTCCACTAAATCTAAATAACAATCACGCAGAGGTTTTTATGCCCCTTGCTCAAGTCCACAGAGAAGAGGTCACTGAAGCTGTTTTATGACAGACTCAAAATCAACTAACAGCAACAAGCCTTGATGTGTAGCTGCTTATGTATAAGATGATAACATGACTGCTAACAAATCCAATAAAAAAAAAAAAAAAAAAAATTATCTCACCAGAGTCCTTGTTTTCCAGCATTTATTTATTTATTTTTGGTTCATTTTACTGTTTGATCAAACTGTCAGAAATCTGAAAAAAACTGCAGATTGATTCCCTGATTGTGAGTAGGGACCAGCAGGAGTAACCCCTTGGAGTTATACAGTATATTCATATCAACATCATATCAACACAGTGTGCAGACAGACATGACTGTAGAATGACACGATGAGCTTTCTTAAATTCACTTGATCGGTCTGACAAAACGCAGTTGATGTCACTTTTGGCCCATTCATTCCAAACCGAACAAGGAAGCAATACTTCAGTCCAGTTGCTGCTCATGGACACAGAAAGGCTCTGTGTTGTGGATTTTTTTTTTAATCTGTATACATTTACTGAACACAGTGAATGCGAAGTGAAGTAGAAAGCATTTAACCTCCTGAGTGACCACCTGTGAATAATCAACAGAGGTTGCAATGTTAACTAGCATAACAGCTCAGTGCTGAACCATTGCCAGGTTGCATTCCATTAACTTGGAACATGGAAATGTTATCAAATCTGTGTTGGCTAAAAATACATTCAATTTTAATGCCAAGCTATTTCCTGCTTTTAATCTATAATATTTCTTCCTTTCCTGAACCAAGAATTGTCGTCCACCAGGTGGGACCGAGGAGATAATCTGCTTTGGAGCATGTGCCAGGCCCACACTCAAATGTGGAAAAAGTTCCCTAATTTTCAAATGTAATCCTCACCCCCTATAGGATCATCACACACACACACAATCAAGACAAAAAGACTGAAATCTCATTGAAAGGTTCATCAGGATTCCATATTAATAAAGAAAGAGAAGCACTAAAGAAAAACCTAAGGGTGGATATAGATAAAATCATGTAAATTCCTAGTGGACAACATCAACAATCGACAGGAGGAAGAGGGCGAGGGAAGGACACAGTGGTAAAATCTGTAGCATCATCCATTTGGTGGGTGATGTTGCTACAAATGGAAGACTGGAAGACTGATTTAGCTTATTATCTCTGCTGTCCAGGAGGAGAAACAAAAGGACAAGATGGAGTCACAAGAGAGGGGGAGATAAAGTTGTCAGTCAGAAGAATTTAGCAGACAAATGGAATAAATTAGTATATGACAAAGGCGGTGAAAGATATAGAAGGGCTATAACAATTAATAACTTATGAGCTACTTTCTCTCCTCTCATATTCAAGTTGAATGCCCCATTTTCTGCCTATAGTTATGTCTGTAACTCTTTCCTCCCCTCTTCCTCCCATCTCCTCTAAAATTCTATAAATCCTATAAAAACTCGAAGTGAGTCCATCTCTTTCTCTGCCTTTTTTCATGCTTTACTACCCTCACCCCTAGCTCCCAGCTCCAAGCAGCTGGCACAAAGGTCAACACAGGAACATAAAGGATGCCTGTGAGATTCAGTGAGAGACAACCAATAACGAGACAAACAAAAGAACAGCACAATCCTGCAGCGTCCCACTCTTATGTTATTCTCTTTGGAGCTGACTGAGTGAAAACCATGACCACAGCCTGACAAACGCTGTATTAGTGACTCACAGTGAGCTAACAGACCTTTGCACAGTTGGATCTAACTAGTAACCCACATCACTATTCTGCTTATGTTACCATGCTGTGCTCACAGCTGCTTAAATTCAAGTATCAATCGTCCCTGAGATATCTGCTGTGTATGTGACTAAGTGTACACTAACGCACAGATGCACATTGCGCTGTGCACACACTCCTAAAAATTTACAATTATACTCCAACAGCTGTTTCTTCTTCATTTGAGGTGCTATACCTGCCAAATCCATGATGTAAAATGATGCAAAATATTCAGTAGACTCAAGTAGGAGGAGAGAGTAGGACGAGAAAGACAAGACTACATAATTATCAGTCTATTAATATTTAATATGTTTGAAAAACTTTATAGGACTGTTGGCATCATATGCATATTGTGATTATTCTGAAATACATTAAACATGAAATGAAATGTTGGGATGTGTGGAGATATTCATGAGCAACTACTAGGGAGTAGAAAAGATTTGCTTGTTTGCACTGGCATCATGGTTTAGTTTGTAGCTAGACTTTGCTGGAGACGAGCCAAACAAAAAAGTGCATCTTATTGTGGTTCCCACATTTTCCATGTTTCCTCATCTCAATTTAAGTGTCACAAAACAAAAAGCTCTCAAAGCAAACACAATACGTATACAGACATTTGGTCACAGTGCCACTGACAATAATTATATGTTTGTATGAGATTCCACAACAACAGACTTTACGCTTCACAATTTAATGTTACATGGCTGCAAGTCTACAAATGATGTAGCGTTACAATTACAAGAACCATTTAGGAGACAAGAACTACAGCCCATGAAAAAACAGAGCAAAGACTGAAAGGTGGTTCAAACAGTCTGTGCAAGTTCTACTCTCATGGCTTACACACATAGGGCAGAGTGTGTTTGTCTCTGGTCGTTCTTTTTGTCTACCATGCATGCTGTTGCACTTCTCACCTTAAGGCTGTCCCCCACTGCAGGAGGTCATATATCATTTCACAAGCTCCACCTCGATTCCAGTATCCACCTGTCAAATTTCCCCCAGGACACGCTATCGTTACATTTAGTGCGTTTAGTGAAGTCGGAGGAAAGGAGTTTCAAAGTCACACCCTACACACCAAATATCCCCAATATTGTCTACATTCACACTGTACAGTTGTTTCAAACTTTGAACACACAGGGTAAATTCTCAAGATTGTTTAGAGAAAAAGGGATTTTAGACTTAATTCCAGGCATTTATCCCTAATTCACACTTAAATCCTAATTCACATTAAGCTGCTGGTCAGAATAGAAAAACACAGAAGAGATGTGCATTGGAAAAGAGAGTGAGGAAAAAAAGACAAGTGTCAAGGTTCCTGAGTTAATATCTCACATAGCCATAAAACAGCAAGCATGATGGTCCACGGACACGTGCTGCTTTCCCCTACGGTCAGCAAATACAGCCAATGAAAGTGGTAGTTACTGCTGAAAAATAGTATAGCTAGATAGCATGTCTCCATATAACTCACACGCTTTACATGACCATCCACACAGCTTGTGACCATGTGTTCCTGCACATGACTGTACAGGCCCAGTCACCATATCGGACCACAGCCCAACCAGCTGATACCAGAAGGCAAGGAGGGAAGGGGGAAGGACACACACACGCACACACACGCACACACACACACACACATAAGCTGACTTCAGCATGGTGTAAACACAATTCATGTCTCTAAGCAACCTCTATGAAATGCCTCCTTCTTTCCAATAGTCACAGTCCACAGTGAACAAAACAGACAGAGGGTGAACTTAAAGATAAAAAATAAAACTGAACTCACCATTAAACAAAATCATACATGGAAGAATGGAGTATTAGAGGCCAAGAGTGGAAAGGCTAAAAGCCAACAGAAGATTGCTCACTTAGAACACTGAAAAAAAATACTTCTGAAATGTATTTTGCTACAGGGTTGTTCTGTGGAGAGTGAGCGGTCTCTCCACCACTAACTCACTTGTGCCCCAACCATGCCAACCAAAAGGCTGGCACAGCCTTTTAACTGACTTAGAAATCATAGCAGCACAGTTTTATATTGTCTGCACAGGAGCCCTTTAACATCCACCCCATTTTCTCCTCACACTACATACAATGAGCCAATGGGTTTTCTGTATACTGTACAAGGCCTATGCACATAAAACACACTGACCCAAACCTTCTGTTTCCTAAACCTGCAAGGGACATATTTCCTCTGTTTCAAATTAAACTGTCTGAAATAGCCTCATGTGTATTAATCCCCTTCCTATTCATAATTGATGCCCTGAGTGCCGAGGCCAGACAGATTGATTCACAGTACATATGGTACTGCTAAACTCGACTGTGCAATATCACCACAATCCAGCCTAAAAGGAACTAAAGAGACTCTAAATCCATCTGATATATTGCTAGCAAGAATCCTCCTGCTGTGGTTGTAACTAAATATAAAGCCTTTACCATTTACACTTTGTGCTCAGTTTCTGTGATTCCCAAATAAAATAAGCGACTTCAGTTAGGAGCTAAACGACAACATGCAAATAAAAATGTAAATGAACTCTTTGCATATGCTCTACAGATAAAAAGAGACAGCATGGTTCAAGCATGTCTCTCACAGACGGCAACAACACTTTTGACTGCCTACAGTACATTGTCCTTGAAGCTTGAATGCTCTTCTCCAAAACAATGTGGCCTTGATGGTAACCACTTTAAAGATGTGAAACCAACCATAGTCCACAAGTTAAGACAGGGTGCATTCCAATAGATATGTGGACAAGCTGGTAGTCCTAGTAATAGGTTATGCTTTCCAAATCCATACTAAATGATAATCACTTGATCCCTAATATAATCTGTTTCCCCAATCAGGATACGGGCCAAACAGAAGAAACGCAGAGCTAAGGATTGTGATTGGCCTTGGTGTAACCTGAACCCACTACACTTCAGCTCTGCCTATTTGTCCATCCGGGGTCAATGCAGGGCAGCTCCATCATTAATCACAAAGTCAGATGAATGGCACGGGCTATGGCAATGAACTCTCAGCAGGGTGGTGCACTGCCCTTATTCCAGAACAGCCATATTCACACTCCAGTGATGGAAAAGCAGCTTCTCATCAGAAGGGGATTTAGAGAGACTGTAATGGAAACTCACCTTTTGCTTAAATATCTCTGTGGAGCTGCACAGGTGGCTTTCCTAAGGTACTACAACATTATCACATTGTAACTGAAAGTAACTGATCATCACACCAGGTTACTTGATAACACTGCGAGAATATAGTGTTTCTCACTATAACACATATAAACATACACAATTACAGTGGAGCCACAGCACAGTTATAAAGTTGGACAACCTAGTATGTTTTGATAAGAATTAGAGCAAGGATATCTCACAGTACACTGTAATCATTCTTGCACAATCAGCTGTTCACTCCCAGACAGAAACACACACATTCTTCCACACTAAACATCTTATGCTATATTTAGGTCATGACAACTGCATGGCACATCTGCCTTTCCCTTCATTCCCAGTGGCATGCAAGGAGCACCACATGACATCCATGCACATAACACGTCCACATACACCTCTTTTCTCTATGGTCATTTCACATTATCAAGACCTGAAGACCTAGACAAATCACACCTACACTTGCCAACATCCTCAAAATCCAGCTTCACTCTAATGAGAAAGGAGGACTAGAGAATAAGCAGAGCCTTACCACTGAGAGCCCGTCTACCAGGAGACACAAGGGTACGGAGGAGAGAGAAATGTGTCTGCTCGATGAAAACCCAACAAGAGCCACCTCCCCGTGCTCCGCCACCAAATCAATTTCACACTCCTTCACCTCCCCGCCACTGTGATGTCACTCATTCATCCGTTTCTCTGTAGCCATGGCAACTCTGCCGCTTGGAGCCGTTCATTCTTTTACATCTGCCTTTCTCTCTCTCTTTCCATGTCCCTCCCCCTCTCCAGACCCCAGAGAAACCAACCCACTTATTCCATCTGAGGGGTACAGTTACACCCTGAACCCCAAAGCATCCACGCCCACCTCTTCTCTACTATCACATTGCAAAGCTGGTGAAAAAAGCAAGTGGGAGGCTACAGAACATGAAAAGGGGAGGCGTCTGGATTCACCTCATATGGCGTACACGCCCTGAAGAGTTGTGGTAAAACAGACATACTTTTTTCGAGGCAACCCATAAAGACAGGAGTGGCAGACAAAGAGTACTGTCAGACAAGGGAGACACAACAGAGCCTGAATAGGTGTGCCTCGAAATCTCCTATTTATACGTGAGCCAGCTGTCTTACTGGCACACAGACATACAAAAAAGCCCAACATATAACTGAGCTGAATGCTCATGCACAGATGTGTTTGTCTGTAACTCTGTAATATACTCAAACACACATAGGCCAGGCAGTGTAGTGAGGTGATGAATACTTAATGACCATCGACATCATTACTACTTTGCTCCTCTGCTAATAATCTCTGTGTTGACTGTGGAAACAGGGGAGGAAAACTGAAAGACAAATCAAACACACACCATCAACCTGTCAGAAGCCGCCTCCTTTATATCACTTACAAACCACCTTCTCTCTTAATTCACATTTCTCGGAGCAAGACCCTCTCCAGGCTTACTTCAACCATTTGGCCAACACGCTTAAATCTCCTTCCTACTGTACATCTCATACATAAGGCTAAAAACCTAAACTTCTGCTTGTAAGACAGATACACAGTATCAACCAGAGAAACAACATGTGATGGGTGCACACATATAAAGCTCCACCCTGGTGGATTATAGTCTGGAGTGTGACAAAGGACAAAGAGGCAGATGTACAGAAAACTATTTAAAAATAACCAAGCATGGTAAATAAAGAAGTTCTAAAGGATGACAGAGAGAGGGGAGGGTATCTGCAGATAAAAAAAAGGGGGAGCTCCTTTCTGTTGCATTGCTTCACACATCATTTGGTTTTTAATTAGCTTTCTGTGCTTTCCTCCAAGAAAATCTGTCCATCTGTCCGCATCAGTCCATTACTCAACATTCCTAATCTCTTGGTTGCTTCTCACATAATTAATGATTGCCTCATCCAACCACCAAGAAAGTTCAGGTTTTTATTTTTCACCTCTTTAAAACTATCCACCAGAGTTGTTTACAAGTTATTTTCTGCAAATTCCAACATGAGTCTCAAGTCTCTTATGGTTGAAATGTGAACTCTATCATCTGCTACATCCTGTCCAGACTGCTTAGAAAACTGCACCGATATAGCTCAGGGATGCAAAACATGTACTGCATTGTCAACAGTCCTTTATCTATTAGCATAAAGGACTAGCACTGATTGATTGTTTGGTATATGATAATTTTAAACAGGTTATTGCAATGAACAGAAAGTGAATGTGTTTGTTCACAAAGGGTAAAATATCTCACCTTGTGTAGACTTCATCTTTCTTAATTGTGAATCTATAACACAGATAACTGTGTTATCTGATTTATGTGAAAGCTAATATTCAACATACAGCAGTGTAATGTTCCTTAATCCATGTCACTGCCTTGGTAAAGAGTCAAACTGGTGATAACCCAGACTTTTACTTTGACTTAACAACACTTTATTACATTTATCTATTTATCGCCTCCTGTTAAGCTACAGGGTGGTATGTGTAGCTGTGGCTCCAGCTGAGCTAAACCCCTTTTATCATGGTATAAGCTCTGCTTGAAAACATCAGATAAATGGAGGTGGAATATGGAGACAAAGTAAGACCTCAGAGGAAGGTCAGGGGTGAGTGAGTCTTAAATCTTGAAATTGAGGTGAAGAGGCAGCTCAAAATGACCAGACTAGAGGTTCAGGTCTCACAGATGCACACATACATGGGATACACACATATGCCCAGTGAGGGAGCTTGTAATCCAAAGCCAAAGCAATTCCCTTCACAGTATGGCCTGATATGTAGCCTGGACTTTATCCCTCTCTTCAGAACTCTTATCTGCACTTACTTGAAATGAGCAGA
The DNA here is from genome assembly GCF_900324485.2 of Mastacembelus armatus. Lineage (NCBI taxonomy): Eukaryota > Metazoa > Chordata > Actinopteri > Synbranchiformes > Mastacembelidae > Mastacembelus > Mastacembelus armatus. Next base: position 16,754,025 of record NC_046653.1, on the reverse strand, counting down.
AAATATGACTAGCCTGACAGACGTCCTTTATCACCATTTTCTCTACTTCTTCTTCACTTGGATTTCCCTCTTTCCTTCGCTGTGCTCAACCATCAGTCCAGTTATGCTATCAACTATTCACATCACACACTCGTTTTCTTGACTCACACTTTCATCCGTACAGTACATCATCTTTCTCTTTGACAAGGATCTGTAGGAAATTAGCATGTTAGTAAATGGGGGTGTATCAGAGCCTTGTCAGAGGGGGACATCATGCCCCATTAAGTACTGACCTAATTTGATTTAGGTTGAATGTGAGAGATGACATGTTTGAAATCATGCATAAAAACATCACAGCCAGGCGTTATCTTTCATCTTGAAGTAAACTACCCCATGGCTGCTTGGGTAGATCAAAGATGGGTTTTTTTTATAAGGACCAGGAATGCTCAAATGATTAGTATGGCTCTGCATCTGGGCTCATATTCAGCACTGTAATATACGCTGTGTAGCTGCAGGCAAGAGAACCTGGTAGGTGGATAAGTTTTTATCTGTGGAGGGGGTAGGGAGGGCTGTTTGAGCATGTGCATGTGTGTTTATGTCTTTGTGTGTGTGAGAGGCTTGCAAGTAATGGGAACAGTGACGTGACTGCCTTTTAAGCACCTGTCCTTATACACATTCCAGAAACAGCAGAGAACCAGCTTCTTTATGAGCTACTCCATCAGTAAGTAAAAAAAAAATAAATAAAAAATAGAGGTTCATAATTATTTTTTTTAATATATATATATATATATATTTCATATATATTTCATATATATTTTTCTTCTACCGTTATCTATTTTTGCCAAAATGGACCTCTACATCCTAGTCATTCCAGCTCCCACTCCTGTCCTCATAAAATTACCTTCATAAAATGTAAGTGCTGGTGTAAGTGCTGCTTTTTTCTCTCTACAAGTAGACTACACACATCCCACTGTGCACACATAAAAGACATTTCGCCCACTTCAGTTCAGGGCACAAACAGGTGAGAGGCAAACATCTTCACACACAGACACACACATAAATGTAGCAGAGCAAGTCCTGGCAAGCCCAGACTCTGACCCAGACATCGATGCCCCTTACTGACACAGTGTCCAATGATAGCACAGGAAGGGAAACAAAGTCGGCAAGGCCGCCAGTCGCATACCAGCAGCAGCATGCCTGCATTAGTACAAGGAAGTCTTCTATAGAAAGATGAGATCATTTTGTGAATGGCTTCCCTGTCTTCAACAAAGATTACCATATAGGGCTTGGTCATCTTTGTGTCCACCTGTTTAGGACTGAATCTATGCAGACAGCTTTGCTTTGATGGCATTGTTTTGTCAGATAAGGGTAAATCTCAGACTGAAGGTTTGGATTTAGTCTTAGTCGGCTGGAAGTGTTCCAGTCCCAAATAACATGTTGTCTCTGCTGCTGCCAGTAGCTTCTCACCACCTGTCATTAGCTTTAGCTGCTGTTTGAGTCAGCCAACTGTCTGGTCCCATGGGCATCACTTGCACGAGTAGTCTGGGATTTCATCTTCACATTCAGCTTATTTGTCAGTTCATGCAGACTGCTGAAAAATATAGGAAAGATAAAGATGCCGATAAGAAAGGTTATACATCACATCTCCTGTTTATTTTACTTCTGCAATTTGACTCCATCTTAATAAGGTCGGATTTCCAGCAAAACACACAATTATCCCACAGTAACTCTCAAAAAACTCTTGGAATCCTTTTGGTTGGAAAGAATTTTTTTTTTGGATATCTACTTGGGCTCAGGAAGTCTTTGGCGATTCATTTTTGGCATTGAAGACTGAACAATTAATGAATTGAAAAAAATTCAAGGGTGAGATAAATCTATGGCTTCCCTAGTAACCCCACTAATCCTGACCCACCCCCACTTCTGTCTGCCTAGTCAGCTGTCTTCCCTCAGATGTCGGGCACATGAAATACATCTATCTACTCATTGTCTGTGTGTATGTGCTTTTTTTCTGAAGGGGTTATTGGAGGGCTGTCTGTCATAGTAGCTGGAAAGGAATTCCAGGAAGCATGGTAACAGGCCAGTCCCATCTAAAAATAGTCCAGCTGATGGACAGGCCAAGGGTTTGACATAAAAAAAAAATGTGGACAAAGGCTTTCGACTGATAGGACGACCACAGTTAAAGGTGTAAGAAACTCAGAATACTCAGCCAAGCAGGTGGCAGTTGTATTGTACAATTCTACCTCTCTGAATTTTATGCGGCAGGAGCAGACTTTTTCGAAGTATTCTCCTCTTTAATTATGCATAAAAGGTGTAATGTAAATCTTCCCAAAGTCACAGGGCTTTAGAGTTGGAACACAGCCGGTGGGCTGCTTTACATGAGTAAAACAGTGGGTGGGTGCTGTATATCCCTTAAACACCTCTGGAGCTCTGACAGCAGCAGATCCATCAAAAAAGCTTTCTTGCAAGGAGCAGTCTTTGCGCAACCATCCCATTCTCCGCCTCATCATGCTCTTCATTGTCATCTTCTGTAGCTCATAAATCAGCCCATAATTATTAGGGAGAGTGGTGACTTACTCTTGAGACCATCTGGCTCAACAGTGCCCCACAGCACAGGGGACCAGGCTGAATCCTGACACAGACCGACCGAATACAGATTGAAGACATCAGCTTCTTGCTGGCTACACCCAGAGACCAGCACTGCACGCACAGGCATAACCAAAAAAAAAAAAAAAAGAAGCATAAAAGAAGAAGGAGACAGAAATACAGCTGCTGGAAAATGGCATTGTGGTGGAGATAAGTGATTCTGTTTAAATTGAGTGACACTTCCATGCAATGCAGCCAGAGAGGCCCACAATCTGGCTGAGTGAAAGGACAGATGGATGTAATGCACACACACACACACACACACCCTCACACACACACACACACACCTTGTTGAAATCAGGCTGGTCCTGCTGGAACATCAGTTTACAGTCAGTGATTTTTTACACAGTGTTTAACAGTCACAAATGGGTATCATATTGTCCCAAGGGTTTCTAACACTGACAACACACACACACACACACACACACACACGTGCGCTCATGAACGTGTGTGTAGATTTTCAGCTGCCTGAATGACCCCATCTGTGAGCTCCTGTGGAACAAAAGTGGACTTTTGTGGCGTGAGACAGCCAAAGTTATGTGTCTGTTGTCTGTTACTCAGCTACATTTTGTCACGTCAAGCAGAAAACACTTTCCTGAATGTAAAATCTGTGTCCTCCTTTGTCTCTTCACTGCTCTTTTCTGTCAACCGACCACTGTCCTTCTGTTTTGTACCTCTAAATCTCTTCTTTACTCATTCTGTTTCTACCTTTTATTTGCTTTTTGTCTCTCCTTTGTCTCATTTTCCCTAAACACAGGCACACAGCCACACAATACACATCACACCACCGCACAGTGTTTGTGTGAAAGTCACCCAAGATCCTCTGAAGCTGGGATGATTCCCAGCTGACGTCCACTATCCCAAGGCTTTTTGCAGGTCTGTGTGTTTGTGTGTGCAATGAACAAGCCAACAATCCTGTCTCCCTTTTTCTGAGCTGCCAGCCGGCACACATGCAACATCTCAGGGCAAACAACAGCAAGCAAGAAGGGGAAAAAAAAAAACTACAACAAACAAAGGCCAGTCTTCAGCCAGTGAACAGAGACAATGCCATGAAAAGGGAATATTTGGGAAATGTGCAAATCTGAATGAATACAGACAGACCTAGAAATGTGACCCTGGGAGATGTTTGTATAGTTATGGAAACAAATTCATACAAAGGATAAAGCAGTCAAACACAGTGGGAGAACATCTGCAGTGGACGAGCAGCATGCCATCAGACCTTATGTGACCAGCACGCAAAGAGAAAGTGAGTTGCAGTAAACAACAGAGAAAAGACACAGGCAAACATGACACAAGTTTCACAATACCTCACTGTAACATTTCCCCGTAGGTCTTGATGCTTCCTTTCCAACCAGAGAAAACCAATCTGGCCTCAACTGCAAAGATCTGAAACACTAACAGAGAGCACTAGTGAGAAATCAACACCCTGCTCCCTCAACATCTACAGCCATAGGCTAAAATCATCCACTAACATCCCATCGGAGAGAGTAAGAAAAAGAGAGAGAGGGGGGAGTGTGTCGGTTTAGCTGAATGAAGGGGGTGTAGTTGAAAGGGAGAGAGAGCATGAGTCAGTGAGAGGGAAAGGAGTGAGAGCGAGGGAGAGATTTAGGAGTTTATCAGTGACTGAGAGTGCGTGTTTGTGTCAGAAAGAAATAGACAGAGAGTGAACTGGGAGTTTAAATCTCTAATTACAACTGCTTATCACGAGCACAGCAGCTGGAGGGACTGACTGACACTGACTGACTTCATACATATACTCTGTCACATATGTATTGTGTGTTTGTGTGCACTATGCACTAGTGTTAGGGGGAGGAGTACCAGTATACTCAAACAATGGACTGAAAGGGAAACCATGTGTGAGTGAAAACAGGCGACAAAAAAGCAACAGCAGATGTGTGTATCAGATATACACACAGAGGGAGATGGGTAATAATATACAGTATATAGTTCATATCTATATATGGTTCATATTTGACCAAAGTTATATTGCTTTTTCATTTGCTTTGACTTTTCATCCAGCCACCAGCAGATCAATGTTTTCAATTATGCTGTGAAATGTCTCTATGCTTGATAGATTGGCACAAGTATTAACCAAAATCTAATGGTCACAGTAAAAGTTTATAGCCTTTCCTGTGGCAAAATGTGGTCAGCTGCATCTTGTTTGCTTCAAATATCTTTGAGATATGTCTAGAGCTCGACTGGAGTTGACTGGAAATAGCTTAGGCAAACATCCATGTATGTAATATCCCACAATTCACACTGTACGCTCTGGTTATTTAGTGTAGATCGATGGGCAAAAATGGAGGTAGGTCTATTACCCATTTGCAAATTGAGTCAGAATACTTTCTCAAGCCACTTTTCAGTATTTCTATTGATGAACTGGTGGAGCAATCAAGGTAAAGCAAGAGAAAAATATGATAGAACATACAATTTATTCAAACTGTATATTCTATCCAGCAGCCCCTAAATATGAGTGCATGTGGGTTCAGGGGCATTATAGCATGACACGGAAACAGACCTAGTGTAATACTGCTGTTCTGTTTGTGTATCTGAAGCCATAAAGCAGAATAGACAGTGAGTGTGAGGCTGATGTCCTTGAAAAAAAAAAGCAAGATTTACCAAGATGAGCTTGAATAGACACAACTTTTAAATCTGCTCTTACTTTTCTTGCACACATGCATATGGCACGCTTGGCATTTCATCATGGTTTGATTCCAGTCAGAGGGAGAACCATATGAATTATAGATCAGCTTATATTCCTGCAGATCTTATGTAGTCAGGGTAGAAAAACTAAAGCCCTATCATGTGTAACGCTTTCAAAAACAAAGCTCTCACTCTGTGTCAGTCACGTTTTTCAGATCAAAAACAATTAGTGTCTGCTCAAACTGAATCGATTAAAAAGCTACAGCGTGGTGACCACACAACATGAGGTTTAGAATCTAGAGTAAAGGATGGTACAGTCCAGTTTGTTGATACACCAAATCCACACTTAAATGAGAAATCCACGCAGTTCTGCTGCCAGTTTAGCTGGAGGACTCTGGATCAGCCTGATTAATTTAGGCTGACTGCAGCAGATAAAAGTAATCCCCAACCACTAGAGAAGTATATACATGCAATAACCATGTAGTATCCTGAAGTACACTGAGATGATGTGGATGTTGTACTTTTCACAAATATTTAGGGGACAGGGATGAAGGTGAAGGTGTGTGTATTTTTATGTTATTATTTATTTAAGTCTATGTGCATGTCCCTCTCTGCAAAAGCTGCAGTGCATGTGTGGATGTGTCTGTGGTGGTTTGCTGCAGAAACAGAGCAAACAGGGTTTTATAATCAGGATTCAGGGATCACCTTTAGCCCCTGTCATCAGTCAGACCTGTCCCAAAGCTCATAAAAAGGAGGAGGAGTGGGTGGGGTGTGAAATGACAGATGGGGTCATATGCAAACTGAAAAATGAGAACAAGACGGACTCTAGGACCAGGACCAGGAGGTATAAAAAATTTGAAACTATAATTTGATTGATAATATATCTGCAGACTGAGTCAGCTGTAACCCCAAAGCAACACATGTTGCAGCTGAGCACATGCAACTTGTTCGCAAGTTAGCAGAAAAAGTCTATAAAAGTAATGCATCCCTGGTTAAAACAAATAAAAGCAATGGCTGACCACACCAACTTCTGCCACTTAGTTAGAACAGCAATGCATATGTACAACAGTACATTTGTATGAAAACAGTATTACAGCAATATCCACATTTATATAATTAATCAGTAACATATAATCTATACGTAATGTCTTACTATTTTCCTTTGCAGTGCAGACTGTGCCTTAAGTACTGTAGCTATACAACAGCTATTTTAACAAACAAAACAAAAATTGAAATGATATTTGCAGTGTTGTTTGTGTTTTGCCCACTGTTCTTTAACACTTACACTTAAATATTGACAAAGGTTGAATTATTCTAAGGCAAATGGAGTTTCAGTCTATAATTTCTGTCACAAAAATATTATAAAGACTACCAGTGTATATGTCATAAACATCTGTCAGCTTTTTGAGCATTTGATAATATGGTTTTGCACTTGCAACATGTGCGTGAGTGTGTGAACTATACAGTGCCAGCATGTGTACACAGTGGGTCTCATTTCCTGATTCTATGGTCAGATGCTGGTTTCTCCTTTGAGAGCTGAGCCCACAATGACATCAGCTTCCGCCAACACGCCAGCCGTCACTATGGCACCACACAAAGACATTTCTGGCCTACAGGGAGGGGGAGCATCGTGCTTGACACATTTATAGGAGAGGTCTGTGCTCTGCTCCCCTCTTCTCTTATATCCTCTTCCTCCTTCTTCTTTTTGTCGATTGGTGTTTGTACAGCCGCCTGTTCTGTTTACCAGATCATCAAAGAGCTTCTCTTGACTTTCATGACTGTCATAGTCTGGGCTTGTCCTGCTCTCCCTATGTGTTTTAGCTTCACAGCCTCTCTCTTCTCTTCCTCTGGCTCTTTCACTAATGGCCACTGCTATCCATTAAGTCCATTTGAAATCTTTCTTTCTCAGACTTCTAGTTCAGACTTTCTTCCTCCCTCCCCCTCTTTTGGTCTCTCTTCTTGTAAAATGGAGCCATGACTCTGAGGGCAAAATGCCTGGTGAAGAAGTGACCACCCACTAGGCTTTGTTTAACTCTTTGCCCTAACGGACAGAAGGCCTGTGTGTGTATGTCTGTGTGTGTGTGTGTGTGTGTGTGTGTGTGTGTGTGTGTGTAATGCAAAATAAGTTAAAATACTGATAAAATAATGTCTTTCTAAAATTATAAAATTATATCACCTTAAAAGAGGAGTCCGTGTCTGAATTATGAGGCATTTTTCACTAATATTTCTTTTTTTTATTTGAATATTACTTGTAGTTTGCAGGTTCAACATTAATAGCAGTTGATATGTTTGTAGTATAGGCTGCAAATCAATAAAAGAACTGAATTATCTCCCAGTTCTGCTGTATAACGTTATTACGAATGTATACAAAGAAACGATGAAGCTGTTCGTGAAAACTGTATCAACACATCCTGACTTAACACGAGCTTAAGAATTATCCATTGAGAACATTTCATTGCTTCCTCCAAGGCCCTAAAGCATTACAGATTCATAGAGCAGCTACTTTGTGCTGCCTCAAGTTAAAAACAAGACTCTTTTGATCATTCTCTCTCCTGCCTGTCTCTCTTCTTTTAGGTTCTTTCATTACAGATACTGGCACCAAACCTGCCGGGATGTTTTTTCCTTCTTGTGGCCACCACTGGAACGACAACCTCCACTCCCATATGCCAGATGATGTCATCTCTTGTGCAAGAACTGTCACTTTATTGCAATTGAATTTCCATAACATTTAGACATGTACAGGTAAATTAAAATCAAATTGTGGCTTTTTTGGTGATAACCACGCTGTTGTTCATGTGCATTCCTGCTTGGGGTGGATGCATACATGTTAAGATGTCCAGAAAAAAATTAAGCATATGTGAACTATTTCAGTGGTATATTAATGCTGCTGCTGAGTATGATAGATGGTTGATCAGTACATTTAAAAGTAAAATAATGATTTCATACCACTAAGAATGCTGTAATATATCAGAGTCTATTGTGTATTTGTGATTATTCAAAGAAAAGTTCCTTGATTCTGGCAGTTATTTCAATATTTTGACGTGTGGTTGAAATATACACTGTAAAGCTGTAGCTGTAAGGTGCAGGTGAAGAGTAAAACTATGCTTCATTATTTCATGTCTGCTCGGGTTCAAATAGCTAGAAGTCACACATTCATTCAGCCAGTACAGCAATGACTGCTCTCTGTATTCATCTCACAAACAGCCAAAGTCAGGCAACATTAACACAACTGTGCTTTTTTTTTTTTTTTTTCTTCCTCTGCTTATTGGCACCTCTTTTCCATGACAACAGCATCCCTGGTGTCCAAAGTGAGGTGCCACACTTTAAGCAAGTTTGACAGCACCCAGGAAAGTGGCTTCTCCATAGAGGGACACGTTGGCTCTGGAACGAGGGATCAGAAGCTCCAACTGGTCCCCGACCTCCAGCTTCACAATACCTGACAGATTTAAATGTACATGTCAAACCGTGAACTGGCTTTTTTTTTTTTCTTTCACAAGCATCTGTCACTTGTATTTAACTCCTGGCACATACAGAACACTATATGCAGCCATTTCATATGCATACACACACACATACACACACACACACACACACACACACACACACCCATACTCTTTTGAGAGACTAAAGAGTTAAATTCGCAGATTGAGTTTCCATAAAGGAGTTGCCATAGCTGAGCATAAACAAAAACACAGGCTTACCCCCTGTGTAGCAGGTGTTGAAAGGGTAGACAGGGTTCATGCTCTGGATGCAGCGGAACAGGATCACATACTGAGGCTCGTCTCCCACCACATTCCTTTTCCTCCGGATCAGCACATGACCCATTGCAAAGGTGCTGTCCGTGTAGTAGACCTTTGCACATGACAAATGCTAGGTTACATCTAGAAGACATGGTGCTGGCATTTTAACATACACAAACAGGCAGATAGTTTAGCATTTACAAATTAATTCATTACACATGTATCATTTGCATATTCTCCTATTTATATGACCTTTCTTCAAGGTCCCTTAACAATCTGCATATTTAGATTGAGCACACCCTTTTTCATGTACCTATGTAAAATCTAGTGATTGGCACATAGAGCAGTAGCACCTCCCTGTGGAAAAACTATGAAATGACAGACCTACCTGACTGTACACAAAGTAGAAGCCCTCCTCTTTCAGTAATATGCTGTCTTGGTCCACCTCAAGGGCAGAGCCTCTTCTCAGTCCGACCTGCCAGGGGATGCCTGTGTGTGGCTCTGAGGCAAATTCTGATCCAAGAAGAATTTATTTTTGGAGAAAACATGTCAAAGCTTATAAAGTTAAATCTCTATCGAAACAGCCAAACTGCACTGCTGCTTGGGATGGATGCTTACATGTCTATATAAAATTTTGTGTAAAATATATGTCTGTAATAATTTGACATTAACTTGCAAAGTCCAAACAAAAGCAATAATAATAATAATAAGTGAATTAGTTAAATGGGAATAAATAATAAATGAAACAAAAAAGCCACAGATGAGGCCAATTATACTTTACCTTTCCTGAAGGTTTTTCTGCTGTTGTTTGCCAACAACTGCAGACAAGGCTGAGAAACTTCGACAAGACATGAGATATTTAGAAATGTTAAAAACAGTCAGGAGTCAACACATTACTTATTCTATGCCTTTTTTTTTAATCTTTTGCTTCTGCCCATTTAAATTTTTGTCTGAAACTATCTGATATTGTGAGCACTCAGCAGTAGTATTACGACTGGTGTCATGTTTGCAATATCTGAGAAATTAAGTTGCACAACCAAATGGTGAGCACATTTCACACAATATGTTAATGATAAAAACTTATAGATGGCAGTACTATTTCACATCAGACATCTTAAATAAAACTAAAGAATAATTTTTAAAGTATCCAATCGTTTGGGGAGAACTTTCCATGTTTTTTCCAAATTAAGAGTAGATAATGTGTAAAGGTTATTGGGGGCTCTGGGTAAATCTATAATTTTGAGCTATATAAATACATTATAATTAAAGCAAAAAGGAATTAACTGAAATGTACTTTGTCATATGTGATATATATATTTGTCATTATGCAAGCAAAAAAATACATTTGCATGACAAATTTTGAAACTAATAATATAATGTATAATACCCTACTGTCTGTTACCTAATGTCTCCGATGCAGCCACCATTCTCCTTCTCCTTATCAAGTTGAAGGCATGTTGAGACACAGTTTGTTGGAGGGGCTCTTGGCTGCTTCTTCTGCTACTGATAATCTCAGTCTGTACAGACACAACGAAGTGCAACACAACAGTAGTACAATAGTACAATGCCAATGTCTCGCATGACTTCACAAGCCTGTGTAAATTGGGAGTTTGGTTTTATGTCCCTGGGGACTAGTTTCTCACCTGGCCTCCATGCTTAGCCTCTTGCCCTTCTTGTCTCCTGCGACACATGTCTGATTTGAGTCCCTCTACCTCAGCTCTGAGAGCCATCAGTTGGTACAGGGATAACGCTGAAAGCGAGGATGAGGTGACAGCGGCCATCGTCAGCAGGAAAACTGGCCAGGACACCCTCCCTTCACCTGACCTTTGTCTGGTCCCAGGCTCCACACCTGCCAAAAATGCCATCGTGGGGCCCATAGAATTTTCCGATCTTACACTGGAAGCATGACTGGTCTGACACTTGAACTACTCTGCCTCTATTCTGACAAACGTGAAATAGGAATAAAGGATGTTTGCATCTGTCATTAATTTGTTCTGAAGAGCCACCAGCTTTACTTCAACCCCTGTCTATAGGTTCCACTGTCTTCCTTGACTCTCAATTTTGTCCTCCAGACGCCAGTTTCAGTTTAGTCAGAGGGACTACGCAGAACAAATACAGTACAGAAACAGCTTCCCTTCTATTGTTCCGCTCAGCTAACCACACTTACAGCTTCCTGCCTGACCAGCAGCCCAGAGAAAACTCTCTTCTATTTCTCTCCATCTTGTTCATTCAAAATAATAAAGCACATCTCATCTTCTCCACATTTTATCAATCATCGCAGACTGGGTACAGGAAGGACAGAATTAATAGTTGAGAGGATCAACAGTCTGACAGAGAAATAAAGGGTGTGATTTCCAGACTATGAAAGAAACGTTAAGAACAACAGTAGATTTGAATTTGACAGCTAGAGGATTAAACAGGCACTGAAAAACGGAAGTGTAAAACTTACTTCAACTAAATGGCAACATAACACAGCAAAAGAAAACTGTAATTCGCAGAATATAAAAAGTGAAGTGATGCCTAATTATATTTAAAGAAAGCGTGTTTATGACAAAAGAATGACAGGCAATTTGAATGTATCAATTTATTGCATGTTACAGTACTGAAAATAGAAAGTGAAAATGTGTGCTTACAAAAAAATTTGACATTGTTTTAAAATAGAAAAAAAACATTACTCTAAAATGGAAAACCCCTCGAAATGACTGCTTCATGCTGAAGATAGATGTTCACATCTCCCATCAATGTCTTTCAGTGTGTAGTCATTGTAAGTCATGGTAGATGTACACAAATTATGTCAACACTGTGCAGGTTCAGTCTCAACGCAATCACATACCAGCTTGGAAACTAATGGCCAAAATTGTCAACAATCCCAAAAGCATTTATTCCACTAAATTCACAATCATATGAACATATAAAAATATGTTCCACTGTGCATGTGCACAGGCAGATGATTTTCTAAAAAAAAAAATAAGAAAAAAATAAAAAATTAACAGACATTCACTGTGATTCCATCTCTCTTAATGAATAGGGTGCTGGACAGTAACAATCTGGCTAGGAGACCCCACTGCTCCAAAAAAACCCCAAAAAACTATTTATCAAATTTGCTTTAACTTTCGGCCAGGCATTAAAACAATAAATAAAGTGAATGATGACGAATTTCTTACATCTTTTCTTAAAATATGATGTTCTGAGACACAACCTAAAAGCAGAAGTGCATAACAAAGCATGTGAACAAGATCAGTGTAAATTACACATGGTAGTGTTTAAACTGCACAATGTGCACTACCATATGTAATGAGATAAAAAGCTTTAAACTGAATACATCTAACCCATGTTATGAATTTGATACAATACAAATATGTCTGAAACCATTCAGTGCCCGGTGGAAGAAGGTCACACTAAATGTACATTCACAGAAACCTTTAAACCATTTTTCAAGTTGTGTCTACATTGACAAAAACAAATTTGGTCTTTTGCTTAGCATACTGTTTACAAACAGTATCACGTATGGCTAAGGAGATCGGTTAAGTGTTTTTAAATGGCTTTGATAGCACTGCAGTGCAGCATGCTGCATTTGGAAAGCAGTAGCAGATAACAGTGTTTTAATCATCAGGCTCTGCTCCACCCCCTGGAAGACGTGCGGGAAAGGTTAATTAACTCATTAAAAGCCCTCCAAGTGAGTAAAGCCATTTTGCCACATAAACATGGGGTGCGATGAGAACCAAGAACCCTCCAATTAACAATTATGATGCTGATGATAATAATAACTAATGAATAATTACAATGTTTAATTTAAAAAAATTTAATTTTATATTTCATTCTTAGAGAGGTTCAGACTTTTTCCAAGACTATTCTAATGCAATACTCAAGTACCAAGAGCAACTCCCTTCCTGTCTGCACTGGCCAATGAGTAATCCTTTTTGACAGCAACTTGAGTGTAAGAGACAAGAGGGAAAAAAAAAAACCACACACTTTTCTTTCAGTGTAAAAACTCATTCTACGTCACTCTGAGGCTTCTACTGTCTGAGCTGGATATAAAGAACTGGGTGTCTTTCAAGACTTTCCTTTTTAGACATAATTTCTGTTTTGGAACTTACCAGACTATATTTCCTTGCTCGATTTGCACAATGATGGAATTCTCTACAAAAAAACAAGCTTGGAAAATACCAACCCATTTTAGTCAGATTTCTGTAGTTTCATATCAGCTTTTGTTTAACTTATGACTTATTTACCCACCTCTTAATTCCTTATAATGTATTAGGAAATGTATCACTTCATGGTCAGGATTACAGCCACCTTCAACTCTTCCTGTGTACATATAGATACAGATTATGTTGCTGACTAAGACGGACTTGAAGAAATCTAAACCCATCCTTTGATAACAAATCACACACAAAGAAAATGCTCCTTATCAAATTACAGGAGCCAAAAATCGCTCAATAGCAAATCGAGCTTCTTAGAAAGAGCACATCTTGCCACATTAGCATGACTTATATGTCTGCTAGTTCTGTTTTAACAGGGCACAATAAAAGAGACGATCTTGTAGCTTGTAAACACCACACTGAAACAGAAATAGTATGACAGGGCGTGGGATCTCAAGAAATTATTTTTGACAGGCAGAAGTATCAAACAAGTCACCTTCCCTTGTTGACCACTTCATCTCAGCAAACACTTTTTTGTGACTGAATATATTTCTTAAACAGCACAAGTTTCAATGCTTATGTGCTCGACAAAAATTTCAAGGGTACACCTATTAATATTAATCACTACACTGTCATAATATGCCAAGTGACTGTAAGTTCTTAATTTTAATGTTCCTTGCCATGAGGGCAGAGAAAGAAGAAGGGAAAAAAATAGATAAAAACATTGTTATGCCCTTGGAAGTGTTGCTCAGACAATATTAGCCTAAATAATGCAACACTGATAAATCTGAAAAAAAAGTGCAATATATTAACAAATATATACACACAGACACACAGTAGAGGCCTCCAAATTATCAGTGTCTCATTTTGTGTATTAGAAGAAATGTCATTTTAATTCCAATAGTAAATCCTCTTTTTACCAAACATGATCAATATATGAGCGATTGTTCTAATTCACTTCGTCAGACTCATTCCAGCAAATTCTTCTGTGGTTTGCCTTGCAGAGTGGGCATGTATGATGTAGCTTCATTCATGAAAGGTCATAAATACATGCATTCATAGTTGCAACACAAAAGGTCTCTTACCCTCTTTTATAATCGTGAACTACTCAAATCATTTGAACAAATTTACAGAAAAAGTGAAATAAAATTAAACCTCAGAAAAAAGCATAAAAAATGTACATTCTTCCCAAAAAGTTATTAAGTCCCTCAAATTGATTTCCCACCTTCACTTTATCAAGCCATTCACCTGTAATCAACAGTCAGTCCCTTTCTCAAATAATAGTGACACTAGCTGAGGGCTGAGCACTCTCCTCGTGGGCATGGCTCTTCAGCAGGTCTTTCATGAACTGCTCTAAAGCAGCAAAGTAGCCCTGGCACTGCCACGTGTCATTGTGGGTTCCCTCTGGAAAGATAGCCAGGCGTTTAGTCCGTGCAGGAGACAGCTCATACAATTGTTTCATCATAACTGGTGGGATGAGCTGATCTGACAGACCAGACACAAATAGCGAGGGCATGCGGCACAGCGCCACCTGCCGATAGGACAGGAACTGATTCCTGTAGCACCACAGGGGTAGCAATCGCATGGGTAAGAAGGAGAAGAGTGTCGCTGCCATGTGGGGGATGCTGAGGAAGGTGTTTTCAACAATAATGGCTGCAACACGGTGAGGGTTAAGAGAAGCTAAGCGCACAGCCACAGCACCTCCTAGTGAGCGGCCAAAGAGAACTACTTTTGTTTTGTCCAGATCAGGACGGGTCATGACATAGTCCAGTGTTGCCTCAGCATCCAGATACAGCCCATCCTCACTGGGCTCACCCTCACTCTTTCCATAGCCACGGTAGTCCACCAACACTACATTGGCTTTCAGATTGACCAGCATTAACAGAGCATTTGGCAACCTGTGACCAATATTACCTGCATTACCATGGAAATAAAGGATAGTAGGTGGAGCTGAGGAAGTGGGGCTGCTTTGATTGCCAGGGGCAACTCCAGAAGGGTTATCCCCTCCTGTGTAGCGAAGTAGGATGAGGTTGAGCTTCACACCATCCTTGGTGCGAATGTATACATTCTCATGTGGGATTCCTGTTGGCATGGGGACATAAAGGCGTGAAGAGGAGGGCTGATCAGGGAAGTAAAGGAGCACATCCTGAAATTTGTAGAGGATGCCTGCCACAGATGCTAGAATGAGAGCAAGAAGAAAAAATCCTCCATACAGGTGGAAGGTGAGGATGAGGGCCAAAAGAGAGACTCGGCAGGCACCCCAGGACCAGGACGCCAGAGTCAGGGTGCAACGCTCAATTGCACCCCACAGCCTCCAGGGCTTCTCCATGGCTATACCCAAGCTGCGTCACACGACACACACTCTGCAAACACATAAGAGGCTATAAGGTAAAACACTTAGACTACCTACTTAAATATAAAACATTTACAAATATAAGTAATCATATAAAGAATAATAAACTAACTGCTTCTATAATATTTCATATAAAAAATGCAATGTACTTTGGCATCAATCAGAGAAAAACTGACTGACAATATGTTGCACTGTCACTTAATACTAATAGTGTATTTTGTGTAATGAATTCTGGTTTGATTCTACCATATAGACAATGTTTGACAATAAAGACAACACTGAAAAGGTTCACTTCTTGTCTAAATCCCCTGCTGCACCTACAGCTGGATCCGGTGTGTTGAGTCAGTAAAGACCTACTGGGCACCAGCTCTTGATGAACTGTAAACGCCAGATCAGCTAATGAACCTACAGCTGGTGTGGGCAGAGGAGAAATAGGTGTAACTCAGCAAATGTGCAGCAGCAGTAGCGCCGCCGTATGAACCAGGGCGGAGCACGTTAAATTAACGGCGGCATTTGATGCTTTGTTGGGAAGAACCTGAGGATCCATTTATAAACAACACAGAAGTGAAAAATGCCCTGACCCCACCCGCAATGAAGATACAGTGACAGCTACTGCCAGCAGTTAGCATTAGCTAGCATTAGCTAACGTCAAATAAATCTATTTCTGGTCTGTCAAACCAGCGACGCCAATACACCAAGCTCTGACCACAACACTGAACTACACCTTATGAAACCCCACGTCAGCGTGCAGTGAGTTACCGTAGAGAAAAGCGTGCTAAGTATTTAAGCTATCCTTTGCTCCCATTAGCCTGCTAAGACTAGCTATGTATCAGTAGTTAGCGAGGCAGCCGCATACTCACCCTTCTCTCATCTTTGGGGCCTCAGCTACATGGGTTTCTTACACAACACTGACGCGCACACAAAGCACAATCACTGTCATTCAGTTGCGCAACAGTTCACGAGAATACAATGACGGTTAAGTGGTAAAAGCGCAAAGCTACACCGGCAACGATAGCAAGGTTAGCATTCCCGATGTAACCCTCAAGAGGTCCGTGTTGAACTCAGCACAAGCAAAAGGTTCCGTACCCTAGTGTTGCAGTGTCTTTGAATGCCCTAAAAGCGACAGCAGCGACCATATATCTCATATTGATAATGTCTCATAAATATAATCGATATATTTGTATCATGTATGTAACACAAAATAACTCATGGGATCTCTTATGTTGTTAAAATTTGTGGTCTGACCTGAAAATAAGCAGCCAACATTCAATGTGCTATTCATTTTTTGTCCATCAGGTGCAGCTCTTAGAAAGAAGATCATCCATCCATTATCTATACCCACTTATTACTGTTTAGGGTGACGGGGATCTGCTGGTGCCTATCCCAGATGTCAAACAACTCACACTCACTCCTATGGGCAATTTAGAATACTAATCAACCTGACATACATATTCTTGGACTGTCGGAGAAAACCCACGTCAGCAGAAAAAGAAGAAGAAGTACTTTTATTAATCCCCAAGGGGGAATTCAATTGTTACAGCAGCAATTTAAAGTTATTAAATTTTATATTATTAAAATTATTTTAATTAGTAATTAATAAAGTAATTGAAGTAATAAAGTAATTAATTTGTATGGAGAAAAGTAATAGAGTAATTATTTTGGGTTTGTGTGTCTGTGTGTGTGTATGAGTGCACGTGTATGTGGTGTGCATGTCTGTGTTATTGTTTATATTGTGGAATTATAGAGTCTTATGGCCATGGTCACAAAAGACAAGACAATTAAAGATTAAATTAAAGACAAGACAAGAAGAACATGTAAATTCCACACAAAAAGGCCCTTGGCGGGTTTCAAACCAGGAACTTTCTTTCTGTGAGACAACAGTGCAAACCACCAGGCCATGTACTGCCCTAGAAAGAAGATGATCCATAAAATTCCCTAAGTAATGGTTAATTGAAAAAACTAAAATACCAAAATTAAAACATCTGGTTTAGGGATACTTTTGGGACCTGGTTTTAGGGATGTGTTAAACTACATAACCAGGAAATTTTGTTACCATTCATGCATGACTCAGAGCAAATACAGGAAGTTTGATTCCCATGCATTCTTCAAGAGTCAGTGCTGGTCAGTGCTCCTCTCAAAGGTCACTGATCCTAATATAAAGTAGGCCTGTAGCTTGACAGCCTATGTTTTACTGCTGCCATTATTTTAAAAGCAGGCTTTAAAAAATGATGTTATTCTGTGTTGGTTCAGTTAGAAATTACAAGACTCAAAGCCTACAAACTGGGCCAAATTGTAAAAGTTACAGCTATGGCACTCTGGGCTTCTGACAGGTAGGGTACTAAGAAATGTCTTGAATGAAATGTTTCCAGATGAAAAAGCAGTAAGGAGAAATATAACCTATTTACTGAAAGAGTGACTCTGAGGCACTCACAATTGCTTGTAGGGGAGAGGCCAACAAATGGATTTGAGTTGACTGATTGTCGCTAGATGTGCTACATCATCATACAATCAAATTATCTATCAAACCAAACAGAACATTAACATTACCTTACATAACCAATATAAAGGCAAATTTGTAAAAAGTATAGATTTGAATATTTTATGTTGATGGTTTTCCCTCTTCCTGTCTTCAACATCTTGGCCACACTGAGTATGACCTTGGAGGAGACAGACAGATTATGTGCAGACTAGCACAGCTGTTGGCCGTTCAGCTTTGTCCTTGAGGTTCGTTGATTTGATTTTGCGGTGTTGAAGTAAGCATCAAAACCATTAGATGGAGCATGCTGTTCTATTCAGTTAGATAAATCTTAAAGGCTGGCCAAATTTAGTCAGTATACATTTGTAGTAAAATTGATATATGAAAGTACATGATTAATGTGTATGAATTATTGTTGTGACAGAAATTCCCAGTGGCAGAATTATGAGCCTTCAGCATGGATACATTTGCTATGTATTACAATTACATGTCCAGTGTACACTGTACATTGTATGTCTACATAGTATAGGTAGGTGGACAAATGATCTTAAACAAAAGATGTAGATAATCTATACAAGTATATTGTGTTGTCCTTCTGGGAATCTAATATTGAGGCGTATCCGTTTGTGTGTATTTTGACTGATGAAAACACTTTTGAACCATTGCCATTTCAGAAATACAGTGAATAACCTGCATCAGCCAAGGGGCATTGTTGCACAGTTGCTTATAGCAGGACAAGGAGCAGTGCAAAAGGTTTTGTTGCAAACATTCATCAGAACTCCATTTATCTAAGAATACGCTCCTGAAAACAGTCTCTAAAGCAAAAATAGTTTCTTTGAACTCAGTCACTGAGACTGCAGAATGAGGCTGAAGGACTATATTTTTTCCACTTGAAAGTCTGACTTTAAGATTATGTCCATGTTCAAATTCAATTTATTATCCACAATCTGTTGTAACAAAAGTTAATAGCATAGAATCATAGAATAGTAACCTCTGTGATGCTTGCATCTGATAGGGGGTACCTTTGGAGCACAATACATGCTGGGTGCATGCACCCATGAGCATGCATGCAAACACACATACACACACATCTGGCCCTTTAGGTTATAGGGGGTAGTGCATTCTAATGGATTCAGCTTATTAGACTACAAAGCCACTCTCTCTTACATGACTCAATTAACTTCAAAATGTCAGTTAAAACGTCTATTACACACACAAATGCTAACATGTACACACACACAGTCTCACATGCACATATATGCATACATATATACTGTATATATGCGCACAATGTGACCGCACGTCTCCTATCTCATGACTCAATTACTTGCAATATAACACTCTAAACAGCTGGAGGGCCCAAGCTCAATAATACAAAAGTCAGTGCTGCTATAGGATAAGAAGTGCCTGTGAGGACCTGGCTAAGAATATCACCAGGCCAAAGGACATGATTATCATTCACATCATACCCTGCACCCAGTGACCTCATAGTTACACCAGAGCAGCAGAGTATAACGTGGTTCCTGGTGATAAAATAAAAAATTGCACTAAGCTTTTATGCAGAAGCCAAGCTATTGATTTTTTTTTTTATGTCATTCAGCTTCTTTCATGACTGACTCTGTAACTTCAAGTGTCATGTATGTAACATGTGTCCCTTCATGTGTAACAATTGCATTTTTTGGTAGGTTTGTGAAAGATATATTTGATCTCACATGACATCAGTTTGACTGATTCCTTTTGGATTTACAAGACATGCACAAGGTGATAGATGTGGTGTCCAATGGCTACAATGTAAATGTGTTGTCACCTTGGAGACAGAGCATTGCCTTGAGTCAGAGAGGACAGCTACATAATAGCGGCTCTTCATTTTAAACACATGAACCGGAAGATACCTGTGAGTGTGGTACAACATTAAACAACAGTTTTTTTTTTTTTCCTTTCATACTGATTCATAATTAACAGAGTCGGAGCTGCTGTATCTCCTGTGGCTCTGTTCAAGTGTCAGTCAACAAGGTTTAATGGAGCTGTACTTTGGACAGTGATGGCCTAATCAGCTAAGTGAAATAGGCAGACCTTCCTAGCATTGTGGGCATACAGCAAAGATTGCCCTATACACTATGCCTGCAAGGAATAAATTGACTGGAAATTGCTGTACGTCTCAGGCAGCAATTAGGGGGTCCCCTGTAGCGAAAAGGCAGCCATTTAATGCAAGCTACATTTTCCTAATTTCCATAGCAAATAAACCCCCTGTCACACCTCCAGTATGATGACATCAATCACTCTAATTAACTGCAGATACAGGCGTGTGCATGCATGTGTTGGTCAGTGTGTGCTCCTGTGTGAAATGTGGGAATCGTCTTGCTACAGTGCAAGTAGTGGCAAGGCTAAAACAAGAAGTACGCCAACCCAAAGCCATTCAGTGAAGTCATACATGCAACACTTGCTGACAGGACATAGTTCACAAATTATATTGGATTTAAATGAGGTGCTGTCTTTTTTGTAATAATTAGATAACCTTCACAGAACTTGTAGTGCCTTCTGTTTTAATTCCTCAGTATATTTAGTATACTCACTATGACAAAACCAAACTCTATGGAGGAGGAGTGGTCACCACTTTGCCTTAAATGTTACTATCATATGTTTCACATCTGTAGAATTCATTAATCTGGTCTTTGCCCAACCTCATCTAGTGGTGGAGATAGAGAATTAGCACAGACAAAATAAAGATGAAACGCTGACTTTCAGAGAAAGCTTTCTTTGGCTTTCTTTTGGCTCTCCAGTAGTAACATCACTTACCAGAGCTGCTAATTCAAGCAGTTTCCAAATGGTTTATTAATGGTACTCATTTTAATAGGGTTTTCCCTACATTTATTGGCAATAATAACAGAGTCCAGAATCAACATTTTTGTAAAAATGTATTTGCTTTCTTGCTAACAATAAAAGCAGAAGAGGAGGAAACAGCTTGTCTGGCTCCTTTAAAGTTCACAAATTTGCCAGTGTGCAGCCCTGAAGCTCACCAATTAGCATGTCATTTCACAGTGTCTTCATCTATACATAAACAGAAGTTGTGTATTACATGACTACCTGCAGTGGTTGCTTTTGCAGTGACAACCACACACCAGCGACACACTGAGACTAGACACTGTTTTCTGACAAGTAGTTATACAGTAAAACCACAGTGAAAGAAAATACAGTGTGTTAATTAGCTCCTCTGTGCTTACAGTCTTTATGCCAAGCAAATCACCTGCAATTTCCAGCTAAAGGCAACAGAGTGGTATTGATCATCTTACATAACTGTTAGTAAGACAGTGAATAATCATACATCATAAAATGTCAAACTTTTCCTCTGAGGCAGTAACCACCTCCAGTGCCACAACCACAATAGTCATCTTTATCCCAGTTACAGTAATATGTTAACAGCTACCTTGTGTCCAGAATTCATTATATCATAATGAAAAACCAAAACATCTCTAATTTCTGTGAAGGATGCTCTCTTTCTGAAGCAGGTGCAACCTGAAACACTTTCAGCACCAAGCCCCTTTTGAAAAGTGCTATTTCAAGGGCATGTTGTAATTACAATATGTTCAATTTGGCCTGTGGAGACTTCAGCTGCTACAAAGGAATAGAACCTACTGTCCTTGAAATATGTAGTCACACTGTGTGAGTGAAGTCAAGATGTGGAGTAAACTGTAGGATTTTAGTGTAAATTTGCTCTGCCATTTTGTGAAGGTCAGTCAAACCAGTAATAATTAAGTGTTTGAGTTGTTTTAGGAGATCACTCCTGACTGAGCTGATACCAGAGCACATGTAGTCTCTGGCAGCCAGTAGAAACAGATAGGGTTGTGGTCCAGATTAAAGGTTACTCTTTTATTCATTAGGGACTGAAAGGCCATCTTTCATTTCTCATTTAATACGTGTGTGTGTCTTTGTGCATATGTCTGTTTGGATGAGTTTATGAACGAGCAAAAATGATACATTCAAAATTTAGAACTGCTATGCAAACCTGATAAACAAGGTCAAACAAGATCAATGGTGTTTTTATAATACAAGTTACTCCCTTGTTCACAAATTCCAACCTCTTACAAAATGGATCTTTATCTTTTTGACATTGAATTAAACATTACATTAGTTAATGGCACATTGTAGAAAAAAGGTCTGTCAGAATGTTGCCGTGATAAAATGAGGGTTCTTGCACAGTAAATATCAAGTACACAAACTGTCATTTTCACATGCGTGGTATTGTCTTGAAAGTAATGTTTTATTTCATGTAAATGCAAGAAGAAGGTGGTTATTCATCAGTGTATGTCAGCAGGTCATGCCCTCAACAGATCCGGCAGCAATGTTCTCTGTTACAAATAAAGACTAATGGCCCAGGTGGTGGCAGATAAAGGCCACTAACACACAAAACATCGTCTCTTAGGCACCACAGGCTTAACAATTATCCATCCATTTAAGACCATGTGGCGAACACACTAGAATGACTTCCCAACTTGTACTTCCATTGAGTACACAGCATGTCACATAAGGTGGCCATTATAAAATCAACATAAATAACCTGGGAGTAATTACTGCTCACCGCCAGCATGTAATTTTTGAACTTTGAACTATTTACATTAACTTTACACAGTCAGGCCTTTAGGGACAAATGGCTGTAAGAGGAGAAACAAGAGGGTCAATATAAAAATCCACAAAGTGATATACACATCTGACATCCTGTATCTCTCCCTTTTCAGTCATATGACGCTGTAGTAAGTCAGTGTAACAGCATTTGCTCAGGGAGCTTTGTGATTTAAAGATAAGAGTTTCAACTAGTGAGTCTGGACAATATATCACTGTCTCCTCTCCTCTTCTCTTCATCTCTACACTTTGCTCTTAGTTGTTTTCTGCTTCAAGATATTTCTGTACCTTTTTTGCCTGCTCTCGCCCTTCATTGCACTGTCTCCCATGCACACTCAGAGGTAGATACACACTCCCAGGTACCTTCCCTCCACCTCACCCCTGAGGCCCACACAATGTGAGCTTTATAATGAAGAGCTACTTTACACTGGTGGCTGTCCACTGGGGAGGTATTGTTAAATGTCACTGTTAACGGGAGAAATTAGCAGAGACCCTGGTGTTCTCTATCTGCGTCTAAATGTGTGCATCGTGATATCTCCACAACTGAGTTTTATCTTTTTTAGCATAGTCTGTATGTGTGTGAGAGAGTGAATCTTAGTTCATCACCCAGCAGTACATAGTGGCAGTTCATGCGGTTGATTTATGTTCTCCAGGCCTCTGTTCCCTGGACCCCAGCTTGATTACAGTGTCACTGCAGATACAGCCATGACCCTGTTGTAACCCCATAAATTAGCCCCACTACATTGATGGGAGCTTGCAAAATTAGATGATGCAGATCTTCTTGACCTGATTGATTTAACTCTCCTTTTTGCAAATCGCACATCTCAGTGGTGCTATGCATCACGGCTCCAGTGAGCCTGGAGGACCTCAGTGAGTAGGATTGATATTCTTCCATGGATCATTGCTGAGAGGGTCTCTCTAATGGTTACAGTAATGGTTACATACTTGATAGAAATGTGCTAAAATGAAACGAATGAATAAATGAAAGGTAAAAAAAATGAAGGGAAATCATGTTACTGCTGTCTCATAATCTCAGCTGATGAAACCACAATATGCTGAGGTGCAACAAAAAGTACTTTCTCAAACTCTAGTTTTACACTGAGACACAGGAGACAGAGCAAATGCAGATTTTTTTTTTCACTTGTGACCTTTTATTGAACTTTACTTTGTCTGTGGCAGATATTTACAGAGCCTTGCAGAAAGATGAATGGCTGATGAAGAAAAAGGAATAAGTGTTCAAGACAGACAAGAGGATGGTTGTTTAGCAAAGAAGGACATGAGTCTGTGTGTGTTTGTAACTTGTGGCCTCTGTCATTCCGAAGCAAGTTTTTTGGGAGCAGTTATCAGAGCTGCCAATGGGTGAATAGCAGAATTTACAGTGACACAATCTTTGCATTTAATATTGCCACAGATTAGTTGGATTTACAATGGTGCTTCTAAAAAGAAACTTCTGAAAACTTGCAAATGGACTCCTCCCTTGATTCACTTAGGTATAGACTTAGACTGCCAGGAGAAGCACAGATGTGTGCTGTGATCACAAGTAGAACCAGTCACCATGGGGAGAGAGGGAGAGATTTGCACGTGGTTGTTAGACTGCAGAGTGTGTCTGCAAAGTCATCTGAGGTCGGCCAGTCCGTGTGATGAGTTAGATGACGCAGAGTAAAGGCTTAAGCCGAGTACAGCGCCAGTGCCACACAGGCCCAGGTTCACGCACAGAACACACCACCTTGCAGATTAGACTGGCAACAAACCCTGAGTGTTACCACAAACAAGATACCCGTACAGAGATTATTAAGCGTGGGACTAAGCTACATCGTAACAAGACTTAGCGTCTACAGCCATATAGCATCTCTGTAAGGGTGTGCTCAGGCACAGGCTCAGGCTTTGAGCTATATTCAAAACTTAATATTTTTACATGATGAAAATGACAATGCTAATGTTACCAGGTATAATGTTTACTCTGTTCCCCATTTTATCTCAGCATGTCACACTAAACACAAAGGCAACTGAGGTGATGGGATTGTCTTGCAGGTAGAATTTGCAAGTTTGGCAAGAAGAATTTTAGGGTAAGCCATTGAATAGTTATTCAGATATTTCAGGTTTGACCAAAGTGGTGGACTAATGCCATGACACCATGCCGACAGAGGCCATTAACCTGGCTGAAAATGTCAACTAAGCCATTCAGATATCAAATGAGCAGCCATAAGGCTAT
Source organism: Mastacembelus armatus (assembly GCF_900324485.2). NCBI lineage: Eukaryota > Metazoa > Chordata > Actinopteri > Synbranchiformes > Mastacembelidae > Mastacembelus > Mastacembelus armatus. The sequence goes on along the minus strand of NC_046653.1, from coordinate 16,729,220 downwards.
CAGACAAGCAGCAATTACACATTTCTTGAAAATTTTTCAATTTAGTCAATTTTGCTGATGCATTGTATCTGATCTGTGCAATTTCCACAGCAGGTAATTTTGGCAATTACTTAGTAAGACAGTGATGACGTGGGTAGGACAGAAATTAATGAGGAGTAATTGGTATGGACCACTGTGATTAGTCCTGTGAGCTGTGTTTTAACACAGTGGCAGTGGCAGCTCGAGGATGTTCTGAGGCTCAGCATACTGGCACTCCAAGCAGAAGAGAGGAAGAGAAGGAAGGAGAGATGAGCCTGGGGGATTGGAGAGAAGCTACACTGGCCTTTCTCCAGCCCCATCCCAAGTGCAGTCTGGGTAGTAGCTATATGCTGATTCCAATTCTTAACACTCCTGCTGGATGAGAGGGGGCTGGATCTCAGCAGTAGATAGAGCTCAGATTCCTAGTTACCCAGAATTTGACTTCAATCCCAGTTGTTCAAAGGCTGCACTAGAGATTTTTTTTTTAACTTTCCTGTTGGATTCAGGGGTAGACATATCCCTTTCATCAGGAGGTGCTTTTCTCTGACAGCACAGATTAGTGAGAGGTAAATGCATTTAGAAATGCCAGACTCATTTTCCTTGCTCACAGATTGAGCCTTTGCCATGTGTGCATTAATAAATGGTTCATCCTATGTCTTCTAAGTGTTGTCCCATCAGCACACAGACACAGTGCTCAAGCTCCACCAGCAGCTCTGGGCAGGTGCAGAAGAACAGCCAATTCAATACAGATCTTGATCTCGACATTAAAGTTAGTAGAATTTAAAGTATAGACAGAGAAGTGGGGATGGATATGGAGAAGGAATAAAATTAGGCGCTGTAGATCCAGCTCAGACTGGTGTTGACAGTGGGAATGCTTGGTGACAGAAACCCTTTGGGCTAGGCCTCAGCTCTCTCTGCAGGAGAGCTTCAACCCTGGAGTTCCTGTAAATCCTGCCTTCTGCTGTTTACTCAAGAGCTGTAGCTGATGTTACAGGGGCCCACTCCTTCCATCTGGAGGAATCAGGCGCATGGGTTTCGTACTGACAGTCCTTGAATTTTATCCTCAGAATTGTGCACATGAAGCATATTTGCTTGGTTTTCTAAATTGTTTTTTCTTAAAAAACTGTAGACTCTTTTTTTTGTATCCCCCATGCTGTAGAATCAAGAAGACTAAGAGTCCACAGCCAGGCTAATGACGGTTTGAGTCTCTGGTTTGAGCTAACATCAGTAAGATAAGATGAGTTGTTTTTACTATGCTAATTTCCACCCATCCATCCATTTTCTATACTACGCTTATTCCTTAACCAGGATCATGGGGATCTGCTGGAGCCTATCCCAGCTCTCTTTGGGTGAAAGGCAGCGGTACACCTTGGACAGGTCACCAGTCCATCACAGGGCCACATAGAGACAAACAACCTCACACACTCACACTCACTCCTATGGGCAATTTAGAGTCACCAATCAACCTGACATACATGTTTTTGGACTGTGGGAGGAAACCTGAGTACCTGGAGAAAACCCACACAAGCACAGGGAGAACATGCAAACTCCACACAGAAAGGCTCCTGATGGGTTTCAAACCAGGAACCTTCTTGCTGTGAGGCAACAGCACTAACCACTCATCCACCATGCTGCCCCTTATGCTAATATGTTTAGTACAATATATGTATAATTTTTATACTATAGTCATCATCTTATTTCAGAGGGTTGGCATGCTGACATTTACAAATAGCAATACAAAACGTAGCAGAGGCTGGTGGAAATGCCATTAGTTTTGTTGATATTAGGTCATAAACCAAAACACTGGACACACTAAAATTTTAACCACATTGACTGTGTATAAGACATATTGTTTCCAAAATGCAGGCGACGTACAAATAAGTCATCAGCCTTTATGCCTCCTGCAAGACATATGCAGCAATGGAGCTGATGAATTTGTGTGTCTTATATAGTACACTAAGGTCAAGTCCAGGCCAGTTTAGTTTTCCATGTAGGGTGTTGCAAAAAGAACAGACAAAAACAGCTATCAGCTAGCAGATTTGGGGAACTTAACCCCTGTAGAGTTTCATATCCTGTGTTATACACAGTTCAAGTTCAAAATGTTAAAAATCTTCCTAGTTTCTAAGTAAACATGAGTATGCTTCAATTAAATTGGTTGAATTAATTGATCCTTGAGGGCGGAGGGTGGGGGTGTAGCAGTTAGCAATATGATAAATACTCAGAGACTTCCTTGACAATCAGGGAATATCTCAGATGCACTTCTTTTCAGTGTATATGAGGCTTTTTGGACTTTCATGCCTTCTTTCTTAAACTAAAAACAAATACTTATAACTTCACTATTTATCTATCATTCTATAAAACATTTTATGCATAAAACTGTCAACCATTGTAATTTGCCAATGCACAGGCAAGCTCAATTCCTAGCTGGAGGCTAGGTGAATGCAGAGATCCAGATTGCTTGATGAGAATATAGACCTGGAATCCAGGGTCATTGATACTGTATGGGAACGGGCTGTGTCCTTGGGAAAATGACCTATGTTAATAAGCCACCAAGGAATTACTGGAATGGAAGTAGGGGGAGCCAATCGATCACGAGAATAAAACCGTGAGGCTAATGTGTAAGGTGGGAGGTTGGACTGCATGATGGGATCTCTATCGTCACTCTAATCCCCAAGCTAGTTAGCTGCCCTCAAGTTAATGTGGTTGTGAAACCTGTGAACTGTATGCACACACATTAGAACATAAACATATCTTTGCAAGAGTAAAACACTATTCTTGTTCTTGACAATAAACTAGAGTAGCACTAAACAAGATCGTGTATTAACCTTAATTCACACTTCTCTTGTCAATTTATACTATTCATTTAAGACGGTGAGCCTGGGTTGAGGGTGTAGGGTGCAGCCTGACCAATCAGGGAGACTGAGCTTGTCTTTTTTCTTTTTGATGCCCGGCAGATAAAAACACATGAGGTGAGTGAGACTGAGAGAAAGAGGAGGATAGGGTGATGGTGAGCTTAAGTAAGAATCATATAAGGACAATTGTATGGAAACAGGTGAGTGGAGACGATGTGGGAGCAGAATGGAGACAGATTGTGACAGTAGAAAATATGAAAAAATATGACAATGGTGAAGGAAGGAAAAAGTAAAAATGTGAATATAGTTGAGGAGAAAATGAAGATCATGCATCTCAAAGCCAGCTGTAAGGAGCAGAAAAAAATGGAAAGACTTATAGTGACAGAATCACTTTAAAGGGGCCTATTTCTATGGTGACACAGTGAGTAGGAGGTGTAACTGGTGTGGATTTGACACATGGCGAATGGCCATCTGGACGGTTGGATGAAGTGACCTGTCACTTTTCTCTTGCCCCATTTTCCTCCTCCTCTTTTGATTATCAGCAGGGCAAGTCCAGCAGTCACCTTTCTCCTACTCCCTGTCTCCTTCAATTAAGAACGCTGCGAAAACACATTGCAATAACGGGAAAGTAAACATCAAGGTGTGAAAATGTTTTGACAAAATGCTGCGTTTTTAAAGATCCAACATTGTCAGCATCAGTTTAAGATCGTATGACATAATGATGTGCTTACTTTTTATAGCTTGAACTTCATCTGAATCTGAATGACTTAAAAAAGTATGAAAGAGATCAGTAAATCTAAACCTTCCAGTTGGTTATGTTGATTTGTTTATTTTAAATGGAGATATATAAATAGATTGTTGAGCTTAATCTGAATGGATGTAATGCCTTTGACAAGCCAGACAGAATGACATCTTTATTATCTGCATTTGTTACCCTCAAATTGAAGAGGCAAGGTCCTCAACTGTGCAAATTACTTTGGCTTTAGCAAGAGCTATCAATATGTACAGTTGTTTCAGAGAGGCCACACACAGACACACACACGTTCCCCAGCATGGATAGTGGATGACTCATGTCTGCCAGCCCTTACTCTTACTGTGTGATGGCTCCAGATTTAAGGGCCAGCAATCTGCATTCATCTCACAGACATACTCTCTCTCCCCCCATCATCTCCCCGAGTTTCTACTGTCTCACTCTTGCCCTTACACTACTTCTGTTTCTTTCACACTCTCTTTCTCACACACGCACACACACAAACACAGGTAGAAAACTAGTGGGGGTGGTGTCAAACTGACAACTCCCTGCTGGGTCAAACACACACTCCATATGTTGTTGATTGGCCACCTCGGAGGTGCTGAACTAAGTCAGGCGTTCAGCGTGAACCAGTCAAGTCTCAGATCTGAAACTGTACCATGAGACTGCTGGCTAAATCCCTGTTTCCATACATGTAACAACAGAGCAGGGGGAAGGAGTTACATACACCACAGTTAGGATCAGAGACACACTTTGAAATTCAGCAACTACAGTTAAAGGCAGATTAGACAATGTCAGCTGAAGTAGGACATCTATCCCTGTGAGGCATGATCACAGCATCCTGCAGTGACATAACATGTGCGAGCAGTGAGTGATGAATGATAAGCATTCAAGCACCCTTAGCAACGACACCACAGATGTTTGCCAATTCACCATTTGCTGTTTCAGTTTCAGTTAATCTTCCTACGAAAATCCTGGATACACATAGGGAACTTTCAGCTATCATTATGATGAGAGGTGAATATAGCACAGGAGTTGAAAAACATCAGGCGTATGAAATAACATCATGTTATGGCATGATCTGAACTTACCCTGACCTTGCACAGTACCCTGACCTCCACCCTCTCAACCTCATCTTGAACCACTCTACGCCACAAGCCTGCAAGATGTTCTTTGAGACACGTGGCGCACTCATCCACTGTGCTGCCCTTCAAACGCTCACATTTACCCCTTAAATTGGTTATTTCTAACATCTGATAATTGCTTTTAGTCTGGTAACATAAATGCATACGTCCTATGATGATGTCATTGCTGATTTTGGTGACAGTCACCCAATGTGATTGTGAGGACATTTTGATTTGATTTGTTTGATTGTATTTTTTAAATTGCTATTATGTGTGACATCTTAAGCATTTTGATTATTTTCAGATTCCACTTCAAATATTTAGGTTAGTTGATGTTGCCTTTAATATTTTAATCTGCATATCATTAAAATAACTGCTGATGATGACTTGCTCAGTTTTGTTTATCACATATTTTGTTACTGGTTACTGCTCAACCTTGACTTGAATGACTGTTATTCATGAATTATCTTGACTGATAGTTAGTCAGTTAGTTATTCAGCTCAGGGATGATATATTTTGTGTGCATTTAAATTTTTTGTTGGAATCTGAAGTACATGTGAGCTTGCATTTGATGCCAATTAAAATCTCTGCTAAGTTTGTCGTTTCGCTTCGTTCTTTTTACCCAAAATACTTTATATATATAAAACATATATAACAGTAAATGCAATATTCAATATTGATTCATCATGATTTTGGCAGTGGGACACTGGCTGCACTAAAAATAATTGGATTGGTGTTAGATTAGCACTTTTGCCCCTCAACAACAAATTTTAGAATAAGCTTCCTCCCAACCAGCTTTAAGCACAGATTAATCAGGTAATCATCTCCTGTCCTATGGCCAATATAGAGCCCATTAACGTTAAGCAACACACTCGCCTCTCTGGTAGTACTCCAAGCCATGCGTTCTGACAATGATTAAGAAAGGGGATAAATACTATAATCTACTTTCAGCACCCTAAGAGCAACTACCAGCAAGCTCTGACTCCTTCCCTGTCACACAGGAACAGTGCATACTGGCCATACTGTAAGTCCTCTGTTTGTTTTAAACCCACTGACCAAACACAACACAGCTGATAAGATGGTACCCACTTGCAGGAAACATGATATTGTTGAGCTTCAGCTGCAGCTTTCCACTTGTTCACGGGATCAAGCCTGACTAGATTTCACTAGTGTTGTCAAAGCCTTAATTTCCTATACATCTTAGTCCATGCTTCTCTGGGGAAGAAGAAGTACATGGCATTTGAGGATCTGTATGTACTACAGCCCACATTACGCGTATGAAATGATTCAAGCCAATGAATCTTAATGACTGTATGGAAACAGTGAGCGTGATGTCTTAACTGCATTGTTGCTCTTGTGAATGGACTCGCATATCTCCTGCACCAAAAACAAGATGTCGCCAAAAGAGAGAGAGAGAGAGAGTGTGTGTGTGTGCTCTGCCAAGGCGATATTTGGTGACTATTACTCATGAAGAGCAGAGAGGATAGCCAAAACACCCTTAACCCCCCTTTATGTGGGTCTGTGCTCTCTCTCATTCCCTGTGTGTTCGCCCCTGTGTGTGTTTGTGTATGTGTGTGCATATAGGTAATAAACTGCTCCGCCACTGCGCAACGATGGAGCTATCGCAACGATGGAGATGACGCAAACAGACCCAGCTCTCCAAAAAAGTGTTTCAAGACGAACATGACGGAAACTTAACCGCGGTCCAAGATGACAGTGGCCAACGGGAGGAAGGATTCTAGGCTTTCCGTCCAGGTACAGGGCAGAGAAACCAGCCTGCGTGCATCGAAAGGGCTCGTTGCTCTCCTTTAAGTGTATCTGCAAACCGAACGGCGGCAGACGCGCAGCATCAGCAACGAGAGGCTTGCAACAGCTGGTCTCCCTGCACCCCTGACGAGAGAACGAACCCGGGGGAGTGACGATAGGGAGAGGAGGGCATGCGGTCAAAGAGGACGCCGTTTCCTCCCGGAGAGCCATGGAGAACCGGGATGCGGCAGCGCGAAGCTTAATCTGTGCGGGCGCGTTAATTGGATCGGAATAGCACCGACTGCTGCGGGCGCGATAGAGGAGCGCCCTGGACCGGCGGACGCACGGCACCCCACCGTTACAGAGGAGAACCATCCATCTCCCCCAAAGTCAATGAGTATTGTGGCAGAGCAGCCCCCGCGGTGGAGTCGGCCAGGGCAGCACTTTCCTAAAATATGACCAGGGGTGCTTGGATGCGTCGGCAGCATGATGAAGGCTTAAAATACTGGTTTGCACCCCGAGAGAACGAGAAGCCATTTACCGAGTCGGAGCGGGCCCAGAGATGGCGACTGTCACTGGCCTCTCTGCTGTTCATCACCGTCCTGCTCTCTGATCACTTGTGGTTCTGCGCCGAGGCGAAACTGACGCGAACCCGAGACAAGCGATCGGACGAGGGGCTTGCAATTACGGACATGGGCAAGCACCCGAATTTCCTTCACCGACACCATATCCCAACATCACCTGACCCCCACCGTCTCGCCAGAGAGCAAGATGTTATTTTTCTAGGGAATTCTACCAAACCTCTGTGGCGAATGGACACCTGTCACCCCGACAGCCTGTCCAAAGACTGCTTTACTTTCACGGACGCGCAGACCGTGTGCCTGGGCCTCTCCGGTGGAGGGGAAAAGGGGACACAGTTGGCGTACGTGAATCTGAGCGATTTGTACCTTTCTTTTTGTAATTCCTACTCACTTTTGGATTTGTTTTACGGGTTTACGAGTCCGGACGATTTGAATTGCACCCTGGATATGGCCATGGGGGGGGATCTGCTGGGATGCAGCGAGTGTGTCCGGGCTTATCAGCGTCTGGACCAGCAGGCGGAGGAGAACTACCAGGAGTTTGAACTGCTGGTTCAGAAATACGAGACGGATGTATACTCGGTTAGGACGTGCATGGAGGAATGCAAGGTAGGACTAATGAGGACGGGTCGCGCACGGGCGCGCGCTCAAACAGACACGTGCAAGTGTATTAAAGGGATGTGTTAATTGTCGTCATGGCAACCATTGAACATACCTGTCAGTATATAATAGTATTTATTTTATTGAGTTCCGACTATCAGAAGTGCCTTTTCTGTATCATGTGGCCTGTCTGGGTTTGCGCAAACGCACAGCTGCCCCTCATGAAAACAGCATGGAGGGATGTGGGGACAGGTCAACAGATATTGCAGCATAAATCTCTGTTTTATCTCTTGTTTCTCTTTGTCTAAGTCTTTCCAATATTTCTAACAGTCTTTGTGAACTGTGACTGTGGAAGTAATGTTTGACAGTCGGAGTAAGTTCCGGGCTTGCACCAGAGCTCTGTGAAATGAGTGGAGGGAGGGCTGTTGATGCTCATTTCAATATCATTAATAGCACACGTGTGATTCCTGCACCTAATCCAGGATTTGCATTGTTCCCAGTTTGCTTGTTGTTTTAAAATCATGGCAGCTTTAGAGCACAGAGAGTAGCTCCGGCTTTGAAGCAGCCTGCATTTTGCTTGTCAACAGCAAAGCATATCTGGGTTTGTATAATCCACACACACACACACACACACACCTGGTCTTGTGTTACTTTAGACATCAAGACCCACTAGAAACCTACTTGTAAATAGGAACATGGTGGGGATACATTGGTTAAATTACACTTCAATCTGTTTCATTTGATGTGCACTGGGCTGTTGCAGAGAAACTGTCTCCACCTCAGCTGAGCATCCTCCTTTGTTGACTATCAGTGGTACAGACAGAACACTGTGTTAAAGGTTTTTCAGCAGGACATAGTTATTTCTTCAGCTGTATACATATCAAATTAGATCCATTGTGTGTATGGCAGTAAACTGTGATCATGTCATGGCACAAGCCCATGGGCAACCTCATTTGTTTGTGCTTCATATTCTCCATCTCCTCTTGCGCTACTTGATTAGCTAAATCAAGTGTGTTCATGAGTTCTTTGACTGAACACACCTGAGAGATATTAAATATGCAGTGTAGTGGTCTTCCATGAGCAAGACTAAAAGAGAGTCAGTGGTATTGAAATGATGAAATATTAACAATACTACAGTCGCAGAGATTTATGATGAGCCTTGGTTGTACTGTATCTGGCAGTGGTGCACTACATACATTATGATGCTGCATGTGCAGAATTTATAGCTTTATTTGTGTTTTCACATTTGCTGCAATTTGTTTTTCAGTTGAACCATAGTTTGACCAATTTTCTCATCTTGAACTTTAAGATTTGCATTGACAGTTGGTATCAAACGTGTCTGTTGTGGCATCATCACAACAGCAGCACTGCACCACAGGTCAGAGAATCTATGTCCAAATGAAGGAAATCTCTCAAAATTTTTGTGATAAGGATTCTGCAAGTCATTTCTACAAGATGGATGTTGTTTAAGGGCAGATGGTCTGGGTGCTGGGCTCTGAGTGCTGATAATCCATGTGTGTGTGTGTGTGTGTGTGTGTGTGTGAGGAAGGGTAGGTAGTGGGAGGATCTGCTGAGGATAAACCTTCACAATGGAATCATGTGCTGTTAATGTTTGTTTATTATGAGTCATACCTTACTGTTGTACTTCTTTGTCAGGGTATGTGTACCAATATCTATGTGCGTAAATCTCTTTCTTATAAGATCTTACACCTGCTCTGTTCTTATGGCATCTAATTAGTAGTATGCATTTACACCCCTACTCTTTGCTAATGTAATAAGACTCAGCAGCCTTTTAGCCCCTTTAGCTTAATCTGAATTGCTAATCTGCTTCTGTGTTGTGTGTGACCTTTGTGAAAGCACAGCACCCCAGGCCTGCATCGCAAACCGTTGCTCCTTGAAGAACCACTCTACTGGACAATAAAAAAAAAAGAGACCGTTGAATTATTCTCTATTCACTCTGTCATACTTCTCACATCTCAGGATGCTCCACTCCTGTAAATTCTTCTTCCTCAAGTTGCTCAAGACTTTTTCTTTAAACAGTTTAAGGTCAAGTAGCATTGTAACATCTTATGGTATTTGATGACTATGATGACTGTTGTCAGTGTGTGTTTAGTGGATGGGAGAACAGGCAGTAAGGTAAAAATAAAGAAGAACCAACCTTCGAATACAAGCCACAGAACCATTCTTGCTGGCCAGATCTTTGTCATTATGGTAACAACAGTATGACCCATATGAGAACCACTTCAGGACACATCCTGTATGTCACTGTATGTGCTATATCACCTAACATCCATCCTTGCTTATGTCATAATCACTACAGCTACTAATGCTGCCCAACAGTATCATAGACTTGTTGGTTGTAATAAGCTTCTAACACAAATGACCTGTGGACTTATCATTTCTTGTCAGTGATATGTTAGCTTAGATTTGATCCAGTGTTTCCATTGTGATCATCAAACCGATGAAAATACCAAATCCAACAATTTCATAATTGGACAGCACTAACATGTATTGATGGTGTTATTCCTCCCTGCACTGTCGGTCCCATTTTTCTCTGCAAACTATTGAAATGCATTAATGAGCCACATTACTGCACTGGATGACATCTTCGTCTCCATGGACGCATGCATTGTATTATTATTAGTATTTCAAGGCAATCCACATACGCCATCCTACCGTGTTATAACTATTAGTGGTTCAAATGTGTATTACTGTGACTGAACAGTCCCCAAAGATTTTACTATTTGCTACTGTTTTGGTAACATTTGATAAAAGCTAGTGTGGGAAGTGTTAGAAATCGTGATATTAGATGTTGGCTTTGACTTTGATTTGGATATTTCTTGCTCTGACCTGTGGCTCTTCGTCTCCATTTCCTAAAGGTGTGTGTAGAAATCACAGCTCCATTGTTTAATTAGCAATTCAAGAACAGAACCGTTACTTCTACTTCTACTTCTACCATCACTTCTGAATTACTCTGAATCTAAACCTGTGCTCATTTGTAGGCCTTTGTTAGCGAAGACATTTGACATCTGTCACAATGTCATGGCTTACTGTGCCACTTGAATACTGTAAATTCAAAGGTCCCACCAGATTGCCAGGAGAAAAAGAAGTATGAGCTGTATCAGCACATATGACCTGCAGAGTTTTTCAGTAGCATAGGCTGTAAATATGTAATATTTTATGTGAAGGGCGATGTGCTGTATTTTTCCCATGCTCCTTTCCTTCTTTTCTTTCTTCATCATTTCCCACTTGTATTCTTTACACCCGTAGATCTCCATATGTACCTGTTTACTTATCACACACACACAGACACACACTGTACACACACAACAAGAGCCCCATGTGCAGTGTTTCCTGCAGGTCCAGACCTGACTGTCCCTTCCGGTGTAATTTAATTTGCACTCCCATAATTCTCTGCTTCTCTGGTGGCTGTGTCTCCAGGGCTCTGTCTCAACATGTTGATGGCCTTTCTCCCTCTATCTGTCACTGTTTCTCACTTACTTTCACATCCTCTCCCGCTTTGTCTTTCTCCCGTGTGTGTGTCAGAGCTCTGAGAAAGTAACATCACACATACACCTTTGCCCAGTATCTGTCTCTTTTCCCTCTCACTCTCTGGAAATATGTGGAAACCCTCTCCTCTTGCTGGAGTGGTAGATTCTGAACTAGGATGAGGTCCTTTCCTTCCCTTCAATTACAGGTCTGTCTGCAGAGATCCCACTTTGTGCTCCTTCACCCAGCCTCTCTGGCCCTCTCCATATTCAATCACCTTCTCTCCTCTATCAGTCTGTTTATACAAGACTGCATAGTTTAGTCCCCAATTAATTTGGCTGTTTAGGTTTATGTGTTAGCTTCATAGTACATTAAACACGCAGTACAGATATTTCTGGGTATTAAGTCATATTATGAGCTGCTGATGGTTTAGCCCATTTGTCAAAATGTACTGTAACGAATGTCTCAATACTTTACCTTAAAATGACAAGACGGATGAATATAAATGTGCACGCCCACTATATGTGCATTCTACCTTTGAGAAAAAGGTAGAAAAAAAACCTGCATGTTTCAAAGAATGTTGTTTTTAAATTACAAGTGCATGTTGTGCTGAACTGCACATTTGTGGAAATGCTGAAAGAAGGCTTTAACACAGCACGTAATGTACATATCACGCCGCTATCAACACAGACAGCATGGCCCCATTGCAAGCATTGCACTTTTCTTTCTCCCCCTCAAATTCAATTAGGGCTCTGTTGCTTCTCTATGCAGCTCAAATAGATCCAGGGAAACTCCCCTTCATATGAGCTGCCAGTGTTTGTTTCTCCCCAGGCAGGAGATAAGGGAATGCATCTGTTCGAGAAGAACACAGCAGCACTCCCATGGAAACGCCTCCTCATCGTCCTCTATTCCCGGTCTATGCAGCACAATGAGACTGTACAGCTCCCACCCCCCCATCACTGCCTTGGGCCTCAGCTCCAATCAACACATCCATTTTCTTTTTCATTCTATATATTCACCCTGTCTTCTGTAGGTCAATACTTTGACACAGTCCTTATCCTCACATAGTTAATAAATGGACGAACAATGTGCTGTTTGTCAGGTGCATTGGTACTGTTAGGATTTGCTTAAAAGAGAACAAGCTGAAGATCACAATATATGCTTGTCCCTGCTCACGTGTGTGATTGTGTTTTGGCCCTGTGTGCAAGAACAGGCTGCATGCATCCAGCAACTCACTGTACACCACAGCCCAGCTCTACTCACGGGGAGATAAAAGTTGCAATGAAGCCTTTTTAATCCATCCAATTCCGACAGATCGATGACATAAACAAATTATTTTACAAATGCACACATTGCTGTCTCTTCTCTCCTGTTTCTTGCTGGTATGCTTAGTTGAATGATTTGATGAGTGGGTGATGTGTTATGTTTGATTTTCTGTGACCAGCTGAAGACAGAATGGGCTGGGGAGAGTGGTAATGGCTGCTATTGATGATTGACTCCATACAAAATGCATTAAAAAACTGGAGACATAAAATCAGTAAACATCAGCCATCTATTTGTTCAAGGTAATGGTAATTTGAAGTGGTTAAAAGCCCTTGCATCATTGATGGCAAACAAAAGGGAAATGACAATTGGATTAATAAAAGTCAAATTGGGAGACGAATCTTAAAACACAAGCCATTCAAGATATTCTACTGCTACTGCGCCAGACCAGCAGTGTTTCACATTTCTTATGTAAAGTTCTCCTTTGTGTTGAAATGCATGTTTTATTTCAGCTCATGTGCATAAGCAGGACACTGATCCATAGACTTTTCTTTGTCTTTCGGCTGTTCTCGTTAGGGGTCGCCACAGTGAATCGATTGATGCAATAATTGATTTGGCACAAGTTTTATACTGGATGCCCTTCATGATGCAACCCTCTCATTTAACTCGAGCTTGGGACCGACACTAAGACAGCACTGGCAACTTCAGTGGCTGAGTCTAACGTTCCCTGGTCGTCCAAGGCAGCCTCCCATCCAAGTACTAACCAGTCCAGCTTAGTTTCCAAGATTGAAGGGATCGACCAATTGCAGAACAGTATGGCCGCACATTGATACGTAGACTAATTTTTCTTTATTTAAAAGGAAGCGAAACGGATTTTTCAGTGGAATGAGTCACTGATAAATATGAAATCCATCTAATCAGAACTTCATTTAAGCAGCTCTGTGGAAGCCATTCATAAAGCAAAGAGTAAAAGTGTATGCCATTTAGCCACTATTTTTAGAGTCAGTTAGCTGTGGACAAAACTCATGTTTCATTTACAATCTCCCTTGCAGGTAATGAAATCTCAATTAAGAATGATTATGATTTGAGATGGACAGGGTTTTCATTAGCATGATTATCACAATGCAGTTTTATTACCCCGGTGGTATATCACCTCAAACCTCAATAGCTGGTAACTACGAAAGTTGGACAGACCTAGAATAAAAGTGCACGTGACGTCCTGTATATAATTTTGATGCTTCTGTACACTGTTCATGTTGACTTCAGCTTTTTGTTTCCTCCTCCAACATCAGCTGGCTCTTCTCATGTGAGAAGAGTTTCACAAGTGTTAGAGATGCATTTGTGAAAAAGTCCTCCGGTGTGTGTGACAACATAATTAAGTAGCTATAGGTAGTTATGGGGCCACGTGGAAGCAGCTACCTACAGGGTCTGTCCTCTAGGGACAACAAGACAGTTATTGTGCCACATAAGGTTATAAAGAAAACATAACATGCTGCTGTGGAGCTCTGATCCCTGATCAGGCCAACTACTGAGTGATCTGTGTGGGTGAGAGAGCATTGACGTATTATCAGGTGAGGAACCTGTGTGAGAGAAAGTCTGCCATGACAAGCAAAAGTTAACTGCACCCTCTGAACTGAAGTAGTGCTGAGTCAAATTTTAATGTAGCCCAGAAAAACTGGGATTGCAGTCAGGTTTGGGATCAAGCTAACAGTGATGCACTAAAGCACACACAAAAGTGTGTTAAATTGCATCTAGATTGCATATAAGAAACTAGGTCTAAGAGGGAAACAAAGAGAAACTGACAGCAGCAATAGTGAAGTGTGCTGAGAAAGCTACAGTCTGAGCATCACTGGCAGAGAGACAGAAACCAGTCACAGTTCCCAGACTCTGGTGACATTCTCACATTACTGAGTCATCATCATCATCAGCCGCTCACAGCATGTCCTGATTCAGAGAGAACAGTTCAGAACAGTGCGAGAAGACAGACGCATGTACATGTAGTCTCATGTCTGTAAACTCACGCATATTGTACTGTACATAAAGCACGAGCAGAGACATAACATGGCGCTACCAACAAAACACACAAGCAAAAGAAACTGACGGTGATCAGGTGAAGGATGTAAGTAGAAAATAGACAGAGAATGACATCGGAATGATTAGAGGGAAAGCCCAGTGATGTGTGCAGCATGATGGGTTTGTGTCAGATCGCCTGACATACTGTATTCATCTGAGCACCTGGTCCTACCTAATCCTTTGCATTTTAATCAGGCCAGTGTTTCTTTCAATGTATGAGTGTGTGTGCATTTGTTGCGTGAGGGAGCATGTGTGTATGCATGAATGCATTCTGGCATAGTGCAATGCTGTATTCTAATTGTCATTAATTTTGTTTGAAGAGTGAATGGAGGCTTTAAAGGAGTATGCCAACATTTTGGGAAACATGCCTATTCGCTTTCTTGATGAGAAGCCTGATGCCTGTTTTTATTCTTTGATTTTGCATGGATTAAAGTGTTAATTATTGAGCTTTAGAGGTGCTGCTAATGTATTTTGTTACCTGTGAACAGTCAGGCTAACTTGGGCAGGAAGAACGTTTCCCTCCAAAGGAAACACATTTACTTGAACCTTAGCTTATTTAATAAGTTAACACCTTTTGATTATTTCCCTGATTAATCATTTAGGATACTTATTTAATTTATGTTAGTCGATTATCCAATTTTTAGCCAATTACTTTAATGTCAATTAACTAAGAAAATAAATTAACTACTTGCGCTCGCTCTTGCTGCACCACTGATATTAATTTGATGAGTGGTGATATTTAGACATTAAAGCTGATGCAGTTCTTGTTTCTGGTGTATAACAAGTGTGAAAAAATGTGATTATGCTTTTATCTAAATGTTTTCAGGCATGACAGATATTATTTATCCTTGTCTGGAAATGAAGACAGCAATATTGGATTGTTTCTTGGCTGTTTCCAGGGCTGCTTCAAGGAAGGTTGCCCCCTGGGTAACAGCAACTCATGTGTGGTGTTAAAAATATTTTGCAGTAATTTCAAAAAGGGGGTTGAGTGTGACTGTCTGTATTTCTCTTAAAAAGTGCTTTTCAGCTGAGGTGGAAAAACCCTCAAATTTAGATGATATTACACTGAACACCTCCATTCAAACTCATGCAAATGCATTTGTGTTGTCCTCCTCACAACCCTCATTATGAAGCCAAAGAGGCTGATTATTCACATCACTGCTCCTGTGGCACCTAGCAACCACCTCACCACTGAGGCGCCTTTTCTGGCATGCAGTGCGGGCCTGTATGTAAGTATGTCAGACCTACATTTGGTGGTCCGATTGAGGATTATGTGAGTGGGCTGAAGCTAAACAAGCAGTATCCTCACATCCTCCAGTCTGGCAAAATAATTTGATTATGGAAAGAGCAGTGAGGGGCAGCGAGAGAGAGAAAGAGAGAGAGAAAGGTTAAGGATAAAACACTAAAAAAGGAACAAAGCAAGACAGAAGAGGAATGGAGGGGAGCTTGACCTGACGATGAGGGTCTTATCGGCATCTCTTCATAATGGTTTTTTGCCTTTGTGTGTGTATATGTGTGTGAAGTGGATGGATGGTTGAAGGGTTAGTGGGGGTTTTTCACTTATTGAAATTTCACTTTTTCTCTAAAAGCCTTTCTTCCGTTTGTCCTCAGCCCCATCTGCCATTTGTCAACTGCAGCTATGTCACTCTTTCTCTACCGTTTACTCCATCTTTCTCACTGTTATGCTTCATTCTTCTTTTTGTTTTCTTTATTCCATCTTTTTTCTAGTTGGGAACTACCTGTCCTATTTTATGTCTTTTGTTGCAGTTATTCTTTACAGAGGCATTGACAGCCCCTGACTGATTCTCTGTAAATTATTCATCTGTCATTGACTTTTCAGATGAACTGAGGAGGAACTGGAACACTCCTGTCATTTGCTCCCATACCCTTGTGACACTGTGCTGCAACTGGCTTTTTTTTTATTTTTTGAGGGAACAACTAGGCCGAATATCAAATTTTATGTTGCATCGCGATAAGATTGGCAATGTTTTATTCGATATGGACAGGTCTTCCAGACAATCACCAAAAATAAGACTGAACAGCAAGGCACAAGTTTAGCACGGGTTTACGATTACCACCCACTTGTGATATAACGTTTCGCTAACCACTCATTCCATCCACATTTTGACAGAAAGCACAATGATAATGAAGATAGGGCTGAGCTAAACCAATCATGTGGCTGTAAGAAAGTTTGAGCACGTCAGTTAAGTTGACGCACACAGCCCAGACAGTGGAGGAAAGATGAAAACACCCAAACGGACACAGCCCAGGGCTCAAAAGATGAGAGTATTGTTGAGAGCAAGGGTCTGAGGACTTCAGCAGTGTGCAGATATTTCTGATATATAAAGTCTGACAAGAAGTGGAGTTGCATGCACTACAAAACACAAACGTATTTGACAAGAATATACAAATGTTCCACTAAAAACAGGTAATACCACTAAACTTTTTTACCACCTAAAGCAGTGCCATCCTCTAGAACACATAAAATGCAAGACTTTACAGATGCAGTGTTTGTGGTCCCTTAAAACAAATGTGACACTTGTTGCACAACAACAGACCTAGTGTATATACAGTGCCCTCCACAATTATTGGCACCCCTCACTGAGATGTGGTAAAATTGGTCGTTATTGGGTCTTTCAGCAGGATAATGACCCAAAACATGTGGCAAAATCTACTAAAAAATGGTTCAGCAGACATAAAATCAAGCTCCTCCAATGGCCATCTCAGTCCCCAGACCTCAACCCGATTCAAAAGCTATGGGGTGAACTGAAAAGGAGAGTGCATAAGAGAGGACCCCAGACCTTGGATGATCTGGAAAGACTGTACAAAGAGGAATGGTTAAAGATCCCTCTCTCTGTATTCTCCAACCTTGTGAGATGTTAGAGGAGATTAAGTGCTGTCTTGTTGGCAAAAGGGGGTTGTACGAAGTATTAAGATCAAGGGTGATCAAGGGTGATTTCATATAAAGTCAATTATTTGTTAATGTTATTTTTGTTTTTTGCTGAATAATTGCACTTCAATTAAAGGTTGGATTTTTCTCCTTTTTTTTCTGAATTTTGGTTCTATTTTTAAAAAGAAAATGAATTTATTAGAAGCTTAAAATCCAATCTTAATCGGGGGTGCCAATAATTGTGGAGGGCACTGTATTTGGAAGTGACCAGAGAATTTAGTTTCTGATCTTGTGTAAAACATGAAAGCTTTAATATTTTAGTTGTAGATTCGTAGATTAAGAATGAAGATTTTATTTTATTTATTTGGAACTGACCAAATTTAGTGTGTCTGCTGTAACACTAAGGCTTTTGACTTTTCAGAATAAAGATTTTAGTTTATTATATATGTTTTATTTATTTTTTAAATACAGTTGTATAATGTACTATGTTTGTAATATTCATGTTCATATGAAGAATACTCATGACCCATGTTTCCTAGCATGCAAACATAACATCTCAAGTCAGGTTGATGCTTTGATGAGCTTTTCTTAAAATTAAGATTACTATAGTGTCCAGACAGGCAGTGCATGTAACATCCATACTGACACTTTCTCCACACTGTTGTCGCTCTGCCACCCCCAACCATTTTGTTTTTGCAACCCTTCCTTTCCTCTTTTCATTTATTATCAAGGCAGTTACCAGTCACACAATCGCTGCCCCAGTTCGTCACATCATGCGCCTCTCACTATCTTGCTCCCTGTAGCCCTAATCCTCTTGTGCATACTCTTAGCTGGATAAAACCACCTCCCATCCTTTCTTTTTATGGCAGGATTTATGGCAGTACCCCTTCATATTCCACTTTTAGCACTCTTACAGTAGCTTCTCTTGTTACAGGGCCGTGCCCTTTGGAGGGCGTAAAATCAGCACAGCACAAGGAAATGTCTAAAGGTCACTAAAAGACATACTAACCACAGTTTGAAAGGGTTAAATATAAAGGAAAATATAGAATTGAAAAAACAGTGTTTGCATTCTTGTGCCCAGCTCAATCCTGCCACATTCAGGCTCCCAAACAAACTGTGTGATGTGTGCTGGTCTTCAGTGGAGGAGGGGAAGGTGACTAGACATACATTTGCCAAACAGGCCAGTTAATCTTTATTTAAGTCTTTTTCATCTATAACTAAAAAATACAGTTTGGAAACAGTTCTGATAAAGTATAAATCTCACTTTTGTGTCGCTTGTAAAGTTTGTTTTGGAACAAGCTGAAAAAGATGTGACCCTCAATTCTCGTTCATATTTCTTTTATTGAGGCCTTTTCAGCCAATAGTTTTTATTTTCATAAGAAAATAAAAGATTCTGGGGATGAACGTCTTGGTAACTGTCCCAATTCTGTTAGCACTCTGCTGCTACAATGATATTTTCTACAGGAATCATCCAGGACTATCTCACAGTGGATAAGTACCAGACAGGTCTAGAGATTTCTGAATTTATTTTCATTATCCACATTTTCCTATCTGATTGTCCTCACTTTCACAAGGCAAATACATGTCTTGGTTTTCATTTGTCCTTTTGCCCTGGGGGTCATTTAGTTGTTGTTGTTAGTTAGTTGCAATCAAACATCTGAGTATAATTCCTACAGTATACCCCATTATGTTGTGTTTTTTTCAATAGATGTGTATTTATCAGATTATAATGTTTAATGTTTTATGTTACTTTGTTTTAAGTTGGTAGGAGTATCTATCAGGGACGACGTATTACTATGTGACTGTGGTAGTATATGCGTGTGATTTTGTGAGTGAGTAAGCGAAAAGAAGGTGATAGAACGAGGGCAACTCAAGCTCATTTATTGATTAATCATTTGAAAGTAGGGGGGAGGTTTCAGAGTTTGGGAGGTGGAATCATCATGATAAAAGACAAATTGAGGCGGAAAGAAAAGACAAAGTCCTAAACTGACAACAGAATAATGCAGTGGATTTGAAACCTAATGAGTTCCGGACATATCTAGGAGAGTGGACAACCTGGGGGGAAGTACAGGGGCTTGACCTTCCACCCTCCCTCTCCATCTGAGGTTGATGCTGTGAGTCAAGGGACACAGCTGCTGGTAGCACAGCTCTGGCACAGAAAAGGATTGTGATCGATGGATAGGGAATGATGAGAGACTGTTGCTCACAGAATCACTTTGCCTTTCTTTTTCTCTCTTCTATCTCTCCTGTCTCTATGACTTATCCATTCCCCTTTCATAAACCACATCATCTCAATGTCTTTTTTCCTGTCTCTGTCAACTTTGAGGGATGCACTGGTCTGCCTTTTCCTCCTCCACTACTCATTGATACCCAAACTCAGGGTATCTGCTGATTTAAAAAACTCATCCAGTAACAATGCTCCCTTTTCTTCCACAATGTACTGTAGCATCTATAAACCCCTGTGTGGAGCAGTTAGCATATGTGAGGCTGTAACTACATGATGCTTCTTAAAGAGGTTATAATCAATATGACCTTCAGAGAAAAACAATGCAGAAATGTCTAAATCAACCATCAAAGATCTATGGGAAGTAAAATTTTAGTAATGGTAGCTAACTGCAAAAGCCACAGAAAAACACCCGGGATAGCCCATCTGCTTGGTAAGGTCAGTATTAGTGTTGAAAACTGCTCGAAAAGTTTGAATCCTCCATGCTTCTCCACTGCCTGTCTGGAATTCTCCTACGTAACGTCTCCCTCTTTCTTTGTACATGTCTCTCGCTCTTGAAGCCGCATTTAGAACACTGTAAAAGTAGAAGCAGGTTGGAGCACATGATGCTTTTGTACGTATTCGCTTGTGAAATTTTTAAGTCCATTTAGGTTTGTTTGTTAACATGTCTGAATATAATCTGTGTGTGTGGTGTGTGCAATGTGTGTGTATCACTGTGTTCCTGTGTGTTCTTGGGGCTTAGTGTAATCACAGCTCTAATCTGTCTGCTAGGAGCCTGTGTGTGGGTGACATTAAAGTTCTCATTAGCACTGTAACTCAGCACCAATGTCACTGTGAAGACACCAACCACACTTCCACTGCAGTAAGCTCTACCCACCATGTCTGTGTATGTGTGTGAGAAAGTAAAAGCTTCTTAATACAAATGATTTCTTGTGCCCATTCTCCTCATTTTCTTTTCTTAGTCGTTGTTAATGTACTGTCAATTTCATTACTCGTGTGGGCAAAATTAGATAAAACAGTACACGAGGGCTTCATTTAATAGTATGCACTATTAAAAAGTTAAGGAATAATAAGTAATGTCATGTGATTTGCCGGATGAGATGAATCATGTGCTCCTCCACACTTTCATTAAATAACTTAACAGTTCTCTTTATAGACACGCTGTTTGATGTAGCTTATGCTGAAGGAAGGCAGGATGAAGGTGAAAGAAGAGGTGGAAAGAAGGAATGGTTGGGAAGAAGGAAGAGATGGGTTGCTATGGTAACAGGGAACAGGGCTGGAATTGAGTGAAAGATGTGGTATAGACCGTTTTACTGAGCAGAAACCACAATAAATGAGTTACTGTACTATACAAGGTCTTCCACTGCTATTCTAACCAGAGATTCTGGCTGTGCTGCTCTACACATCTTTTCTCTCGTCATCCACATTTTTGGCATCCGATTTCTGGCCCCATCCCTTGACCCGCCTCTGAACGCTGTTAGAATAGGCATGACTTTGAGCTCTCTGCACCAAGTTAGTCTGAGTTGTTTGCAGTAAGCATATTAAGTAAAAGAACCAGAGCGAGTGAGTGAAGTGGGTCAGAGTAGGATATGGGTGGCTGCACTCAGACTGGTTCTGTCTGATTTCACACATCCCAGCTAATCAGCTTCTAATACTTAACATCCTTGCTTGCTGTAGCATGCTAATGCACAAGCAAGCTACCCTATAAATGAGGGGATAAAGCTAACATGCTAACACAAAGCTAAGCATCCTTATTGCAAAACAGAAATTGCATCCTGTGGAGGATTGCTGTTGCGCTTTAAGGCCATGCAGCATGGCCTTGCTACTGTTTCACACTGGGAGACTGATTCACAGCTTTTCTGCACTGCTGGGATTTAGCATTAGCATGTTAATGTGCAGCCAGCTTTCACTGTTGTTAGCTGTGGGAAGCAACAGACTAGATTTTATGGTTCAGTGTGGTTTTCCCTGAACTGGATATTTCGTTTTTCTTGCAAAAGATATGTTTAGGGGAAAAGCCTGCGGAAAGCGAAAGCAAGAAGAAGCGTAAAAAAAGAGTCACAGCAGATTCATCAGACTTGTCTCTTGTGTCCTTGGTGACGCAGATCTGTGGTTTTTCCTGCAGTAGGAACAACAGAGACAGAGAGAAAAACGAAACATTTCAAGGGTCAGGGGCTGAGACAAACACTGACGCTCAGAGTGAACACTGTGCACCTGCAGTGAGAATTGGCTGCAACAGTAGTTCATTTTTTTTCTGGGTCTCTGATTTGCATTATGCAGCATCCTAGATGTTGGCTCTGCTGCAAAGTACAATGCTCAAATAGACTGACTTCTGTAGCTGGACCTGACTTGGTGTGTATTTTGTCATGGATAGAAGATTTGGCCTTTAGGTTGAGATCGTGGCGTTTGTTGTTGGTGTGTATATGTGTGAGGAGAAAAAGCCAGGAGCTGCAGTTTCAGAGTTGAGTTTTGGCTGAGATTAGAGACTGGAGGCAGGAAGTTGAAGCAAGTTGATAGTGCTGGAAATGTGAAGTGTTGCATACTTTGACTTCATTAACAGATGCCTTCGAATATTTTGGGCTGTGTAAAACTCCTCTAGAAACATGAATCAAAACTATCTTTATACTTCCCTTCCTTCTGGAACTCTTACTCTCTACTCACAGTCCTCTTACTGATCAGAAATAGTAGTAATATGCTGTTGTAGATGTAAATAAGGGCACAAACAGATTCAGTTAGTCATGCAAACTTATCTCGATGACAGTATGTTTTATTACTGTTCCCTCCTGAGTTGTTTCACCACTTCAGCTACAGTAGCAAGAAAAGAAAAATATGCGAGCTCCTTGGAATGAACTTGGTTTTCTGCATTACATTGCCATAAAATGTGATCTGATCTTCATCAAAGTCACAATAGATAAACACAATGTGCTTAAGCTGCTTAAACACAAGCGTTTCTAATTTCTCGTGCCTTTATTCAACACACCCATTTAACATTGACAGTGCTGTAGGAAAAAGTAAGCGAACCTTGGATTTAATAGCTGGTCAAACCTCTTTTGGCTTTTAGCTGTTACTCATGGGTTCTTCATTACTTCATTGAGCATTCGACATTGTGTCTTTGGAGTCGCCTTGGCTGGGCGCCCACTTCTAGGAAGAGTAGCCACAGTACAAAACAGTGTCCAGTTATACAGTTTGTCTAAATGTAGACTGATGGATGCCCAGACACTTTGAGATGACTTTGTATCCAGCATTATGCAGATCAACTACTCTTGATTTCACGTCTTCAGAGATCTCCTTTTTGCGTGGCACGGTTAACTACTGAACTACGTAATTTTCCCTCCAGATCTTTGAACGTTTAATGCGTGTGCTCAATAAAGACACGATTAGAATTGTTTGTGTGTTATCAGCTTAAGTGTATTGTGCTTGTCTATTGCTGTGACTTAGATAATGATCACTTTTCACTTTATGGCAAATTAATGCAAAAACAGCTGTTAATTCCAAGGGGTTCAGATACTTTTTCTTGCTACTGTAAAGCCTGCAGATGCTCACATTCACAGCACAGATTTTCATACTTGTAATTTCTAGTAATAGAATTGAAATTGAAATTTGCTTCACCACTAGCTGATACCAAATAGACAGGATACAGAAATTGTATGTGGTGTGGCTAATGTACTATCATGTAGGAAATGTGTCATTCTTTATGAGGGTAATGCATTATTAATAGACCGTGTCTGAGTATATTAATTACCACCAAATCATTTGCCAAACATGAGGAATTTCTTTTTGCTATTCTCTGTTAATGACTAAATTGCATGCATGTTTATACACAAGAGAGATTTTAGTGACATCTCATTGAGGCTTCATCTTCTTCATCACTTTATCGTCTATAAATGTGGTTTCGGTTATAAATTTAAGCTCAAAAAGAGAAGAGAAGTATGCACAAAGGTCTTTAAATGTATGTTTTCACTCTGCCTTTTTAAAATTTTAACCAGCCATCTTTAGGCTGATGCACTCAAAGTGGTGCTATAAATGGACCACTGAAAACTTTTCCTTAATTAATAAAGGTTAATTCATTCAAGATGGAACACTTAATCCTGCAATACAGGGGCATCTGGTTAAACATTAACTTTCAGTATGTTTGATATCAGTTTTGGCAATTTTAAGTGTCTTTTCTGGGAAATCTGTTCATCTAGGGAATCTTTTTTTTTCTTGTTCTTCTTCTGCCATGTTTAGAATTTATGCATATACATGAAGTGCCTGTGACAGATGTTTACACTACAGATTCTGAATTTTCTCGCAACTTGTGAAAGCAGGAAAATTGCTCTAAGATTGAAAAGAAAGTAACACTCTTCCTCCACAAGACTAAGAGCACAATCTTTTTAACCCTGTAAAACTTTGAGGAATCACATCTTAGGACTTTTACTTTTGACATCCCTCCTGTGTTGACAGTGAAAGGTCCTCACCAGAAGGAAGAGAACGATTTGACATCATTCAACAGGGGCAAATTTTCAGCGCAAATTTGACCGTTTCTTTTTGGCATCACATTTTGACTCTCTGCTAATAAAGGTTAGCTCTGACTCATTTTAAAACCTTAGCTGAGGTATTTCTTCTGATTATTTTCCTCCAAATCCTATTTCCTGATGTGACTCATACTTGACAATTTTTGGATTCAAGCCCAACCATTCCAAACTAGTGAATGTGTCTCCACCTCAGTTTGCATCACCCAGAGTGAACCCTCGCCTACCTCCTTTTGAACACGGAACTCTAAACATCAATCTGATTCACTTTTCATTTTAGTTTGAAAACCCAACACTATGAGACTATGACCAACATTGGGAAACAAATTTAATTCTAGTTTTCTGGTATCTTTGTATAAAGGTGAGAATGATGCTAATGTCTCCAGGTGATACTAGATTTACCACTTTACCATTGGACACACTGACAGTATGAGCTGTGCATTGTGATATTTAATGACAGACATCCAAGTATGTATGGTATATATGACATTTAACCCCTTTCTGTTCAACAGTAACCTATTTAGACACATTGTGGGCCCAATTTACCAAGCCTTTAGGTTTGCCCAAAGTAAACTTTAATGTACAGTACATAAACCTGGACCTGAGAATATGAGCAATTATAGCACTACTGCAACCATTATCAGATAAAAGGTCATTCTATTTCACGCTGTATGCAGAGATTTCAGTCAAAGATGATAATAGAGCAGCTGTAGATATCACACCTGCAGCTCCTGTAAGGTTTCCCCCCCCTTAACTGTCATGCCTGAGTGTGTGTGTGTTTGTGTGTGCGCACTGTGCATGTGTTTGTTGTTTTACACACTCACAGACACACACAGAGAATCAATGTAAGCTGTGCACCTGTGTATGTTTTGTCCTGTGTCAGAGTGGCCTCTGTGAAGCCTGATGTTATCCAGTGCTGGTGATGAAAGGTAGATTTTGTCCTTTCCAGGTGGTCCTGAAAGAGAGAGAGAGAGAGAGGAGGGGGGGGTCAGAAGATAATATGAGCGGTTTCTTTAAGTCCTCCATGTGCCTAGCTGAACATTTATGATGGGCTTGCTAAGCTATTCCATGCAAATCTGTTTCAAGTCTAGTCATGTGTCTGAATGAAATCATAAATCCCTTTGGATTTATTATCAGCCTTTTGTAGAATCTCTCAGGACTAAATCCCATCAATAGTCACCATGATCATGACGCACCTGTGGCTTAATAATGAATAATGTTTTTTTAAGTGTCTGTGTCATGTTTCTTGCAATATTTTAAAAATGTTGCTATGGCTCTATGGTGGAGTATGAGGAGCATACACTTAACATGTTTTTTAGGTACACTTAGCTACCAGCAGTGTAATAAATCCCACCTCCATGAAGATTTTAGAGAGATGCTTCTTCATATTTAGTCTACTTCACTGCCATAAAAGGGTGGACAAAATATTAGAAATATATGAAACATATCTCCATATGATATAATTAAATCTAAGAAGAAATTCACTCCAGAAACATTGCTGAAGCTATTAAATGGCGTGAGGAAATGACCTTAAATCTTCTCTTCTTTTTTAAGTGTAACGAAATTCTAACTGGAGCAATCTGGTACAATGAACTGTACAATATGACAAGAAAAAATGTAATAAAAAAATAGAATTACACATTGCAATAGATTTAAGTTTGAAAAATACAGAACAGGGCTTGTCTTGTTTTTAGTTGCATTTTTGATGATTAACTAGTTAGCACTAATCACCATGTTTCTGTATTGTTTTTTTGTGATCACATGCTTCATAAAAACATAATTTTGTGCTTTGCAAGTTGGATGCTTTAAAGGTAAAGCAGCAGCAGTAGTAAATATTCAGCATGCACAGTAGCGGCAGTTATACTGAGAGGTTGGAGAGTAAACAGTGAGGCTGTTATCAATGAGACACAGTTTTGAAAAGAAACACTGATTTAAATGCATGCCTCATTTCCTGTAAATCCCCTGTGCATGTAAAGGAAGTTTGAATCCAGAATGGAAATGGTGAACCCCGCCCATGACGACGAAAGCTACTACTATATGGAGAGAGGAAATGACTGTATTGAATGGAAATTATATAGATACTGAAGAAGAATGACACATGACACTAACTCAAACAGTACATTGCAGGTAGCTGTATATAAAGAGCACATGTAATGACTCACTTAATGCACATCTGAACATGTGGCATCTTCCAAGTGAAATGAATTGGAGCATTGTTTATGGTTGGGCTAAATCAGTCACTTCAAGAAAGTAGTAACATGCAGATGTAGCTCATCCTCTACAACATCTTCATTTTCATCCTTACAAAAACCTGCATTTTTTGTGTGTCTCTTCCACATTTGCTGTATCTACTATATGTTCACACGTTGAAAACAACTGGGCAGGCCATTGAAAACCACAATACTCTGCTCTGGGCACCTTTCAGTACACTGAGTTTATATGAGGTGACACAGTGCCTGCTGAATATTTCAGTCATGCTGCCTTGCCTTGAGAAGGATAATGCTTGAAATAAGCAGGCTGTAAGGAAGAAAAAGACCATATATCATTGTGTAGTTAATGTTTGTGAACAAACAGGTTATTTTTTAAGCAGAACAGTGGACGTACTCCTTTTTATCTGTTCCTTTTCATATTCGTTTGATGGCGTCTTGTATGTGAGATATAATTTCCTTCCTCTTGATGATTTTTAGACTTCTGTCAACAGTCAGAAAACAGAGCTTAATGTAAGTGAACTATCATTTGGTGTCTGGAGTGTGACCATAATCGAGGTTCAGACACACTAATGTATCTTTGGGCTGTTAGTGCCAAGCAAGTGCTTGGGCCTTGGCATGCTAGAAAATAATTAATTCAAGTTAAAATACTTTTGATTTCATTAAAAAGTGTATTAACTATTATCTAATAAACATAATCCACTCTGTCTGGTTGCTACTTTCCTTTGCCAAACCACTATCAAAAGAAATTACATTTTCTGACTGTATATGTCCATCTGCTTGCTCTTTTATAGCTGTGTGGCCGATAAGTGCTTTTCCTTTGAGTGAGTCATGACAGGAGGTGGCCAACTACTGTTCAGGCCGCCTTGACTCCTCTCGCTGTGCGCCCCCCAGCTGGTTCAGCTGATCCGGAAACCAACCCTAATATAGATCATATACCTGGGAGCACAGCATGGGATCCTGGCCCTCATTGGATCTTTTTTATATTTAGCTTTCTTTCTCCCTAGCTAAAACATCCTTCACAGGCATGAAAGAAAAAGGCTTTCAAACAGCCATGCCTACATACACATGCATTTACATACAACGCACACATTCACATTCACATCCACCTGTACAATGTGAGTCTGTTGTGGGACAGCAAAGCACAGTAGCTATAGTTAGATGGTATTTTCAGTGAAAAATACTGCGCATCATTAGATTGTCTTTGCTCAGCCTCCATCTTTTTAACTGTAAACTATAGCCTCGATTTATAGCATCTAACTAATGACATTTTGGTGATAAATAAATCATAGATAATGAGAGCAGGGATTACACATGACCTGCTTGTATCTCTACCCAGTTTTAGAGAGGTTTGACTTCATCTACACAGCATGAAATACTTATGAAAAATGAGACTAAAGAGGATGGGCCATAAGAAGCATGGAGAGAAAAGTGGGAAAGGAGGCAGACAGAATAGAAAGAGAATGAAGAGGTAGTTAATATTTGATTAGTTAATTAGAGACTGTGCTGTAGCTCTAGGCTCCTGGGTGTCATTGTGGCCGGCACAGCCATCACTTACTGTACCAGCCTATTTCCGACGGCCTCCCCTTCACAACAAATACAGTACCATGACTAGAGTAGTTTTTCTGCAGTCACGCAAAATCAAGAGAAAGTGGATGCAAAGAGGGAAATTACTGTGAAACAAAATGCAATTTAAAGTGCTGTTTTGGTATTTATGTGACCTGGTGTGCACAGGCAAACTTTCAGTGGGCATGCTAGAAATTAGTATTAGTCAAAGCCAAAAATGTTGGGCCCTTTCCAATTTTGATGCAGCAAAAGTTTCACAATTGCAATGAAACTCCAGCACATATTCTAGTAGTTGTCTATAGTAAACTTCTATCCTTATGTGGAAAATAGTGAAAAATAATAAAGACCTAAAAATTTACTCAACAGTGTAATTTGGGTTCTCAGTTCTGGGTATGTCACCATCTTCACTATAGCCTGTGACAGAAATATATGAGTTTTCTAAATTGAAGCAAAATCACATCCTGGAGAGTGTCTCATATTTTTTCTTTTTAATGTGGCCTGGTTTGAGTAGGTGGGTCATACTTTTCACCAGAAATGCACTGCACACACTGGATTGCCAATGATACACTTCTAATTCAGCTACTGTCCCACTTCGGTGCTCAAGAAGACTCTACAGTAAAGGTGAAGGAATTTACAACATTGTCAAAGCTACACTTTTTCTGCAAGAATTAGGGCCTAGAGACGCAAGAAAGGAGAAAGTGAGGACATGAGGTAAGAATAATCAAGGACAAAAGGGCAGACTGAAGGAAACAGTGGGAGTCATTGAGCTCCTCAGGCAGACACTGTAGAAATGCCACAAGTTTCCTCAGGCTTCTAGGGAAGAGTACTGAGAAGGAAGGCAGTGAAAGAGTGTAAGAGAGAGAGAGAGAGAGAAGATCAACAAAGAGAAACAATTTGATAAAGAGACCTAGCTTTTGACACTTGGTTGCTAAGAAAAGATGTACGTTTCTGCTGAACATCTGCCAGGTCTGATTACTGTTTCAGGCATAGATGTTAAGACAAAGAAATTAACGTGTGTTCTCTTTTTAACAAGTATGTTGTGACTTGAAAATGTCACACTGGGTCCAAAAAAGGTACAGATTTCTCAATGATGAGTCATACATATCACAACAGCGAGAGAGTGTGTGTGTTGTTGCAATAAAATGCACTTGGTGTGTGTGAGCATGTATACAGAGGTAGGACAGGTCTGTGTGATTTTGTCTAGATATGGCTGCAAAACAATCCAGAAATTAATAATTACACATTCTGACACAAGCATACACAGATATAGATATCTATATAGATATAGATATCTATATAGATATATATCTATATATAGGAACATGAAAAGCTTTGTCTTGTATTGTGAGTCCCTTGTGCAATAACAGCTTGTCAGTCCATGAATAAAGTTTTCCACAGAGACAGGTGCAGAGAGAGACTGATGCACATAAGCTGTGGTTGATACTTTATTGAGCTTATCAACCCATAGGGGAACAGAAAACCTAATTCTGCAACCCATGTCTTCCCACTGCAAGACCAGAGGATAAAACAAAGGGAGCAGCAACTGAGGACTGCGTGTTAATTACAAATGTATAAGATAAACCCAAGTGCATATTGTGCGTGTGTGTGTGTGTGTGTGTGTGTGTGTGTGCGTGCGTGCGTGTGTGTGTGTGTACTCAGTAATTGGCTTTGATACAGCTAAAATTAGGTTCACGCCAATGAAAATCATTCATTCAAAATAAAAAGACCTACATGTCAATACCTAAAATTTGTCATAGATTTTTTTTCTACCACACTGTATAGAAAACATTTTTGAAAGTAGGTTGATTTCTTTGTAGCTGTTTTGATCAGGGAGAGAAAAGTGCCACCGTTTACAGAAAATGAATGTTTGAGTTTTGAACACTCTTTGAAAATGAGAAACACCATGAAAAGCTTATAAAATGTAACTTCACAGGCTTCTTAGCTCATTTATTTCCTAAGTTGTCACTGTCAAAATACTGTCTTTAATTGTCTCTTTACATTGCAGTTTGGAGCAATATTTTCCAGTGACATCATGCTCTACCACTGTGAAATCATCTATTTCCCACCACAGAAATATTTGCCATTACAGCAACAAGAAAATACAGCACTATATGCCAATAAAATGAGATACTTTTGTTTTTTAATGCCGACCAAACCTGCTCTGTAAATGTAATGAACGTGCAATCCTACGCTCACACAAAAGCTAAAAGTGTCCAAAATAGAATTCTGTGGTTGTTTGTTCCTGGATTTGTCCATTTTAGAGAAAGAAACTAAATCTTCTGACATGCAGTGCACCAAAATAGTTGGCATTAAATCCCCTCTGTGCAGACTTTGGGGGAAGTGAAGTCTGCTTCACTGTAGATATGTGTTTCCCAAATGAACCAGCAGTCCCAAAATATCAGCTGCTTTAAACTACCTATTCACACGCAGAACTTCGTGCAACGTAATTTAACATGATTGATATCTTTGTCACCTGACAGAGCTCTTTCTAAATTTCACAATGACACATGGCCTGGAGTGATATATCGATTCTTCAGCTTGATATTTTGTAGTGTGCGAACCAAGGGGTGTAAAATTTAGAGGTTTTATTCATATTTCAGTAGGGCCACTACAAAACAAAACAATGTACCGTTTTACTTTTTATTTTAAAAATTTCAACATCTGATATTGTTACGTGATAAATAATATAAATTGTGGTTTTACATTTATGAAAAAAATTATATTCTCAGTATAAACCACTAAACATGTTTTATCATATTTACATGGGAAGTTATTAAACGTCAGAGGAAGTAGACCCTTAATAGCTACTGCAGGAGGGGATCAATCTTATTTTGTCTTTTTTTACCCCCTCAATATTAACCTATACATTTAAAAAATGTGAGAAGAATTAACATCATATACTGCACATATGGACACAGGTTTGATGTTTCAAATAATTAGCTGATTCTTTATTAAAAAAAAGTTTCTATTCCCAAAATGAGTTTATGTAACCTTACATGGCTTCTCCTCAGGGCATATATTTTTGTGAGTGAGTGTTTGACTGGGCTTGGGCCCTTTTCTCAGCTTGCTATGTGAATTTACATGCATTTGATGTGAGCCTAAAGCATTGCTACATTCAAAGAAAACGCAATGCATGGTTCATGTGAGAAGTTTGAGGGTATTATGCAACCAAGCCACCATACTGCTACAATATCTGAGGTAGCACTTTCATTTCCAGCACACCTATAGTGTTTTAAACAGCTATGAGCTTGAGCCACTTTTCCATTTCAAATGAATTTCCACTGAGATCTACACTGGCTTGCAGACCTTACCGCCAATGTTTCACTGAGCAGAAATTGTTTCACATTGGAAAATTAACATTCTACAGTAGGTTTCACCCTCACATCAGGGTGTTGTTGCTGCTGTTTTTAGCAGCTTTCACTCCTACACTCCTGGTTCCAGCCAGTTATGACTCAGGACTACTAATTGTCTTGATGGCATGAAGGAACCCTTAGGGGTATCAGAAAATAACCCTGAGTGATAACTCACGTTCATACTTTTTTTAGATCAGTCTTTTGCTTCCAGGTATATCATGTGATCTACAGTATGTGTGTCTATACTGTAGGTTTGAATGTGTGTGTGCGAATGCTTACAGTATGTGTGCTCATCAAATGTTCCTAAAGATGTGGTTCTTCATAGCACTGAGCATACCTTTTGGGATTGGTTTAACTGCTTTTGGAGTAGATGAGCTGTCAGTCGTGTTATTTGGCTGGGAAAAGACTCTGGCCCTCTCCAACCCTCTGCTGCACTGATTACTGACTCCTGACTCCTGGCACACATACCCCAGTTACAGGCCAGGGCAGCTCCACCCCATAATCACTATTGATTACTGATAATCCAATTAGGAGAAGGAAAACTGCCTGTGTTTTGGCAAAGAGCAGAAGATGGCATTGGTTGGATGACTTATCTTCCTATAATGCTGCTGAAGTAGGAAGGACAGAAATCACTTAAATACTTGACGTCCTTTGCACACAATGATTCTTTATGTCCATGCAATCATAGATGTTACTTTTCCATCAAAGTTGCTTGATAGTAACATTTATTTTACACAAAGGGACAAGTTTGATGCAAAGTTAAAGATCATTGTAAAAAATATGCCCTTTAAATATCAGTTATCTGTTATGCACAAGTTGTGCAACTGTGCATTTGAATATAATGCACAGTGGTTGGAATGAGCCACTTTAAGTTTGTAGTGAAGGTTCTTCACATCAGATCAATCTAAAATGTGTTTTTATTCATTTTCCTCTTACAAAAGCCACAATTATCAGCCCATTAGTGTCTCAACATTTACCTTTGATTCATGTGAACTCTGTACTGTAACCTTGCCAAAGTCAAAAACAACTTGTCCCTGCTTGGCTAGATTTTAGGCAAAATATAAATTATGGGGTCTGGGTTTGTTGGACCAGGAAGAGATTATGAATGTTACCAGTACATACACGGTTGTTATTAGTCTATTTAAAGGTGCTCTGTGGCAGTTCTTTTTTAAAAAAAGGTTTCGTTTAGATTATCATTTTTTTCGCAGTAAAACGTGTCTATTCACATGGGCTGAATGCATTTTCTGCTTCATACATTTCCAAAGTGATTCTGAAGTTTGAATAAAACACATTTTACATTCACTGGTGCTTCTCATTTGTCTAAATTGTCTCCTCATTCACAGTATGTCATTTCCATGTGTCTGAGTGCATCCCATATAAGATAAGAGAGAGAGAGAGATGTAAGGAAATAATGTGACTAGAGAGAAATCAACAAAACCTGTGTAGTGAAATGAGACATGCTTTCCGCCCCAAAGTGTCATCTGAAGCTACGTCAGTTTCTGATCACAATGGCACAGCTGGATCAGCTGTCAGTGTGTAGGTGTTAAGAGCTTTGCTTGGAGACATGATGTACTGTCCAAATAAGTACAGTGCAATATGGTGTAGTATAGTGATGTCCTGTGAATTGTCTCTGCATCTTTCCCCTTAAATGAACTGTTTGAAAAGTATCTACACATTTATTACAAAACGTGTTTTTTATACTTTTATTGTAAACATCCATCATGATATAGGTTAGAATGAGAAATGACAGATAAAAGAAAAATATTTGTGGTGAATGATGAAAGATGTTGAATAGTTACTTTATTAATGAGACCTACAGTTAACATAGAATTGAACTATAAGGAGTGAGGAGACAAACTAGACTAATGAGAAGCTCTTCTGGCTTGTTTCACTGCCTTTGCTAGAATATTAGTATGGCTGAATATAGATTCCCTTATTTTATCACTCCTCTGCTGACTTGGAAGTCGTTCCCAGTCCACTATGAGGAAGAACGTCCCAAAACTCTTACTTTTCTTCTCAGGACCGAGGAGGCTGCCTGGAGGAACTATAACCTAGGATACATGAGTGCATCATTCAGTCTGTTACAAATTGACTTCATCAGAAATCAGTTCGTGATTAGACACTGCACATTAAGAATTGGAGGAAAGGATGTCTCATATCTCTTTAAACATGTTTCCCAGCTCTTCTGCTTTTGTTTCTGAGCGGGACTTAGACATTGAAGACGCAAGTGATGCAAATATTTTTGGCTTCTTGGAATTGGTGCCAACAACACAGAGAAATGAGGGAGCCACTCATGAAGTCGGGGGCAGTCTAATGGCTAGGGTGTTGGACTTGTAACCTGAAAATTGCAGGTTTGAGTCTCAGGTCTGTCAGGAATTGTCGGTGGCACGGAGTGAATAGCCAGCGCCCTGTCCACCTTCAATACCATGTGAGACCCTTGAAGCAAAGCACCGGATCCCCAACTTCTCCTCAGGCGCCGCAGCACTGGCTGCCTGCTGCTGTGTTCATGGCGTGTGTGTGCACTTGGTTGGTTTAAATGCAGAGCGAGTATAGATCACCATACTCGGCCATATAAGTCACTTTCAAGTCAAAGTTATTCTTTGATATCAATACTTTCTAACTTGCTGCTGTTTTCTAACATCAACAGAATCCACTCTCTGTCACCCACCAGATGCCAAATACTGCATGTGCATTATTGCAGGTCTATCTGTTATGGTCCCGTCACAGTTGAATAGTCCCAGTCCAAAACATTTATGCATCAGTGACTTACATTTAAATGTCACAGAGTAATAACTTTAACAGATAAATAAAGCCAGCAGCGTTAGGGATTCCATGTATGAGAAGGGTTCCACTCAGAGTAATCAGTCATTATTATTGAAAGCCATTTGTGGCTCATTACCAATACTGTATATTGCTAGTGTGTGTTTTAGTGTTAAAATAATCAGATAAAAACATAAGACAGATTTAAAGAGCGGAAAGAAGAAAATGAGAATGGAGGCAGAAAGGAAGCAAAAGAGAGAGGACAGAACAGTTCAGAAACAGCTTCAGTTAATCTGCAGTGTGGGAGATAAAGAGAAATGGAGAGATGTACCGTAGGTGTATGAGGCTAAACTGAGTAATGCATTAACAGATGTTTCTGACACAGAAAATTGCATCATACTGCAGCTTAGAACATGTGAAAATGAATGAAATATTGAATTTATGCAGAACATTGTGGGGTTGGGGGGACAGACTATGTTAGGATTATATATTAAACACTGAATTTCAAATAAAGTTTATGATTGGATAGCACAAATCAGAAGGTAATTATTCACATACTACAATCTGTTTTCCACTGGAAGCACCTCAACATTCAGTTAATGGGAAATACAAATGAAATTACTTCATACAAATGTGATAAATGCTTAGAGCAAAGGCTTTTCAAAGACCTCAAATTTGAATAAAATCACAATTTACTGTAGAATGAAAGCATATTTTGCTTTATATAGATTCTTTGAGATGGATTCCCTAAAGCAGGCATTCACTGTGCTGTGTGGCATAATCCTGGCCATCAACTCCCACGCTCTCTGCATCCCCACAGCATGAAGCATCCACTGTCTGTCAACACGCTAATGGGAGGCAAACCAAACAACAGAGGGAAGGGGACTAGAATATACACACACTACACAGGGATAAATGGATATTGGGCCAATGTTTCACAGATCGGAGCACTGTGAGTTATGCTGATAATGGATTCTGTTTCCGACGATCTGCATTGGACAACTGGAGTGGACTAATCCATGTGTCACGTTTCAGCGTAAAGATGTGTGTGTTGTAAAGCGATTATAAACGCTGCAGCTGGGATGCAGGAGGAGGGCACAGTTTAGAGGGTCATTACAGGAGAAACTGTTAAAAACTGAATAAACAAAATGGCCTCAAGAACAAAACCAATTAGCAGGATGATTTAAAAACTGCATGGTGACATACTGACAGAAAAATTGAGCAATTTCTTTTTTTTTTTTTTTTTACCCTTGTCACAGATTGTCAGATTTAATAGTGCTTGCATCAAACTGAAGGGCGATTAAGGGACTCCATACAATGTAATTGTATTTACTGCAATGCACACAGGGGGTCAATAATAATAGTGATTAATGCTGTTACATATAGTGCAGCTCATGTCCCCCCTGTATTTCCTGTACCACTGGTGTCTGAAGAGAACACAGCTAAGTGGGCTCTGGATTGATGTTCTCTTACAGCAAAGCACTGCAGAGGCCTGACTCTGGCCCCCTTCTAACCCCCACTCCCCATCCTCCCACTGAACCACTTCTTCGCTCACCTGCATTGCACCAGTTGTTTCTCACCTCCAACTTAACATCTTCTCTTTCCCTATAGATTCAGTGTTCGAGAGTCCTTCTGCCTGCCTCCCTCTGTCATCTCACTCTGTACATACTGCAGGGTTTCGTTCACGTGTGCTCAGGTGTGGGTTGCCTTCAGGGCAGATGAAGACTGATAATCCTTCTGTTTGTAGCAATTCTGAAATACAGACATTTACCTTGAAGAGAATAATGACATTTTTTCATCCACTCAAACTTAATCTATAACCTGGAGCTTCTGCAAACCTGAACTTTTAAAACGATTTTGGTTCTGCCTCCCTTTTCCACTGAGTTTTAAAAGTGCATCATTAAAATTATAATTTATAGGATTTCAGACCTGCTGGCATTGGTGACACCTGTGGTTTACTAATGGTAATAGTAAATTACATTTTAATTAATGAATGACAACAGTTGGCACTAATTAAAGGAAAATTGTGATAAAACCATGTGTATTGTCAATTTAGCGCATTTAACAAACTATGATCAATAGTTCTTTTTGCATTAGCAGTAACCTACACAGCTCTCATTTGAGAGTGATAGTGAACAGTTAGACTATTATCAATTAAATTACTTTCAAGTAGGTACAGTTCAGTTCTAACTACATCCCTTGGCTATTCCAAAAAAAATGCAGCTGGATTTATGAAAAGTTTAAGAGTTATAGATCTTGAAGAGGTGACAACAGGACTTCTATGCACTATTTGTTGGTTGAGTCCAGTTTTGGAACAGATAACAACAGACTAAGTAATATTGGAGAAAAGTCAAGTCAAGTTAATTCATTAAATGCAAGGGCCATGCTTGCATGTTGACAGAATGAGAGAGAGACTGAATAGAACCAGCTCTAGCTCCAAGCCTATTGAGTGGTTTTATTTCTTTCTTTAAGTGAAAATGAAATATGATGTTTGGATGTCCTGCCAACATGAAAACAATTTTGTGAAAAAACATATCTTACTGCTAGAACCAGAAATAACTATGATACCTGAATGGTACCATAAAACTGTTACCATACATGTCAAGATCCTGTATTTATAATGGCCCATAACATCAAACAGGTGCACCACCCTCTTTTGTTCTGAGGGCCTAGCCTCTTGTAGCACCACTGAAGCCATGAAATGTACAACAGAAGGTCTTGGCCTACTCTTAGAGCTTAGCTGGGCTGGGCAGACTGTGCCCTCCTTGACCGTGGCAGGCTCCAAACTGCTGTTTAAGAGCTCTACCTAGGGAAACACAATCGAAGCCCAAGGGACAAGGGGAGGCAAAGCAGGAAAAACCACATATTATGTATGTATGTGCATATATACAGTATATATGTCTGTGTGTGTGTGTGCGTGAGAGAGAGAGAGAGAGAGAGAGACACAATGGTGTATGATTGATCTTGATAGTAGGATTTGTTTATAGCTTATGGTGGGGGTACCATGAATCAAGCCCCTTCTTATCCCTTGTCGCTATAGCAATGAGTTCCTGATCCACTCTGTGCTGATTTAATAGTCCTGGGGGAGCTCTAAATACACATCATAGATGCTCTCCAGGCTCTGCTCACCAGGCTTAGGCTCAACTCAATCACTTATAAGTTAGTGCAACCATGTGGTGTTGGTTTTTGTGCATTCTTGCACCAAATTAGAATTATTAATTAAATCCAGCAGTGAGAAGTTTAAAAAAAAAAAAAATGCAAACATTTTCATGCATTTCATGAGATGAAGTTATTGTGAGCTTGCTTGTTTTTAGTTGCTAACCTCCAACAGACAAGGTGGAATATCCCTAAAAACTAAAGCTCAATTAAGCCTGTATTTTATATAAACATTGAACAAAAAAAAGCACCTGTTAATTTGGCAGCGCTGCTCATATTTTATGCCCCACAGAGAGTTAGTGCCTCAGTCCGTAACTTAGTGCAACTTTTGGCTTTAGCCAAAGCGCTGTAAATGAGTGGTGAATACATTCGACTATTAAGATGCTAAATGCTCATCTATGTCTGTTTGCTGTTACGTGCTGGGCAGGCTACACTCAGCAGGTTTTTATAGCTTTTTATTATTATATTATCTTATTTTTTGGTGTAACAGCTGCAAACAAAGCAACAAAGTTGAGAGGAACTACAGAGACAAGTGATTTGCTAGGTTTATGTCCATGAGCAACCCTTTCACATTACACACTCATTTCATATTAAAGTAGATTTCTTGGTTTCTGTGATCAAATACAAACTACAGTGTGTGCATAAAGTATTTATGTGCAACATCCTGGAAACTGAGTGGTCGTCTGACACGTTTCCTGGGATATTCCCAGTTTAACTCTAGCCAGATTCATTGTCTGTACACCCATCTGCATCTGTCCTCCTCCTCTTGTTTCTGCTCACTCAATAAGCTCCGCTGTCTAAAACATGCCTGCAATTAAATGAATCTCAAAGTATTTGCATGAATAATTAAATGTTACATGAATTTTGCAACATCGTCACTGCATAAATTTTGAACAAAGCAATGAGTGGACATCAGTTACTTTGCAATATTAACTCTCATCTGTCATGCCACATATAGAAAAGTAAAGTATTGGATTTAATTTATGCCCTGTAACTGTCACAAAAAAACCCAAAACAAAACAAAAAAGCTCATCTCATAACATTCCCCATATCTGTAGCCATATAAATATGTTGTGAATATAAATGTTTTATGTCTACACATAAGCATGGGCCTCTTTTTGTTTCTCGCCATCTTTGTCTCTGTTCCCTCTGAAGTCACACAGAGGAATTAGATAACGCTACGGTGCATTTGTTTGGGTTCAGCTTCTTAACTGATATTAAACGAGACTGAAGGACAAGAATCAAGACTGATCTAAGAGGAGATTGCTGGGAACATCATGACCAGGATTATCTGTCTGCATGTGTACTTGTGTTTCAGAGGAACCATGTTATCAGATAAGCCTAATAAGCTGATTGATCACATGTTCATAAAACTCCCACTGCTCGTTTATCAGTGAGAGCTACAGGGACATGTGGGCCTGCAACACAAGCAGCTGGGTCATTCTCCCAGTCGAGCAGTGAAGTGTCTCCAATGAGTAACATGCATGAAAAATGGAAAGCAATACTGGTAAATGTGTCTATGAAAGGTACAACTGTGATACAACAAATACATGATGATCTTTTAACCTTTTGCATACTATCTCTATAACACTAAAGAGATTCTAGTAATTTTTAACATTACAGAAAATATCTTTTTCAAGAATCATTACATTTGCCACTTCATATATGAGCAGTTAAACCATACCTTTTACATTTCAGTTCCAATGTTAAAAAAAAAAAAAATACAGCTACAATGCACAAAACAGAGCAATGAAACTGTATCAGCGTAAAATAAATAGAGCCCTGGAGTATTTTTAAGCAAACCACCGGTGCCATAAGGGCTTTTTGCTTTTAATATTTAATGGCAAATGTGCCTCATTTACTTTTCCTTTAGCGACATCAGATATTATCACCAGCACCACTGGTCCACTGTTCCAACATAATAGGACAATACTCTTGCAGTTCTGCTATTCTAACTCTAACTCTGGAGAAGGTCATTCTGGATGCAGTCTGTTTTGGGCTACAAGCATCTAGAAAAGCTGTTCCTATAAGCTTTGGCAACCCAATTTTAATACTCTGTAAATACCAAAGACATCAGGATTTTAAGAGTTTTTACATTAAAAGGTACCCTGTGGGTGTTTTTTTTTTTTTTTTTGAAAATGAAAATTATGCTATATTCATTATTTATCATTAGGACCGTTTTTGTATAGCTTTTAAGCTTCATATGCATGTTGAATGCATTTAATTCCTCAGAAAATATCTACAAAACCAATTATGTGACTATTTTAAAATCTGCATTGTGAACAGCCATGTTTGCAGGGCATCACTACATTACCTGCAGCTTTACTGCAGTTAAAGATATCAGCTATCACTATCACAATATCCCTGGCTACTTAGTCAGAGCCAATGATTGAGGTAAATGCCAGTGTGACAGCATCAGATGTTTCCAGCTGTTTATTATTCTTTTTGAAACCGTATCCATCTGTCTTCATATATTTCCTAGATCACTTTACCAGTTGTCCCACCTAAACAGCTTCATACAGAACACTGCTTGTCACTAGCGTAGAATAGGACCCATAGGACCGTTCCAGCATTATGCTCACTGGACCTACATCGTTATGAAAATCATAAACATATGATTATGACTATAGAGCGTCACTGCTTCATTAGGTTTAGGGACAAAAACAACAGGTTTAGAAAAAGATTGTGATTTAATTTAAAATAACCTTTGTCATCACGGTTTCAGTTATAGCCCATCCCATCCATCCACCCCAACCTCCCAGACTGTCGCTCTATGCACTGCATCACCTAACTAACTCTCTTTACTCATATCATAATTACCACAGTCACTGGTGGTCTCCTACCTATAGCACATTACTGTTGATAATGAAAACGTTGCTCCACTGCAGTGTAAGGGGCTTGATTGCCATATGGCACTTTTAAAGAGATAAGGTATATAGCTTTTTCAAAAGGGTTCATTTGCTTGCTTGATTATCTCAACATAGCAGTCAGCCATGTTGATATTTTCTCATCTCACCTCAGTTCCTGTACAGATGACTTTTTTTTTTTTTCTCTTTGTCCAGATATAAATGTTCTGGCTTCAGTAATTACCAAAACAGTGGCTAACAATAAACTCAGATCCAGGTTTTTGATATGTACGGATGTCATTTGTATATACTTGTTATACATTGCATATACATACAAGATTTGGACTTTCGTCACTTCCAAACCTAGAGGCCTAGGGTATTTCATTTTACTCATAAACGCTTCTTATTTTATTACAAACTTTCTTGAAGAGCTTAATTGTAGTTACATTTTTTCAGAAATTAAATGTTTTACATTTTTTCTTAATTTGAAGCAGTGGTGACCAACCAATGTCAAAGAGAGTCAGCAGTCTAGTCTAGTCTGTAGTTTTTCATTCCAACTAAAAACTCAACCCACAGATTTGCACTGTTTCGAGGGAAAGAACTTGTCAGTAAGATCACCTGCTGAGGTGGAATGAAAACCTGCAGACTGTGGGCTTTTCATGGCACATGGCTGACTACATTTGATTTACACAGCACAAAGAAGAGATATAACTGGGAATCAGTACTGTACTCTGTGAATCTGTTAGAAAATCTTCTGTTGTGATGTAGTTGTTTGATTTTAGGATTGGGCCAAGAGAAAGCTCTCTCTTTCTAATCCTTTCCATTGATTGCACACACATTTACTTTTTGGATATTCAAATGTTCCATATTTAACTTGGCACAACTAAACACCATATTCTGTTTAGAGTACGCCGGAGAAGCCTTTATTTCACATATGAAAACTTGAATATGCTGAGTTTGATGAATGTGGCAATAACTTTCTGCCTCACAAGGATAAAAATGTAACAAAAAAAAAAAAGTATAATTCTAATAACGTGTAACATGTGTATCCTGTCACTGAGTGGATGAATGCATTAGAATGAATGACATACATGAATGATGTTTTCACTGTCACTACCTTTTTAGAGAAGGCTCTGATTAATGCCTTATGAGCCTGCTATAATACACTCTAATAGACTATAAATTAAATGTTTTACAGCAAAGGTGGTTATATGTTGCGCCACTCATACTTCCTAACAAGTGCTGCTGGTGGAACTAGGTCTGCGGTTGTCATGGAAACGCCTCTATTAACACCGGGTGATATACAGCTGCTTCCTGTTTTCTCTCCCCCCTGGACATTTCAGGTTAATCGCTTGGAAAGCAGCCCAATATGAAAATATGAAGCACGTATGGTAGCATGGACTAGGTGTAAAACAGCACCTTTAAATATGTTTGCTTCTGTGGGTGTTTTTCATGCAACAGTGTAGGGCATACATATGTACGTACGTAAATTTGAGTTGTAGTTTTTCAGCTCAGCGTCTGACTGTGTAGACCGAGTTTCTCCAGGCTATATCTGACTCACTTTTATGGAGGAACACTGAGGTTTTCTTTAACACTTGCAGCATCTGACCAGAAGCTGCCAGCTCTCAATTCTGAAGGTAAGGAACTGTCAGTCCCTGTTGACATATATGACAACTATACACACACACACACACACACAAAGACACACACACACATTCCACAAGCTCCTGGTGCATCAGTCCAACTGTCCCTTCAAGGGAAATGCACAAGAGCTGTACTGTAGCTTCAGGGCATAACAAAGTGGCTTGAAAGGCCTTTCAGCCTTCCAGTAAGACTCTGTCAGTTAATGTAAGGATAAAAATCATTTAGCATTAAATCATCCATAGTGGTGTAACACAAACAGCCACTTGCCAAGATTTCACCTTAATATCCTGGGACCTACATTTTGCTAGATGCTTTTCTTTAACACCTTTTGGGATTGGTTTTCCACTGATAGCACATCAGCATAAAATGTGATATAACAAAAAAGTTGAATAGCTTGGTGGAAATAGACTTTCAAACTGGCTAAAAATTTTTTTTTTTATTTCTAGCTCGGTACAAGAGATATTTTATTGTAGCTGTGCATATTAAACCATTCATAGATGTTACTTTAGAAAAAGGGACCGGTTTTAAGGACGATTCACATCTAACCAATAATGCTAATGGTCTTTAGTATAAACAGTCTTTAATGTAATGTTCATTCAACAAGATGAGCTGGTGGCTTTCAGATAATGGTGAATAATTTCCTATTTTTTGTTACTGTAATAAAACCAATATGGTGCATTAAGCCTGTCTGCACTTGTAACAAGGATCCAGCAACCTGCAGTGAGAAGGAAGGATAATGTGGGCTGCTAAGTTTGGGGACAGAAACATGTTTCTTACATTAGGCATGTTAGCCATTAGCACTGGTGGTTTTGGGTCTGAGCAAAGCCAGAGAGCAAGGAGGATAATGGTTTATTTTATAACACTACATTGATTTGGCCATGCCTTTATGCAAAGCAATGTACAATAACCACTTGAAAACTAGAAGAGGCAATGTCATCAAAGAAAAGAAGTGGAACCCATCTAACTTAATAGCGTGTTCAGAGAGATTAAAAAAAGAAGTAAACTCCATTTATACTGTAATTAAACAGATAAAATTTGAATTATTTGAGGTATCATAAGTCAGATTTGATGACATTTTATAATAGGGCAGAAACAATGAGATGATCAATTAAATAATAGATGGACAGAAAATTAATTGGTGACCACCTTGGAAGACCAGGGGCTGCTAGACTTGCACAAGCCAGTGTCAGTCCCAAGCCTGAATAAATGAGAGTTGCGACAGGAAGGGCATCCGGAATAAATCACTCATACAGATCAATCATACAGATAAATTGATCTGCTGTGGCGACCCCTAACGGGAGCAGCCCAGAGTAAAAACTTTACTGTAATTGCATAATTTTAGATATCCTTGACTATATTTTGAAAATGTCACTATCAACAGGAACACACCCATCTAAAAAGTGGAAGTGATACTAATCTCACTGCTGACAACTGCTTCTGAGGGAAACAAAAGACATAGGGTGTTATGAATAAGGTCAGCA
Source organism: Mastacembelus armatus (assembly GCF_900324485.2). NCBI lineage: Eukaryota > Metazoa > Chordata > Actinopteri > Synbranchiformes > Mastacembelidae > Mastacembelus > Mastacembelus armatus. The sequence goes on along the minus strand of NC_046653.1, from coordinate 16,686,091 downwards.
ACCTTCATGAGCTGGACTAGCAACTAGCATGGTGCACTGAATATCTTATGAGCAAATACAATAGAAACAGTTGGAGATGATATTTAGGCACAGAAATATGGCACATGCAGTGTTAGTATCTGACATCACGCTAATTTCACTCGACAGCAAAGTGTCTTTAAAGGTTACTGAGAGTCATTCTAGGACATGTACAGCAGGAAAACCACAAGAGTCGAGCACAATAAAGAATTTTTTTTCTAGACTCCATTAAACTAATTTACACTATTTGTAATCTTGCTCTGTGACATATTGCGTCTGGTCACCCTCTCTTGCTCTGACATCTGACCTTTTCCCATGAGGCTGCACTCCAATCACAGAAAAAACAGGAAGAACATTGCTTATGACAGCAGGCGTTACGAGTGGCCTCATGGGAAATGTAGTGCTTGCAATCTAAAGTGGTGTATGAGTCACCATCTGGCTCCCTCACTCAGTCATTACACAAGCACTACACATATGTATGTTGGTGTGTATATGTGTATCAGTATAAACTGTGATCATATTTAATGGGTATTTATTCTAGTGATATTTTACAGTTTAAATCTACTCTGTTTTCATGACAAAAGAATTGTGAGCTGACTGGGAACATCTTAAAAGCTACTCCACCTGGTGTGTGAGTGTGTGAGTGTGTGTGAGTGTGTGTGAGTGTGAGTGTGAGTGTGAGTGTGAGTGTGAGTGTGTGTGTGTGTGTGTGTGTGTGTGTGTGTGTGTGTGTGTGTGTGAGAGAGGGTCATTTCAGGAATATCTGTGCTTCTGGGATATGTTGTCAATGCACTACTTCACTATTGCAACACACACCATCAAAGCTAAAACTGTCCTACTGTGTCTCTACTTGGCAGCACGTTTACGTATTCCAGGCAATGCTCACAGGGTGTATTGACATTCCTGTCTCATTGCTTGCTCCATTGTGCATTCTGGGAGAGCTAACCCCCCCCCCAAAATCTCTCTCTCCCTCTCCCACTGTCTCACTTTATGTATATATATATATATATATATATTATAAGTATCAGGCCTATTATCCCCACACAATCTTTGACAATGAGGCAGAGACACATATGCAAACACACATACATAAAGTGATTACCACACACAGACCTGTTTGAAACATACATTGATTTGTGACCCTATTTATGTGACCAGTTTACTGATTTGTCAACATATCAGTAATAATGATGTCAATCTACACTATAAAACTGAAGGGAGGGTCTGGTGTCAATATTTCTGAGTACCAGCTGTAGACAGAAAGGCTAGAGATCTAGTTGCTGCCAGTACTGTGGGGGCTCTTTTATGAGATCAATAATCAGCATGTTAACATGCTATGCTAATACACTGGTGCTAAGAAGCAAACATGTTTTTCCACCCAATCCAATTAATTGTTGAGATATTTCATTTAAATACTGGATGGATGATTCCAGTCCTTGAGGACCACTGCCCTGCTTTATTTGTAACTATCCCTGATTTAAAATCACAACTGACCACCTCAGTGTTGTAATAAAGTTAAGTCATTAAGATTCATCATTTGGGCATCAAGAATATCAGTACCAGATTTCATAGTTATTTATCAACTAAAATGAAGAAAAGTAAAGTAAGAAAAGTAACAACTTAATTCCTTTTGACAGATTGTGTGCATTGTTTACATGTTGGCAAAATGTCACCATTAAAAACTTGTTGAATTTCTGTAGTTACTGTTTTAGTAGTAAAATCAGGCCTACTTTAGAATCCAGGCAGATGGCTGTGGCTGAGGTCTCGGGGCTGAGAAGACAATTGTCTGTGGAAGTGTTTCCTCTTGAGGGCAGATTGGATGCTGGCTGACTTGAGGACAGGCCCTTGGGTAACCAACATGTTAGCAGGCTGAGGCTTGGGTTTGTTGGCAGGCTGGACCTGGGGTTTGCTGCCAGAGATGATGGGCAATGACTGCTCTGCAGGGATTCTGGGCAGATGAGGCTGGGGCTCAGGTGTGCAGGATGGCTGTGAAGATGGTTGTCAATGGGGATGATGCCTTCCTTTACAAAGGATGACATGGGTGACTGCTGAACATCAGCCATCTCCAGGTCAGGAACAGAGCAGGAGCTCCTGATGGGGGAAACAGGCTGAGGGCAGTTACCGGGCCTGGTTCTAGCTGCAGGAGTGGATGGCTGGGAAGTACTGCATCTAGTGCTGCCAAAGAGACAGTTAGCCTGGTGGTTACAGCCTGAGGAGTTGGCTGAGGGGATAGAGAGAGCTAGCAGTCAAGGAAAAGACAGGCAATCAGGCTGGAGTCTAACCTAGTCAGTGCTAGCAGGCAAGAGAACAGGCTGAGGCCTAGAGGGCTCACTACTAGTTTAAGACACAAAGCAGAGACTGCAGCCCAAATGCAGACAAAAACAGGCCTGCAGGCTGGAAGATAAAGCTAAATGTTCTAATTAAACACAAGAGTAAAACAGGGCTCACTGAGAGTTCAGGCAGACAAAAAACCCAACAAGAAGAACCAGAGTGAGAGTCTGATATGCAGGTAAAAAAAATATGCAAACAGTCCCAGTCAGCAGGAGGTACATCCAAGAGGGCAGGTGAGAGGGAGGATCCAGCAAGGGCCAGGTAACTCAAGGATACAGGTACATGAGGCTTGAATGCTGAGGAGCACAACAGTGACATGAAGCACATCAAACAAAGTGACAAAGAGCACAGGGAACAGAACAACCTATACACTGAGAGGTAATCAAGGCAAGTGGGTACAGGTGTGTGTGTGAGGGTGTGTGTGTGTGTGTGTGTGTGTGTGTGTGTGTCTGTGTGTGAAAGGCAGAGGCTGGATGAATGTCTAGAAATGTTCAGAAGGTAACAGGACCAGGAAAATATGGACCAGATATAGGATCAGGAATAGGATTGTCACAAACGTTGACACAAAAATGTAAAAAAACAAGGAGTTGGAGTACTGTATATATATATATATACCACATTCAGTGGTACTGAAATAGAAAATGGAACTACAACTAATCATATAAACAGTCCTGCTTCCACACACATTTGCACATTTTAAGGAGCTGGAAGCAATGTAACTCACCGTATCATGCTGGCCTGTGATGCTGTTTTTTTATGTGTGCTGAGGGAGTGATAACCTGCTACTGTAGCTAACATTTCTAAACAGCTCCAGCAGCAGCTCACACTGAGCAAATGAATGGGCAGATTTCACCTGAGTTGGATTGTTTGGTGTACAGGCGTTTTTGAGGCAGCTGGTTGTCAGCTAAAAACACCCACTGGTTTATTTGTTTTGACCATGCAGCCGCCGTATCCTCTTCTCATCCACATCATACCTCTCACCACTTGTCAAAATCATTTTCTAAACTCGTAGTCAGGAGACAAGTAATTTTTTTTTTCAGTTGTTTTAAACCCACTTCAGACACCTTTATTTTGTTAACGCACTTGGCTGGTGCTGTGAATTCTAAGTCAGAACTGAAATGAAGAGTTGAGCAACTACTATTTATACTCCTGATACCAAAATATCAACAAAGACATTTTTTTGTCAGAAAATAATAAAGTTTTCACATGTTTGGTCAACTTTTCAAAGTGTCCCTCAGGTGTGACTGAAGTAGGTTTTTATGTTTACTTGAAGTACTTCCAAACAGAGAAAGCCAAACAAGAGGGTCTGTTAAAAAAAAAACAATAAATTGGACCTTGACTTTGTCTCTAGAGGATAAAAATACAAGCGAAGTAGGACAGTTGGAAGGGAAGAGACATGATACTTTAGGACATGACTTGGAATAACTTTTAGAAGAAAGGAGATGAAACATTCAGGTTTATGTCAGAAATATATTAAGCTATCAGCTGCAGTGTCATGTGCCATCAACTGGATGCTAGATAAAGTCATGCAAATACAGTATATATATATATATATATATATATATTAACAGACAGAAACACACACACACACAAAACACATGAATTTAATTTCTTAAAGGTAAGCTTGCACTGCAAAATGTCCTACATGAATCCATCTGTTCAGTATCAAATTAAATTTAGTCTGTGTAAATGGTTTGAGACTTAATTATTCTTACCACTACTGCAGTTCACCTGCTTCTTTTATAAAAACAGGGAAGCAAAAGACAATTAATAAAACAAATCTATGTTTTAAAGATCAGATACTTTTTGTGCAACATTTGCTTTGTGCAACATTTGCTTTTTATTTGCCTTTTATGGCATTCATTTTAAAAATGTATCCTGCTTGCACAGTATATATAGATAGTTCAGTTTTCTATCAACTAGATATAAGAAGTGAACACATAAATAATGTGTTTATATTTTCATGTTTGCACACATGTGCACTCATACGTGCCCCTTGAGCTACATTGTACGGTTAGGTCTGGATCCCAACCCCAGAGAATGGACCTCTTGGCTCTTTTATTAATAAGGGATAGGGCCAGGAGAGCACTGGGGAGCACATCTTTCCTTAGCATATAAAGGCTGGAACCTTTTCCTTCCATGCAGAAGCCACTTATGGGAGGTTTGTGGCTACTGCATTCTCATGCTGATGACATTTACCTGAGCAGGGAGTCGGGGGACCTGGTTTAGATGATGGAGACATTAAGACATGGTTCTGAGCTAGCAGAACAAAGTCATACTATCAGACCAAAACATGTGGAGAAGTAGAGTAAATCCCCATCTGACTTGCTTGTTTGCGCCATTATAATAAGTATTTATCATCACTAGATTTTTTACATATGTACTTTTGAGAAGATTGGTACAAAGAGGAAAATAACTCCACACCAGTGCCTACTGTGAATTGTTTTTTTTTAAAGCTGACAGAGGGCTTTCACATCCTGCTTGTATTTAATAAGATATCTCTTTGTGCATTCTGTCAGACCAGTAAAGCTGAACGTAGCTCGAATCAGGTTTGCAGGCTCCTTTAATGATTTGTTTCTGCTCTGATATGGTTAAGTTGCTAAGTTACACATATACTTTCCTGTGGTGAAAATCACAGTGATTTAGAGAATGAAATGTGGCACGATAAGGAACGTGAATCCTGCTTGTCGTTATGCTGTTCAGCAGGCCTGCAGTTCAGACAGTGACAGTGGGGGGCAGGGTGGGTAGGGGTGGCATTCACAAAGAGGGAACACAATCCTCTGTGATGCCACAAAGCTGGCACTGACAAAGAACCAGCAGGTACACAGGCAATGCACATTCTGGTATTTCTGTGTTATGAAACTGTCTGTGCTCTGTGGAACATTTAAGGCCATGTTTTTTTAATCTAATTTAACAAGTACTATACATATATAAAAAACACACACCACTCGCTTGACTGCTTCTGCTACTGTGCACATTTCAAAAATCTCACCTTCCACCCCAATCTATACCAAGTGTGTCTGCTGATTGAAACAGTTATCTGTACAACAAAGTAGTCACCTGAAAGAACAACAGATCACAGAATAGACCAAACTTTATATTATTCACCCCACAGGGCTGAAATGCAGGTGACAGATCTGCTGACACTTCAAACCCCCACTTCCCACAGTCCACCATACTTAAAGTGACACATTCAAAAAAGCATTGCTTCAATTGGCCTTTTGGTTCAATTTCATAAACTCAAATCGGTTTTGTTTGTGTAACCCTCACTGTGCTTATCTGTAAACAGGCATCAGGCCTACAGCCAGCAGGTTTAGATGGGGCAAGGATGATACATCTACTACAGACTATAACCTGGGCATGTCAACACTGTGCAGTAAGCGATTGAAACCATTCAAAATGATGTTTGTATATTGTGCCGTCTTCCTCAGTATCATTTCTGTGGTTGAAATGCAGTCAGATCACAGACACTTTGCATATGATAGCCATATCACTAAGCAGGCAAAGAGCTCACAGCAATACAGAAGTCCTTGTGCTCTCTCTAATGACACAAATCCTCACATGCCTTACTCTGGCACTGACATGGTTTTGTGTGTGTACAATGTGTTCACTGTGTCTTGTATGTGCACCCTTTTGTGCATAGTATGTGGGTGAGGAAGAGGAGGTGTCAAGCACACAGTGGTATCCAGGAAAAGATCGTTCTGTTCTTGTAGATGTGTGTGGGAGGACACTGTGGAGAGGGGTCATCTGGGGCTGCGAACACTCAGGGAATTAAGGAATTACTTACACTGTTTTCGATTTAAATGCAAATGTTGGGAATGTGAGCTCATAGAAAAGTGCAGAGACACCGCGAGACCAGAGAAAAGTGGGCTGTGTACTGTATGTGCGTAGAGTGTTGTTCTGGAAGCTGTCATTAAGATCTCCAAGGACATGACCTGCTGGAATCATTTCAGGTGTCACAGACAATGACACGAAGAAGGTCTACACACTTTTTGCATGTACAACAGCGTGTACTTCATTACTTTTTTAAAAGCTGTTGATTGGTGCCCATTCATAATGTCATGGTAACTCTCTTAGCTATAAGCCTGCCCCTGCCATCAGTCCAGTGTAGTACACAGAATATGTATGCTCTTTATAAATGTCTGCCCTGCTTTCATAAATTCCCAGGAGTAACTCTTACAGACTCATTTACATAATGGAATAGAACAGACTCACTGGGGATTGTGACTCTGCAGAAATATGCTCCGAATTTTCAATTTAATAAAACACATTGTCATAGCTCAGCAAGCTATGTCCGCCACACAGAATCTTTCATACTTATGCTCACCTTTATCTGTATGGTTGCACGGAGGAGCCGATTATGGAAGAGAGTGAGCAAAGGACACAGGAGAACATGAAGAAGATGACAAATGGTGAGAGATACTGAATAGATATTAGGTAAAGGGGACAAAGTAAGAGCCAAAGTCAGTAAAAAATAAAAAAAAAATCTGGGTGAATCCAACCCTGGGATATCAATGGAATTAAAGTATTATATATTGTAGGTAAGATGCGAACTGTGTACAGTTTATCACCCACAGATGATTTATTTCAGTGGGATTATTTGGAGCAATACAGTGCGTGATTAATACCTTAAAGGTTGGCACACCAGCGTGGCCAACTTTGGACCAGTTTTTCTACGGGCAGTTTTCAACCTTAAAAGTCCTAATAAGGAAAAATCCTTACAGCATGAATAATTGATTTAAATCTCTTTCACACTAATATTCATTACAAAAAATATTAATGTATAATTAGTTGCTGCTCTAAAATGCACAATATTCTTATTAGACTCACAGGAGGACAGTTCCAGAGAGGATCTGGGGCTGAAAGCCAAAGAGCAATGCATTGTTGGTTTTCGTCTTTTCATTGAATTTGTGGTAAAAATACAAAATGTTGCCAAGATTACCTCATACGGCTGGTTCTGAAATGAATATGGTTATTTGATTTGACTTATCCTGGTGCAGCTCAGCACTAACCCCTACTGTAGGAAGATTTATGTGAAAGGGCCCTGAGCTCTAATGTCCAGCTGAGCAGACCTTGAACTGTAGGGAGATATAGGCTATCAATTATTGAAGCAAGATATGGGTGGTCTATTATTGCTATGAACAAAAAGAGTGGTGTTCTTTCATCATAGCTGACAGTTGATGAGAATATTTCTCATTAAACTGGCCCTCCATAAGTAGGTGACAGTGATTAGTGCTGAGGAGGACGCATATATGTAATGAGGTTATCCGTATTGTAGTGTAATATTAGCCAATGTTACGTGAAGCGCGTGTTTGGAAGTGGAGCAGGGTGCACCAAGAGTTCCTGTGTTCTCTCCTCCTCACAATGGAAGCAGCAGAGTGGAAAATCTCTGGATTATGAAAAGCCTGACCCAGGGACAAGCACACACACACTCACACACCCTCACACACACACACACACACACACACACTCACACACACACACAGACGCTCCACCAGCTCCATTTATGTACAACTCTGCTACACCTGTGCACCTGTTTTAACCACACAACATAGTGATCATGGGTTTTACAGGTATTACAGTGTTACTATTAGGAGAAACTGCTGCTGCCCCTGAACTGCTCTCAGCCCTTCTGCTCGCCTTTCATCCTCTCATATATCAACTCCACTAAGCAGTGGTGAGCTGGGCCCTGAGGCTAGCTCCCCTCTAGCCAATGACACTATTAGATGGTCCATTTTGTCATCAGAGCCCTGTGGAATTACAGCCATGATCCTGTTTGGATAAATATTGCATGTGAAAAAAGAAGCCTTGAAAGAGTACAATTTAGTGCACATTTCACTCTGATGCTTCCCCATTATCTGTTTTTTTCCTTGTGTGTCCTACCTGTAAATCCAAGTTTGAAATACATATTCTGTTACATGTGACACCGTGTGTAGATTGATAACAGGTGAAGTGGTCCGATTGGGCCCTTGAGTTGTAAACGTCCAACAGGGATTTATATGCTCTGTGCTCCTACACAGCCAGTTAGAATAGAATATACACTATAGTTTAGATTTATAGGTTTGTCATTTCTTGTCTACATTCACCTAAGAAACATTATTCAAATACATTTTCCAGCAGATAAGCAGACAAAGTCCAAGAGTCTATTGGATTTTGTAGTTTTTCATTTTAGAAATTTCTTGCTGATTTGTAGAAAGAGATAATCAATGCACAATATCTTGCTTTATACTGAGTAATTTCTAATGTTGTTTTTGACAAATACCATCTAGTACATGCTAGTACTTCTGTTACGCTTGTACAGTAATTGCAGAGGCAGATTTATGTACTTAAGATTTGTCATAATGTTTGAAACAGTGAGTCTTAGCTGAAATAATAACTCACTGGCTAAATTATACAAATTGGTTGTAAACTCTGTCTTTAGTTTACATCTTTCCAGCTGACATATTTTAAAGTGAGAACCATGGAAGAGCTGACCGTATTGGCAAGGAAGCCAACACATGCATTACTTGCATCAGAGCCAATAAACACACACCCTTACAGTTTAGCGCTTTTCTTTTTGATGTTGTGAATAACCTTACAAACTCTTTAAATACCTAGGCATGTTAAGAAGTTGCAGTTTTTCCAAAGGTATGATTGAACAATCATAGCTTAGAGCTTTTTATCCACTGTGTTTTCTTATTTTCTACTAACGTTGGCATGGGGCTCATGCATATGCAGTATGTTTTTTATTGCATACTTTCTACGATCTCAAATGCTTAACTCAGTCATGATAATAATCTTTGAGCTATCATTGTAATTCAGTGTAAACTTGATGCTTTTCCCTGCAGTAGGCCTACCAGCAGTGTGGGGGCTGTTCTGTTCTGCTTTTCTTTGCATGCACAAACACAGTCTTTCCATCATGACTGAAGCTTATTCTGGCAGCGGCAGATAACTAAGTAAACGAGCTAGTAAGTGGCCTCAGTGAAATATTCGAACAATATGGCTGTTTACTAAAAAGGATACTCATACTGGAATTTCATGCATTAACCACCCATGATGATATGATATGTCATTACAAGTGCCATCTCTGTATGCCTCCCTCTCTCAGATCTCATCCCCTCTTTGCATACAAGTGCACTCATTGGCTGTATGTAAGTTTATGTCTGTACAGTTCCTCAGGTTATGGGAATTTCTAGAATAATATACATCAAAATATCAATTGATTTGTGATCTTATTTATTAAATGTGTACTTATGTGCTTTGCAAAATATAATGCCATCTCTGTGGTTACAGTGTAAGGTACAGTATAAAGCATATATGTATGTATAACGTATGTAACTCTGTTAATCCTTTCATCTTTTCATCATCACCATATGTGTGTGTGAGCGGCCATGAATGCTTGTGTGTCACTGTGATCTTGCTTTCTGTCTAAGCGCAGCATTGCAGAGCATAAGCTGCATACTAACCCAATCATTAAGACATAAATGAGAACATCAGAATCTATCTGCAGTCTCGCACAGCAGTCCTGAGAGAGAGGCAGAGGGAGGGAGGAAGGTGGGGGGGAGGGCTGACCAATTTATCTTCACTCTCTCCTTCCTCCTCTTGTAATGTTTGCATCTCCTCATTTCTTTCTTGCTCTCCCACTTCCTTTTAATTCCCTGACAGATAGAAGCACAGGGGTGGAATGTGGCCTGGTTGAATATATTAGACTGAGACTTTCTGACTGTAGTTTTTAGTCTAATTGGAAGCAGCACAGCAGCAACGTCTCAGGCTTCGCCCAGACGATGTGACCCATTCGGAATCTGCCCTTCCTTTCTAATTTTGTCCTGCATTTCAAACACTGGCCAATCCTGGCCCACTTTGCAGTCCATATGTGTGATAAAGCAATAACATCAGAGAGAACATAAAACAGATAGAGAGGGAGTTGGGTAAAAAATGTCTTGACTTTCTGTGTCTGGCACGTCTAAAACAACCTCTCTTAACACACTCATAATTTGAGGTTGTGGAAAATATTTTCAAAATATGGGAAAATCCTGGTTATAAGAGTGGCTCCTCAGACATGAGCTGTGTCACGTCAGCTCCACATTTTACCTTTGATCAGGAAATGTCTTGAGAAATGTCATCAAAAATGTGTCAGAAACACATTCTCCTAGCCTGTGTTTAGAAAGCACATTTGCAAAGCATTTTGAGTGTGTTTTGACAGAGGGCAGAGGGTTTCTGTATGTACAAATTGGAAACATGCACCAAAGCAATACCAATGCTGGGTTCATGTGTTGTTCCACTTTATTGCAGTTGGAAATGTGTCTGTGTTCAAGGGCAAGGTCTGCTCTTAGGTTCACGAATGAATGAATGAATGTGTGTCACACACACATATTTAAACTGGTTTGATGGGAGAAAACTATAATTTTTTCACATTCATTTTGATTTTTTGCAGTGCAAACTTATGTAATTATAATCAGTTTCAGTCTCAGCCTTAAACTGCAATGTACATTATCACCTGTTATCTCATGTAAGGGCTAGAATGAATAGCTATGAATTGCTATGGTGCGTTCATATTTAATTAAATTTTTGGTACCACCTTTAATTAGAGGGTTCTTCTTCTAAGTTCTCATTCAACTCGACATCATGTTTCAGTCAAGACTGTACTGCCAACAATTGGAATTAGATTTGATAAATTATGGATCCATGTGTTAATTCCTACCCACAACACAACCCACACAACACAGGCATTCAGTGAATTACCCATCACGGGTTTGTCTGTGGGGTTTGATGTGTAGACTAGCAACGAAGGCGAAAAACGTTCTTTTATTGATTCAACAGTTTGTGTTAGGGACCATTTATGCACCACACATGTAAATCCACACATCTCACTCCCATGACATTTGTATTATCAAGTGGATGGCTGCATCACACTGATGGGTGGAAAGATGTCAAGTTTGACACTCAGTTCAGTTGATATTGAATCAAGTGAAATGCTGTTGAAAGTGTTTAAAAATGAAGGATTTTAAAGAATCAGCATAAAATTGCACTAAATCAACTTATTTAAATTTCTTCCTTATAAATAAATGTCAAGTTGATCAAAAGCAATCATAATATGATTTGTTGACGGTTTTTATTTTAAAATCATTTAATTTGGGTAATCACTTCTAACACTCTTCACTGTTTAATTGCATTTAATTAGATTCAACATCTAATAGGATCACATTTTCTTCAATTTACTATTTAAGTTTTTGGAATTGAGTCAGTGTTTAGTTTATCATGTTTGCCAACTTCATCCAAATATGAGGACACATGAAGCTGAATTTATCCATTCCAGTTTTAACTCTGCTGCTCTGTGTTTTGATGACAACATCCAAACATATTTAGCAAAATAAAATAAGGTAATAATTACTAACATATTAGGAATTGCAGAAACACATTTTACAATAATGCAGTTCAGTACATGCAACACCACCACCATCAGCTATAACCAAAATGACCAGTGTCAACAAAATCTGAACATGACAAGCTTTACAGAAATAGAAATGATTGCAGGACAGTTACATAGGATTATGTTCGATTCTACAGAATTACATAATAAACTTGAAAATTTAGTGTCAGCAGGCTGGATCCTCTGAGGGGTTCAGTTAATAACATTCATAATCAGAGTCAAACCTCTTGTCACTGGAGTTGGCCTCAGAACAGTATGTGTGTGTGTGTGTGTGTGTGTGTGTGTGTTTATGTGTGATATACTTTAGCAGCTAGTCTTTGGTTTACACCCAACTCTGGCTGGACCAGCCCAAACAAGACCCTCATTATCAATGCCTCCTTAACTGTGGTGGCTCCTCATCTGATAATTAAACAGTGAACAGTGTTGATTTTCTATGTGTACCAAGAGACTGGGCTTGTGCATGTGTCTGTGCATGTGTTTTTATGTACTAGTATGTGCAGTAAGGATTTTCGTAGTCATTACTATGTGTATTAGTATCTCACATCTTCCAGGCTCCGTGTTGTGAGCAGCTCATTATTATTTAAGTCAAACTAAAGCTCATAGTCCGCAAATATAAATCAATGAAAGATTTGTTATCATGACCTATCATTTATTTTTGAATGAGTAACTCTAGCCTCTCTGCTGTCAACATGGTACAACATTTAAATCTCAACGAGCAAAAGCAAAAGCATCAATTCTCTTAAATGAACATAACATAAAAGATTAAGATGTTATGCTACAAATATTGACTGTGGGAAACTGATACAGACAGTTCCATTTAGTTTCATGTGTTACGAAAAGATAACAAAAAATAAACATATAGTATATTAGCTTGAAAAATGTAACTACTGGTCTGGGATGAGCATGGACGATAATTAATCAATTATTTTTAGGCATTAAACATATTTGGTTAGTTTTAGGACTTGCATTACATCTCTACAACCACCATGGGTCACTACATGCTATGGGTGCACATTAATGTGCATTTATGCTGTAACTCGTAATTGAATGCCGACTTTCATTGCTTCTAGCAGGTATAGTAGGCCTGTACTGACTTACAGTATACCTATAGTGAGTACATATTCAATAGCAAGGTAACAGGTAAATTGGCTGGTTGAATGCTTGTTCAAATGCTTTTTTGTGATGCTAATATTGTAGTTTCCAACATGTGTGCATGTATTTTCTCATTGTTTACGTGCTTACGTGTCAGCTGATGTACAGTATATAAGCCTATTGCTGTAGCCTAATTGTGTATTTGAGGTGTGAACCAAATGCAGATACATTTATCATATATTACGTTTATGTTTATAATTGTTAGTGAGGGAATTTCTCTGTTAATAATTATGAAGATCATTTTATTATTTTATGCCTAGCCCTCTTTCTAACCCACAATAATGTACCTATAAGTACATACTTTTTTATTAATGTATTTGTGTAATCTATAACTTGTCCTGTGGGCACCCATAAGTAGAGACCGCGGGCTTATAAATAATAATACAGTAAAACATCATTGCAATAACATAAAATATGTCCTAAGAGAAGCTAGCAAATACTCTACAATAAATTGGACTTAAAATGTCCTTATAGCTCATAATGTACAAGTGCATTATTATTATGCCCCATTTAGGAGCGCTTGAGATACAACATGAGAAAGATGCATAGTCCCCAAGTACCAAGCAGCCACAAGTAAATGTTGTGGTGAGTTGTGTCTTTTATATAACTTTATAATAACTTGCCCTCCTAGTTAAAATAAAAAGGAAGGAACATGATGAGCGGAAATGTCAACCCCCTGTGACAAATGTCTTGTAAACTACAGTGGACACCTTTGCAGCACTTGCAAAAAATATGTCAATTAAGATTTCCTCATTATGTTACTAGAAAATGTAATCCATATATATTTACTTCACATTCTTTCCATGAGTCATATATAAACATCATTTCTAAGAGAAGGCGTTGGCAGAGATCAGTCTTTTCACTCTGTGTTGTTCTGATTGTCCAGTGGGAGCTGTGTGCCATGATGGGCATATCTAACAGCAGAAGCAGGATATGTGCATTATTAGATAAAGTGAAGCTTTTTATTTAATATAAATCTCTGCTTGAGCTAGATCATTTACAGTGTTGCAAAGAAATAGCCAGTATTTCCTCTTTTGGGTATTGGATTAGCTTTTCCCTTTACCTGTCCCTCTATCTTCTTCTGCCTTCCGTGGATCATGTCCTGACGTAGCTTGTTTCCCTTCTCTGTTGCTTTGAAGAAACCTTTGATTTCCCCTCCGCCAACCAAATGAAGAAATCAATTTCAGTGACACTCTTTGAAGATTTCGCCCTATTTTCTCTCTGACTTTATCTTCCATCCTTGTACCATATTAGCATGAATGAAATGTTTTTCTTTTCATGAAGGTTGTGCAAAGTTATTAAGATACAGATTTTGTGTATGTTCTTGCAGATATATGCATGTCGGTATATTTGTCAAATAGAATATATACACCTTTAATCTATTAAATGCCTTGTGGGTTTCACATCTCTAAACTGTATATGCTGACACTGCCAGAGACATGAAAAAAACATGCAACTCAAACACAATGAAGCCAATTTAGGACATGGGCGCAATTTCTAGAGCTACCCCTTTAAGAGGCTCCAGAAGGTCTGACATGGCTGGCCTGCATGGGTCAGTGGTGCCCATCGGAGGAAAAACCTCTGATAACAAGCTAGAGCCAGCTGTAGATTGTTAATACTGTAAAGACCTGCTGACAGCTGTGGCCCCTCCCTTTATGCCTCTAACTTGTTCTCTCATTCAGTCTCACTCTACACGCCTGTAAGTGTTTGTGTGTATTTGATTGGCTGTAAAAGAGACAGAAGGAGAGCAAGCCAAGAAATAGCACAGGAAAGCTAGAAAGAGACTAAGCTCAGTGTGTGTCTGGAGGTGAGTGTGTATATCTGTTATATCTCTGCTGGCAATCTTGCACCAATCCACCCCACCACCACCCATTCCAGGCCATTTTTCATCCAACTGCTGCAGTACACATTGCAGAGGGAGACAAGGGGGGTGGGGGTGGCATGGATGGCAGCAGGGGACATAGCAGTGCTGCGAAGAGAAAGGGATTCTGCTGTGATACAGTGCAGTTATAGTGAACAGTTATCTGTTGCTTGGATTACATTATTTAACAGGTTTGCATGGCTGGGGATGGATGGAACGAGACCCCACAGAGACAGAGAGCCTTGCTAACTGAGCTGCAGGTACACACACATGCATACAGTACAAGCAGGGCCTGGTAGAGCGACATTAAGACTGCAGTGGGTGTTGATTCATCACTCTCACTCACAGTAGGCTCATCTTGCTGATAATTATCTTTGTCAAATTAATTATCAGTGTAAGTGTCAGCATGACAGTGTCGATGAATTACATCCAGATAACCTTGATTAATCAAAATGAGTTTTAGGGCAAATGTTTTGTGCATATGGATGTGCTCTCTGTAGAGAATGTCCTCTTCGTTCTCCATCCATCTCCATCCTCGTGTCCATCATCCCTCATTGCCGAACCACTCTCCACCGTTGTCTCTGCTCTCTGTGCTCTTGTAGAGGAGTTTGCTCCTTTTATCATTTCAGTTTGAAAGAAAGGTTGTCTGCCTTCAGAACAGTAGGTAGAGTCAGCATGGAGCACAGCTGTGAACTGTGGAGGTAAACTTGCCAGGATACAATTGTGCAGCATCGACATGTTTCTATTAATGTTTTAGCCACGCTAATAGCATGAGGCTCCAAATGGCAATGTTGGTTTGGCTGTTGCTTGAAATATAAGACTGAAGTATCTCAATAATTCTTGACGATTTCCACTAACCTGACTCTTTCAGTCATAGGTCAGTTATCCAGTGAAATAACTCAGTATCTACTACATGGGTTGGCATAACATTTTGTAGACATTCATCATTCCCAGATAATGTATCCCCCTTTGCTCTTTCCCTAATGTGACACTGTGGGTTTCAATGGCACACCATGACATTTGTTCATTCTTTGCCCTTCTCTAGCTTGTAGTTAAATTCACTGTACCTAAACACAGCCACAGAGGGTGTGTGTGACTGGTTTGTTTAGTCATGTTCACGCTTTTGTCACTCTTTACTGCTGGCCAGGACAGTTTACTGTTCACTTTTAAGGACATGTAATGTATGATGAGACAGAAAGTACCTTTCAAAGAACAATTTTGTGGTTAGTTTTTAGTCTCCATGGTTTTTAGAATTAGAAATCCTGCAGATTTAAAAAAAGTATTTAAAAGAAAATCCCTGATTGACACATAAATATGATCTTATCAAATGAGAATGATTCTATACAGTAAAATGCAGAAGGTTGGTAAGGAAGGTGTTCAGTATGTGTGTGATATGTGTGCAAACAAGACACAAAGCCCATAAATGGATTCATGTAGAGAAGTGAAGAAACTAACTAGTTTAACAGTAAATAAATCCATACATGCATGTGTTTAACAAAAAATAACAAAAAAAGTTATAGCATTCAAAGATGGCAGCCACTCACTTGAATAAAAACTCCAAACAGAATAATATTATGACAGGAGAAGCTGAAATTGACCGTGCCACAGGCTCAGAGGGCAGTACAGAGCACCACCTGACACAGTCTTGAGGGCAGTGAGCACTTTCTGCATAGAGGAAATTCATTCTATCATTATTAATTCACGCACTGCCGTGACCTTATCTTTTATTCATACATTTTTCATGTTACCCTGCACTGTTGGTCTTTTGTGATTCAGCACCATAATGCTTATGATTTTTTTTTTTTTCTTTCAATGAGAATCATGCTATTCCGAGACCTGGTCTGTCAAACGTTTCAACAAAACAGTCTGCTGAACTTTCCACTGTCTGTAGTCAAAGAAAAGAGAAATCACACTTCCATCAAAGTACAGTTTTACAATCTTGACGTTTTGACTCCCCTAAGCCAAAAAGTCATACTGTCATGAAAATCCATTTTTTGTATTATTTTTGTCAAGGCAAGATCATCAAGGGTGAATGCCTAAGGTTTATTCTATCCTTTATTTATAAAAAAGTAAAAAAGAAGGAGGTGTAGAATAGATATAGCCTTGTTATGTTAGCAATTTTTTTTTAACTTGCTTAAATAATGAAAAAATGTTACACTCACTTTAGGATCACTTCATGGTCTTTACACTTGTGCTTATGAGGCCACATCAGGGTCACAAGGTCAACGTTGTAAAATTGTCGCTGTGATGGAGGTGTCATTTCTTTTGTCTGTGTGTGGCCTGAGGTCACTCTATTTTACACACGTCCCTCTGTCTCTCTTCATTTGTTTGGCTCTGTGTATTTTGCTTTTAATAACCTCAATATAATACTGCATGTCCTTGGTGTGTGGTAATTACAATAGCATGGTTTTTGTTTGCTGAATGAACAACTGATATTAAAAGATATGAGGTGGTGTGTAGATGTCGATGATCAAATGTGTGCATGTGTGTGTATGTGTGTGTGTGTGTGTCCATCCATTTGTTTGCTGTATGTGCAGATGTTTTGTTGTGCATCCGCTACAAACAGAAGGTTGGTCATTATTGAAAAACCAGGCCTGTGCGTGTTCACACAGTCATTCAAATGTAATTGAATAGGTGTCTCTCAGGGAGTTGCATGAGTGCTTTCGGCTTCACTTTAGTTTCAATCAGTGTATTGTGTTGTGGCTTCAGTCAGCTGGCAGTCTCATTCCTTCTTTTGTTTTACTATTACATTCCCATTGGGTCCTCTAACCATCTTGGCTAAACCTGCAGGTTTATTTCATGTTTGTTTTGTTGTTAGAACATTAGTTACATTACATTTTCTCCACTTAACTGCCATTGACATGGTTTGTATGCCTGCCAGATACTGGTCCCAGGCTAGTCAACATACACCCATGCATTCAATGACTTTACAGTACAGTACACACACCTCTGTCCACATACATACATCACATGAAATTAAATGTTATGTTACAAATGGTTTGTTTTTGAGGTGACTCTTATTACATTTATTGACGTACCAACATGTCTAGTCACGTACTGCTTGATTGTTTGCCCATGTGAATGTGGATGTTGTTTTCCAGATTATATTTGGTGCAACCTTTGCTACAGTATTTGATTCCTCACCCACATCCTGTAGTGGAAATCCTGTGGGACATTGCTGCTGCAGGAATAGAGGGGTTAGTTTACAGGGAGGCCCCTATAAAAGAACACCCTCTATTTGACCCTTTATTTCTTGAACTGCCTCAGCATCACTGCTTGAATGAACTAATCATTTATCCAGCACTGTGGAGAGCAGGCAAAATGCACAGAGATCTGGGCTTCTGTGCACCATGTGTAGGAAATTACATATTCTTCTGTGGACAGTATACTGAACATAGGGTCCAATTAATTTATTTCATTAAAAACTATGTCCCTTTAGTTTGAATCTTATAGAAATAAACAGTTTAAACATGCCAGAAAAAAGTATATGCTACACAAATAAATAAATAAATCTAAAATCATAATTTCTAATTGTTACACATATTCAGAGGGGTACATATTAAGTTTTTCTTTTTCTAACTTTTAAGGCTGACTATAAAGCATTTCTTGTAGCAGAATACACATTAATGTTTTTGTTAAGACCAGTCTTTGTTTAAACAAGTGTAAAACTTAGCAGCCCAAACAAAAAAGGGTCTGTTTTCCTGGGAAAATATAAAAACCTGAAAGGATGCAACTACTACCTACAACTACTATTCACTGAATTGTTGAATTGAATTGTTTCATGTTGTTTTATTCTCATGCCTCAGTTTGACTGTACCTAAAAATATGCTAATACCTGCCCTGGTATATTGTTTATAAGCTGCAGATCATTTAAATAAACAGAGCAAGAGAGAGGAAAAAGAAAAGAGGCTGCGATTGATGCAAAGAGCAGTGAGTGGTTCTGCTAGTGAACTGACTAAGCAGCTCATGAGATGGTGTGTTCACGCATCTTTCTGTAGCTTTGCTGTACTGTACTTTATGTTGAAGAGTTGCAGTAATGTTGTGTGTTGCTACCAGCTCATCCAGTCTCTGTCAGCAGTTTAGCCACAAACACAAGTCAAGATAAAGCATTAAAGACGAGGCACTGACAAGGCAGAGCCATCCGGGGCCACTTAAAACCAATACTACAGGGCAGGGTAAGGCCTTCCATCAATTACAATGTTAAATAGCCTAATGGTAATGAAATAATCCAATTCAGGACACAGCTGATTCTCAACTCTGCAGATCACCAACAGGTGGATAAGGGGATGAGAGGATTTTGCAGTTATAAAAAGGATATGCATTATAGAGCTGGCACAAAACATGGACAATGAAGTTCTCCAAGTGACAATTGCATTGGCAACAAGCATCTACTTTAAGACCAGATTGGTTAGTTCATTTTCTTCCAGGCCCTTGCCTTTCTGCATTCAGTACATGGTCTGTGTGTACTCATGGAGTCATTCATCTCTGACAACTGTACTTTTTTTGTTTTCAAGCTGCTGCATAAAAAGATGTGTTTTCCTGTAAATTCTCACTATGCAGAGCATACATCATCAACATCTGCTATTTCCATTGATTCTATTTATATTTAAGCCATCTCTAAATATATTTTTGTAAGTGTATTTTATTGTATTTTTATCAGAAATTTTCTTGTTTTCTGAAATCTTCTTATTACAGTTTTCTGTGGAAATCCACCTGATGTGACTATTTTGTTCAGGTACCTTAATTATTTGAACATATGTTTTGTGCATTCAATTTTGTGTTTGTGTTTGTACTTAACTCTGAGAGGTAAAGAGCTATATGAGCTTATGGATCCATGCATCAGTGTCACTGCCTTGAAGGGAGAGATGGCACAAGGACAGGATTTACAGTAAGACAGAACATGTGCGATGAAAGCTATAAAAAGGAGTGAAAGGTAACAGCAGAAGGAGAATGGAAATTTGAGAGTCAGCTGGCTGACCTCTAACTCAGTGAGCTGGTGATTATGGAGAAGGCACTACTTTACGCTATCTCTCCAGCAGGGTTAATGGAACACACCTGATAAAAGATTAAATGAAAGAAAAAGTCCTTCTTGCTATCTCTGTCATGTTTCTCTAAATGCCTCTCACTTGCTTCTTTGTCCCTTTGTGAGATTTGACAGCAGGATGGTAAATTTCTAATTATGGGTCTACAGTGCTCTGCATGGCTGAGGGAATAGAGATCTGTAGCCGGAGCAGTGGGCCTTCACCTACTGACGCTGAGTGCAAAAGTACCCAACTGTGTGGCAAAGGACCAAAAAGAGCTGTTGCATTTCAGACATGTTTTTTTCTTACTGCCAGGGTGTATCTGCCATTTTTGTCCTTTTTTGTTTTAGTCACATGGTCTGGGTGTCCCTTGGCCTAACTTACTGTAGTTCTTTGTTATTTTAGGCAACACTGACTCAGACTGTGATATAAGGAAATGTGAAGTGTATGGGCCCTGTGATGGACTGGCGACCTGTCCAGGGTGTACCCCTGCCTTCCACCTGAAAGAGAGCTGGGATAGGCTCCAGCAGATCCCTATGACCCTGGTTAAGGAATAAGCGGGTATAGATAATGGATGGATGGATGAAGTGGTTGGGGAAATGGTCTCAACTTTTCTTCTAGACTCAAGTAGAAGTTAAGGCATTGCTTTAGGATATGTTTAGTCTCTTCAGTTGTGATATTGATTTTTGCCTGAGACCTTGACTTTAAAATTGTGCAGTGTACAAAAATAGACATCGCCAGTGTTGTCGTTAGTGTAACATGATACGTTGCTGAACGGGACAAAAGCCTGTTTCACCCAGTTTTTTTGTTTTTTTTATTTCCTCACACTGACAGCTACCAGATGAGCAGTTGTCTAAACACCCGGAACAGGACATGAATTGGAAACTGTGTTGCACAAGCAAAAACGCCAGAGGCATACAAGTGTACACATATTACGAAACATATTCACACACACAAACACACAAATGTACACATGATGTTGGTAATTTAGAAAGATTAACAAGATGTTACATAAGGTCATGTGATCTCATTTCATCTGTGACATTTATAGACTGATAACAGATTAGAGAGAAGGGCTGTGTGTGTGTGTGTGTGTGTGTGTGTGTGATGTCCTCAGAAATCAACCTTATCTTTAAATGGATATCTAATTATTAGCATACAGCAATTTACTGTACTCTAATCTGTAAATGTGTACAATCTCTGTGCAGGTCAGACACACACCTCATGGTCTAAAACATCCATGATAAATGATAGAACATAGTCTTTAATGGTCTTTTAAGTGGTATTTTCTGTTATTATACAATGATAGAATACATTTCGGGTGCTACTGTACAGGAGTACCAGACAACAGATGCAGTGAAGATGATTATTAAACATTTTAAGGGTTTTTTTGACCTCACACTGAGAATGTTTCTAAGAATATTTTCCTAACGTATTGATTTTTGTTGAATCATGTAGAGTATTGCATCTTTACACATATTAATATCTTGGCTGGATTTCAACCATTTCCATCTAGAGGTCAACAAATGTAGTTTAGCTTGGAATCCAAGCTTTGTATTTATAATGTACATACTATTATCCATGCAGTTTTTGTGATTAGCAGTGTTTCTACCTATTAATAATAGTTATATTCTTTGTGCTTTTGTGTACAGTACTTCGTTGATGCATTTATGGTCTTTATTAATAGTTTTGCTGTAAGTCATTCAGAAGAATCTCTGCATTATTATTATAAAATATATCAACATATGCATTCTATTCTTGCTCTGCTCTTGCTTTTCTGGCACAAACAAACATGTACGTACCTACATGGAGGAGTGATCTATAGTCTGTTGCACTGTTTTTAGCCTTGATGATTAGCTCACAGCAGGTGTTAGTTTGACTCACAATCCCTGCAGTGGTGTTCAGGAAATACCAGTTAATTGTCGCAGGTGATAATACCGCACAATGAGGTAACCACCTTATCACAGGGGGGCAGAAAAATAAGGTGCTAAGTAAATAATTTGTCCCCACTTATGCACTTGTAGTGTTGAGAAAATGGGTGAGAAAAAACAGAACAAATTACTGTACACCATCATTTAAATTCTGCAATATATTTAGATATAGATAACAATAACTTAAATGGTTTTCTATTGTTGATTTTGTTGTAAAAGAGCTGTCAGTCAAATTAGTAGTAATAGATGGTTCAATTGTATGTTTTGATTTTTGGTGATGTGATGCTACACGTAAAACCATTCACTGTAATTGCCTCTTTTTTAGTCCTAGTTTTCATTATTCATAGCAGTCATCTGCCTTTTCCCATCTCATGGTCTTCCTTAGCAGTTTGATTAGTGATTGTGGAGGCAGCTGTAGTTTGAGTCTGTGGATAATAACTGATCATTATTATGCTGACCTCTTTATTTATTTATTTATTTTACAGTACAAACACTACTGGTGTAAATGAAGCCTAAACAGCTTAAGAAAACATTAGTACTGGAACTTAAATTTAAGATAGGAGCTCCTGTATTAATGTTAATGCCATGTTTCTAATATTTTGTTTGGATATTTGGATTTTGGATTGTTATTTATATTAGGTTAGCTGTATAGATGGTGACTTCAAAGCTTGTAAAAGAAACAGGAGTTCTCCTTCTGAAAATATTGAAATGAAGTAAACAGGTGTCCTGAAAAGGAGGTTTGGTAATATTGTAAACTAACAAAATGAAGACTGCCCAGCAACAGTCACCATCTTAAAAAAGTCATGAATGATGCACATACAGTAAATGTGAGAGTGTGCATGTGTGTGCATGCATATCATTCAATGCAACCCTCCCTAACTCATCAATATTCTCTCTCTGCATTCCCCCCTTCTCCACCTGTCTTCTTCTCTCCCTCACCTGTCTGTCTCCCGCCTAGACGGTTTATAAGCCCTGGCTGTGTTCTCAGTACTTCCAGACCACCCAGATGCACTGCAGCAAGCGAATCCCCTGTGGTCAGTACTGCCTGGAGGTTCAGCAGCGGTGCCCCTTCGTCCTGCCCGACAATGATGATCTCATTCATGGAGGCAGCCCTAGTTTTATATGCACAGGTACCAAATTACATTTTACAGTTTCTACTTTTTTTTTTTAACAGAACAGTATCAGTACATCACATGCTTCCTTGTGTAACTCTACTATTCAACCAGTAAGGATTGAGAAATTGGGCAAAGGTGCCTTGGTGACTCATAAAAGAGCATTACTTCCCCAAAGTTACCATTAACCTCTTCTGCTTTTCTCTGCACTGTGTACTGTAGATCATGTGCTTGGCCTGTGTAACCTACTGTACAATTATTGAACAATTTAAAGAGCATGTGTTGAATGTAGTGTCCTGTTCAGGGCTACTTCAATAGGACACACAGTCCCTGCTGGACACACAGCAAACTCTTGTGCCTTTACAGTTTTAGGATGTTCTGTCAAATCAGCAGACTAACAGTGTGATGCACTGCAACAACTATTTGTCAGAAATTACTCACAGCAGCAAGAATCAGCTGCACAACAGCTCTCACAGCAAGTCACATGCTCTGTCTGTACTGAGCAGCATATAGCACTGTGGAGGCCGGTGTCAGTGAATTCAATGCTTACTGCTAGTCAAGGACAGACCCACACAAAAGCAAAACAACACGGGTCTGTAACCTTAACAAATGCTTAACTTTGCCAGATTTATGTCTCCACATACATTGATGGTGAGTACCCTTTGTACGTGTGAGCAGATTTCTGTGCCCAGCACAAAAGCACACACTGGTTACATGACATTTTGATGCTGCCCTCTGGTGGTGACCATGTTTCAAGCATGTACAGTATGAGGAGAAATATAAAGCACAATGTTGAGGTTGTTTTCTTGCCTTTGTTTTTAGTATTTGTACTGATTTATGTAATTAAAAAAACTGAACCAGGCTGGTTTTGTCAGCGATTGATACTGAAGGACAAGGCTGACATTATTCTGCATTTTTGTTATTATCTAG
The DNA here is from genome assembly GCF_900324485.2 of Mastacembelus armatus. Lineage (NCBI taxonomy): Eukaryota > Metazoa > Chordata > Actinopteri > Synbranchiformes > Mastacembelidae > Mastacembelus > Mastacembelus armatus. The sequence continues at coordinate 16,662,326 of NC_046653.1, read as the reverse complement.
CGCTTTCATAAATAAATGATCAAAAGCAACAATGTGCTAGACTGTTCATATCATCATATGACACAAGTGTCTAGTACAGACATGACATGAAGACATTTTTTACGCAGGAGGATGGTTTTACCATGTAACAATCCGTTCTGAGTGCCCAGTCTATCCTGTGAGCACACACTGATGCACACTGGTCGAGCATTTGGTTAAATACATTCAGTGTGTGAGATGACAGCAGCTGTTTCAGTTCTTCAGGCTGGGTCTGTTACTTCTGCACACTGTATATGTGTAAGTGTGTATTTTGCCGAAAAACTCTGCAAACAAAGTTACTCTAAATGTGGATTATGTCAGAAACGTCCAATAATTACATGGTTCTTCTTGTCACAGTTAAGCTGTTGACAGTCAGACTGTGCTGAGTGGGCACACACTTCTTCAAAGTTCACTCCTCGCATTAGCATGCACACAGGCTGTGACAAACCCCTCAGCTCATAATGTCACTGGGAAGTGTGTCAGTTTGCTGTTTGTGATTTCAGTCCTTGTGTTGATGCAGAACATTTGGATACACAGTGTTTTTGTTGCTATTTAAATGTATCTTTTACTTTGTGTTTTCACATTAAAAAAAAACAAAACAAATACTTATATTTGTGAGCATTTTTGGTGCAGTCTCCATACATCAACATGTACTTCTGTAGTGTATCTGCAGGCCTCAGTCCAAAGACAAGTTTAAATTATAGTTTATTGTAAAACTTGGTAGAAGCACAGTGATATGTAGCATTACAGTATTATTAAATTCACACATTCGTTACAACTATTTCAAGGGTTGGAACCTTACTTAAAAATGACTACTGATTTATGGATGATTATAATTTTTGATTAAAAATCTGCCCATTTTAAATTACTAATCAAACTGATGTTTACAGCTCCAGCAAATAAAAAGCGAATTAAGAAACATTGCAAATCAAACACAATGAAGTTTAAAATGTAAATTAAGTTTAAGGACACATAAAACTGATTATTTTACTTTGGAAAATTGGCAAGCTAGATTTATTTTTGTTTATTTATTTTTAAACTCTGATACTGTGATCTTGTATAATTGGAGCTATTGCAAACTTCTGTTTTTCAAACTCAGTTTGACTTTGCTCTCTGTGTTTTCTATTTGCAGCATTTCTCTATGCTGTGCATGTACTGTCAAATTTTCTGTTTGCACTGCATTAAGCTGTCATGGCTACTGCTTCCCAACCATAATTTCAACCTTCGAATAATGAAGCTCATCGAGATTAGTTCTTACTCATATCTGTTGTTATTCTTGTCGTTTAAATATTTGAATTCTTAAAGCAATGCTTGCTGATGAAGCTGAAAAGGCAGCACTGTTTTTGTGACACAAGCGTAGGATTTATAAAACAGTGGTACATGCAACATCTTTGAGACAATATGTGAGCTGTAAGCTAACTGTTTATATTTCCACCACCCTCCATCCCCCCAAACATCCCCAGGGTTGCTGGAGGACTATCCAGGTGTGGATCCGGATGCAGAGTGCTGTGACGTGCGGTGGAACTTGAAAGTGCACAAACGTTCCCGGGGGACCCTGAAAAGAACTCACCCGCCATGCCAGCATCGTACCTCCCTCAGCTCCTCAGCAGCCTGCAGACTGTGTAACAGCCGGCTCAAACTCTGCCTGCTGGTCCTTGTCCTCCTACACACTGTTGCCAGCCTCAGTGCATCCCACAATGCAACAGGACTAGGCCTCCCTGCCATCACACCTCTGGAGGAGAGCCCGGCCAACGAGGAGTGATAGCGCTTCCAGGAGGAGGTGAGGTTGTTGAGGTGGGGGATTCCCTCACCATGGCAACCGATGTGGAAAAATACAGCCACAGTTGTGCGAACGGCTGGAGCTGTGTGCCTGTGGACCCTCTGCAATGCTTTCTAGAAATTGGAAAATGTGGGAAGGTCTGAGATGAAAGACACACAAATCAATCAATACAAATAAATAAGTAAACAAACATTCTCACTAAAGGACTCAACCAGTCCTTTAGGTAGGAAAAGGGGACAATGCCACAGCCTTTGTTGAGTGGGAAGGTCGGCTTCCTCATGGCTGAGTTTCTCTCACTACGCTTTTTTACACTGTGTTCCAATTACTGGTTTCTGTTGCACTGGCTGACTATGAAATAACATAATCATATTCTCTTTGTAATGTTCATCCTTTGTGTTTGTTTCTGGGTCTCTCATACAGAAGAAATTGTGTTCTCTACATAAGACAGATAATGTGTAAAAAAAATAATTAGCTGCAAGTTTGCGTGTGTGTGCGATGGTTTGTGTTTCAAGATTCGTGTGGGAGTGTGTGTGTGCTTGTATGTGCATCTGTACACGTGTGTATGTTTTTGTGCGTGAGAGAATGAGTGTGTGTTTCTGACACGAACTCTAAAAGTCTACCTAACAGATTGGTGCAGCGATGATGTTTTTATGAAGGACCCCTCACCCCCAGATGTCACTTAGCTCTGCCATCAACATCTGTTTGCCACAATCCCATTAAAATTTAACTGGGTTTTGAATGCGGTTCTGGTGTCCACAATAAGCTACTTGTTTAACACAGGTTTATGGTTTTCTCTCATGTTGTTTTGTGAGATACTGTTCACCTATTAGCACTGTTTTTACAAGGATCAAACCATTTCTGTTATTGGTATCAATAAATTGCTACACCTGGCTAAACTGTGGGAAACAGCAGGAAACAAACGGGATGCTTTTCCAATGTCAGCAGCACTCAGCTATATAATAATATATTCTTTAAGCACATGTAGGATGCCCTTTTATTTTTTACAACAAATAAATGTGGCTAATGTTTATTTAGTTTTTTTTTTTTTAATATCTTTTGTCTGATCATCTTGGCCACATTGTCAGATCTCAGCATTTATTTCTTTGAGTAAAATGTTATTATAATGAAATGATGCAAAATACAAAATGCAAAATGACAAAAAGTCCTAAATTGTACTAAACCAGATAGATGTTTAAGCTTCAGGCTAATGCTCTGACAGGACTGAGCCATATGATCAAAAATCATTTTACCTCAATCATCACAAATTAACAACAAATCTTTTTTAAACAAAGTTTAAAATAAAATGTATTTTACTGCAGTCTGCATATTACAGTATGTGCTGAGTGATCATGGTTTAGGGGTGCTACAAATACAATGAGCACGGATCATGTTGCACACGGCCCTGTTTTGAATGAAAAGGCATGTAAGTAGAACCTGTAGAAAGCTTTTACTATACTGACCAATATTTGAAGGGTCAGAACATCTTCACGTTGATACTGATGAAATGATAAAATGTTTAATTCCATTCAAAATATTGACTGTACCTGGAATAACCACGAACAGACAAGTACCTGCAGTATACCCTCTGTACTTCATGCCTCGAACAGTTAGCCACTTGTCAGCAATTTGCATCAATCACAGGAAGGGATCAAGTGATTTTATCTTACAGAACAAAATGTGAAATGGTCTTAAACTTGTCTTAACCAAAGATGTTACTTCAGGCATTTAACCAAAACCCCATTCAGATTCTGGTCACTTTTAAGCCACATGGATCAGCAAAGTTAACTGACAATGGGATTTTTTTTACCACTTGATCAGTATATTTGTTACTGTTGCTACAGATGTAGAATCATTTATTTTATATATATTTTCTATTTATTTATTTTTGAGATTTAAAGGCACTATCCAGTCGAAATACTGTCCACAACATAAAAATAATGACTACTGAAGGTTTCTCTCTCTCCTATGCCTCAAGACCTTCTTCTTTTTTCTTCTTACTGAAGTGGATTACTAATGCAAAATAACAGCACTATGAATAATAAAAGTCTTCATCCCAGTACCCTTACTTGAATCAAATCTATATCAGCAGTTTACAGTTAACTTCAGACCTTTTTACTCCCCGGATCAATACTGACTGGATGTTACCTTTAAGGATGTTTAATAATTGGTAAACTGTAATTCCCATTTGGTTATGATGAACAGACAATGTCAACATCTCATTAGAAAAGGTAGCATGCTACCTGCATTAGTCTTGAGAAAGATTCGCTGACCCAACGGGTATATGAAATTTTAACCCCACTCCCTGGCCATGCACTACGTATAGAATGAGATTTAATAAGATCTCGCCAACACAGAGAAAATTAGTCTGAACTGGTAAATTTGTTTTTGTTGAATCAAAATGTGTAATCTATTCTGATTAGCTGCATGTGGAGGCTTTCTGCGATTTATGACGGCCTCTTTTGTTGATTGTCCTCAGCCCCACTCCCTGTATAAGCACCACATCTGATCCCAAATCAGCTCCTGTAGCATGCCCACCATCTTGTACCTTTTCTCTTCAAAACATCCAACTAATGTCTCATTAAGTAAAGGGCTTATCAAGATATACAGTACAAACATGTCCATCAACGCACTCAAACACTCCAAGCTGTTGGCCGACTGAGGGTAAAAACACGGCTCATATTCTGTTTTATTCAGCTCGTACACCTGCGGTACAGAGGTATTCCACTGGCTGTTAGTGGGGAGCAGGAACACAAACAAATCCAGAGAGAGGAGCATGTCATTGTTTGTGTAAGCACTAATGGCAAAACCTGATAATCACCTAAGTCAGCCGTCACTTATGTTTATCTTTCAAATATTGACCAGCGTAGAAAGGAATGGTGTGACCTTAAGGGCTGACTTCTTCTTTAGTTTCTAGTTTTTATTTTGTGTGTCTTTGATGAACATGGCTGTGAGATCAGGTATTTGAAGATAAACAGATGTTGCTGAATGCATTTTTTTCCACTCTGTTTGTTACTTAAATGAGATGTCCAATCCAATATCTGATGTCAAGAATTTTATTATACAGCTTATATGAGGATTTAAAATTCATCATTACTCACAGCATTTCTGTAAACTGGCTTATTTTATGCTTTTTAGACTTTACCATTCCTGCTTGCATGAAATACATAACTGCTCATTGTCATTCAGCACAACACACCCATGCCCATCCTGGATGACCGCATTCAGTGATAGAAAAATGCTGCTATACTATTGGCCACCAGTAGATGGAGATATTTTTATTCTTTTATATTGCAACTGATAATATCACTAAGACCTACCACACAAGAACTGTCAGACACACAGGAATCAGGAAAGGAAAGGAAAAGTGACGAGTCTGTGGGTAGAAGTGGGCTGTTGTACTGTATGTGTGTGTACGTTTGCATACGTGCATATGCAGAGATGTATGTTTGTGTACCTCGCTAATTGTTGTGTGTTCCCTGGAGAGCTTATTAGTGTTGCCATGACCTCCGAGGCCTACAGGACAGGTGTGCTAAACCTCCTCTGTCTTTAGACCACAGGAACCTGTTACATTAGTTATCTATTCACTGCAAACCTAACACTACATGTACTGTAGTATGAAATCATTGTACAATGTGTAATAACTGGGTCTTTGCCCCTAGACTCATAACAGACCAGAGTAGATCTCTGTTTTCCTTGAATATTTCCAAATATTGTCTGAAAGGTGGTGAAAGATGTCAGAGGCAGTGCAAAGGTCTGGGTGAATGTGGTGTGTAACTGGTGCCAAAGCATCTTGTATGACATGCTGCTTTTCAATGGGCAACAGGGTCCGGTTGTTGTACAAATGTGCCATGCAGCCCTCAACACAAGCGCATGTAAGGGATCTCTTGAAGACACATGTGATTTCATTCTGCTTATCATGACAACAGCCATGCTGTGATGTAACAAACATCACAACCTGTGAACTGTTGGACATGTATTCATACAACAGACCTGCATTCAAAAGTCACACGGAGGCCATGTCTGCTTTACATGCAGTAATGCTGCCCCTGCTGTAGCCGCATGGGTGCAAATGCTGTGCATATGTGTTGTCTTTCATGGCCTTTTCGACATATTTGCACCATTAAACGTTTTTGTGTGCAAGATTTCTTCCAAACAATAATAGAATTAGATTTGACTTATGTAAATCTCTGATTTGACTTTTGTTGGTAATGCAGGCATGCTCTCAACAATTACTCTGCTGTGATAATTAGATTTTTTATGCTTTTTTATGTTTTTTTTTTTTTTATTGTTTACTGCATTATTCGGAGAAGAAAATGTTTAGGGTCCTATAGAGTAGATTCAAATTAAATTCCTGACAATGGTCTGTAGCAGTCTTAGGGTATGGTCTGTCACACTATGGTATATAACACACCAACCTACAAAAATGTTTTGTGTTTGGCCCTTGCACTAATAGACTATGCCCTGACCCCCTGTGCCACCAAATGATATGTACACAAATCTTTCCTTCTTTCACTCCTCCTCAACCTCTCTCTGTTTTCACAATAGTTCCGTTCTCTATCCTGTGGATCTATGCAGAAGCCCATTCCTTTTTTTAGTTGTAAATATGTTCCCTAGTATGCTGAACAATGTATGTCTTTTTGTCCAGGTTTTCTTGTGTACTTTGAGTTGATGTCACGCTGTTATTTTCTTCTTCTTCTCTTAATTCTTTTTTATATTTTGAGCGTCTGAAATCATTGATGTTAAAAGAGAATGTGGTGAGAATTGACCGACAGACTTGTCCTCAGCTTCGCAACCTTATTGTGACAGGTTGCGCTTCTGTGTGCATGAAAGCGATAGATGATTATAGAAATGAAGACGGTTCAAAGGCATATAGAAGTATCATTACAATTATGATTATTATGATTACTATTATACTACCAGTATATTGTAATATTATAGATGCTTTAGCTCAAGTAACTTCTTTAATTTTTTTACAAACAACTTTGATGAAATGATTTATAAAACAGTCTCACAAGTCATGATCTTTTCAAAAAGTATGAAAACTACTGCTACAATGATTAAATTGTGTTCTGATGAAAATAAATACAGACATATAATCTGTTCCTCTGTTGTGTTTCTGTATGTTTCAATTAAGATGTAAAAATAGCATTGAAAACAACATTGTCTCCACAACCACAAAAAAGCACTGTATTTTTATATCTATATATAGGGGTCTGAATGATATTAAACTTGACAACAAAGTTTTATACACTGACAGTGGAACAGTGAACAGCCTCTTTTAATAAACCATGATGACGACAAGAAGGTGCAATCATATGACATATTTTCTTTAGAGGTGCTAATGTTGACAGTATCTCAAAATATCCTGAATGAATTAGGTAACAATGATGTCATATTAACAACAGGTAATATATTGACCCATCTAGTTCGACTGTTTATTAAGCATAAAGTCTAAAGTGATCACACCATTCTGTGTTACATATTTTTAGCCAACATCAGTCCAATTACCACTACCACTATTTTAAACTTCTATTACATCTCTTATTATTTTTATTATGCTTAATTTATGAACAATAAACCTATATTACAATGATACCATATTTTTGAATAAAATAAGCAGAAATTATTAGTTAGTTTGGATAACCACTGACTGGTATATCTCAAATATAGGTCAGGATAGCCAGGTCAGCCAGGTCAAAATTGACCAATGCAATTGTATTCATAACTAGAGACCAAAGATATGATTTGCAAAACTGTTTTCAACTTCTTTAGAATACAACCAACAGAAAAACTGTGTGAGGGTGTGTGTGCGTGTGTGTGTGTGTGTGTATAGCCCCATGAAGAAAAGAAAAAAGAAACAACAGAACAGTTTATGAGTCATTGTATAGGTTTTAGGTCTTGTCTGAAACGGAGTAGTTTCAAGGTATGTAAGAAGGGGAGTTTCTTTGTCAAGAGAGTTCTCTCAGTAAGAGCTGGTGATCTGATTAAATGGAGTCTTGATAGTGCAGTACTTGTTGGAGAGCCTGTACCATCCCCTGTTGTTTACCTCAGTAGGTCACTAAGAGTTTTAGAGCCATAAATTGTCTAAAGGATATAACTCCTGCCTCAATCAGGGATGTGAACATATTCTGCTGCTTTACACTTTTAGTGGGTTTAATGCTCTGATTACATAAACCCTGTAGACATTGGTTTAGGATTAGCTAAAGGTAATAACTAAGTTTAAGGAGTTGTCTTATTGCCAATATCAATCTATTGTCCATTTTCCATTAGTGTCCAATACTCTATTGTAATATGAATTAATTGGGAAAAAAAAATTCAAAAACAAAACTTGTACAGTTGTGACCTCTATGTTTTAGTTAATAATATGCATCAGCCTGCTTTTGAACTTTACAATATGTTAGTCTGTTCATTCATTTAGGAGAATTCAGTTTAACAGTGTTAACAAATGTCTCCCAAAGATAATGGATGAGGCAACCAGGTTATAACACTATTGGATGTGATCCTTTCTATGTGCATCTAATTAAGAAGAAGAGAACGATTTAAAAAAAAAAAATTAAAACCCGCAATTTTAATCAAGAAAATTTGAAATTACACAGCGGGGTACAAGAAATTAATCTACATCAATTATATTTTTATATAATTCAGCCTGTGAAGATGACATTCATACATGTACTGTACTGTATTGAAGAGCTGAACATATTTGTTCAACCTTTGCCTAGCACCAATTTTTTGTGATTTCTTTGAGCGATGGATAAGTAATGAGAAATTCTGGCTCTTTGAGAAGTTTAAGAAAATTAGAGCAGGATTCTTGAACTGTAACAGTAACTTCATGAATCAAGTTAATACTGTTGTCCTCAGGCAGTTGATGACTTCCACTTTGTGCTTCATGATCATTCTTACAACTGGGTCCTACAAAAGAAAGCAGGTTTTGTTTATCAGATGTTTATGCATGAACAATTTTTAAGTTATTTACCCTAATTAGTCTCACAATGGGGGAAATTGCATTACCCACCCAAAGTGCACACATGCAGCAGTGAACACACACACAGCCATTGCTGCGATGCCCAGGGAACAGTTGGGGATTCTGTGCCTTGTTCAAGGGTCTCACGTCAGTCATGATATTGAAGGTGGAGAGAGTACTCCGCCCCACCGACAGTTCCTGCTGGCCCTGAGACTCGAACCCACAACTTTTGGGTTACAAGTTCGACTCTCTAGCCTTTAGGCCATGACTGTGTTTTGCATTTTCGGATTGTGTATAAAGTGGGTCATTTGATTTTGGCAAATTTTACATTTGGCTACTGTCAAACAAATAGTCTTGTAAGCAATTTTTATATTTCAACACATAGTTATAAGGACTGCATGTGAAATTGTGTGTGTGTCACTGTGGGGTTTTTTTGGCAAATCAGTTTTAAAATGACATAGGTATAAGGGGGTGCAGTCTAAAACAGGCAGTGAAAAACATGGCTGACACTTTAGCTCTAGCTCTTTCTGTGAGTAGACATACAGACAAAGATAGGTAAGTGCGAGGTAGACATTTTATTATGTGAAGGTTTTTACCTCCATGTACTGCTCCCCAGAAGAAGACAGCGTCTCACTTATCTACCTGGGAAGCAAACATAAAAAAAATTGTATCTCCAACATATTGATGGTCAAAACATCAGTTGACATGGGCCTTAGTGTGGTAATAACTGGACTCATCTCAGTGTTAACTTTGAACTACAGATATAAATGGCATGTTTGAATTTCTGCTGTCCTGGATGATTATGAACATTTTCCCCAAAGCAAACAAACCAATCACTGGACATTTTACTGTCTGAAGGTTTTTACCTCCATGTAATATTCCCCTGAAGAAGACGGTATCTCATTTACTGAACCTGAGAAGAAAACGATGTGGGAACAAAACAAAAAAAGAAAATATTGTTCTATGCTTTAATTTACAAATGACAGAAAGTGACATGCAAAACATAATTATAACATCTACCAGATTACTAGTGAGAAATTAACAAAATTTTACCTGACTGTGGTGTTTTTGTAGACACTGACAGACTTATATCATTCTCAATAGTCGTATCAGATATTTTATCAGCACATACTACGCTGTGATTAAGTGCAGCGCAGGATGCTGGGGGAGGTCCCACAGCAGTCCCTAAAAGAAGAAGAAAAAAGCTCAGCTAAAGACAAAAGATTAGACTTAGTGACCCTGACCAAGTAAAGGCTTTTAATGTTTCTTCCCTTCTTGTTCTTCTTAAGAATGATTGAAGAAACTTTTCTTTAAAAAGCATTTTTAAGTTAACTGTTGCCTTTCTGAATAAAATTATGTGTTTGAAACAAACCATCAAGCAGTTCCAAACAGAATAGACTCATAGAAACTATGCAAAAAAAAAAAAAAAAAAGGATTTGCTTTAGTAAAGCATATTAATGTATTTTCCAGAGTTCAGTTTATCATTTCATGTGACGGGGGGATAGCTGAGAAAGATTTATGCTTACCAGACTGACCACTTCCTGGATGACTCTCTGTTTCGACGGTTACGGAGAGTGATCTTGCTTGCGTATTTGTTATTTCTCTTCTGATAACAACGCTGTTGCCATCAGCAAACATAGATGGACTGTCTGACACGTCAGCAGACGGTTTCTGCAATGGCACAGAAACCATCATACGTAACAAAAAGTCAAACATTTTGAAAGGACTATAACATACTTATTAATGTTTCTTCATGTAATATACTTCATTTCAAGTCACTCGCCCATTGTTTTATATATGGGGACTGAAAGGTATTACGCGTAGAACGACAAAAGGCCATAGTGTTTATGCAAGCAGAAAACTAAACCGAGTAACACGATAACTGCAGACTTTACCAAGTATACAAGCCCCACATCTGGACAGTTTCTCTATGACTGCAGAAATAGATAATACACATAACCTACCATTATTTAGTTTGACTTGTAGAACTTGGACAAAAGAACAGATTAAAAGATCACGATTCCAGCTTAGACTAGTTCGAAACCTTCGAAACTTTTTGAACTTCCTGTTTTGGTTTCAGAGAAAACATACTTCCCTATCCCCTAGGGGAGGAGCCTTAATTTAATATAACTTCAGCTGCATGACCTAATTACATAATTTAGTCTCAAGTTAAGTAAAACTATATACACTGTAACTCTGATGACACTGTTATGATAATTTTTATAGACCTTAGAAAGGCACTGAATTACTGCAACCCATATAGACTATAACTATAACTATGTGTAAAATTACTGGTAAATCTACAACATCAGATTTTATATAAAGCCAAACAAACTCACTATGCCATGATTACCAAAATAATAAATCTACTATCAATAATCACTAAATATGAAATTTAATGCCTCTGGTTATTACAACACACCATTGTTCTGGTGAGAAGTATACAGTAACAGAATGACAACATGTGGGTCCACTCAAAACCATAAGGTGGCAGTATTAGTATATAACATTGAGTGAGTGCTGGAATTACTCCAGGGGTTCAAAAATAGACCTTGAATAAATTGCAGACAGCACCACCACAAGGATTATGAATGAATGCTTTGTGGATGTTTATTGACTCAGTAAGCTAAAGTGCATCTTCACATCAGCAGAAGAATTAGTTTATACAATATCCACTGGATCTTTTCTGTGAAATATTTATGTCACTAAATATGCATCAAACGGTTTAAATATATATCTTCACTGTGAGCTGAGAGTCAAGCCAGAGGACTGGATATATCTTCCAGTTGTATATTATAAAACTGCTGACCAAAAATTGCTGAGGCCAGTCAAGTAAATTGCATACACACTCACCTATTAATATTTAATGTCACCGCACATACATTTATTAAGCTGTTTATCAAGCATCACTAACATTACTTTAATGTTCCAATACCTCAGAACTGTCAGTGACGCACAATACAGTGATGGCAGTTTCCATTTATACTTTTTGTGGATCATCTAATATGTCACCTTATACGGATTAAACTGTTATTGCTGAGTGATATAGGTTGCCGGAGCTTTATTTTTCACTGTTAGGGCTCATAAGTAGGCTCAAAACTCAATGTTATTGTAATGGTGGATTATACAGCTGAAGAACAACACCAAATTGCATATTCTTGTTTGCCTTTCGCTCTGTGCCAGTGGCCCTTCCACCTCAGATTAAGCCCTCATTTCTATTTCAGCATGTTGGGGGGGATGAAGTGCTCATCTGACTAATCCCCAGATAGCCCGCCAATAGTCAGCATCTAATATTCCACCTGTAATTCAGTCCAGACTGTGTGTGTGTGTGTGTGTGTGTGTGTGCAAGAGTGCATCCGTGTGTGTGTGTGTCTGTGTGTATATGTGTGTCAGGTGTTTTTTGTACAGTAAGCATAAAGGATTTTTAGAGTGAATGCATGCAGCACTGATAGATGTAAAACATACTAGGTCACTGATGCAGATGATTTTGAAATCCTGTAAAATCAGCAATTAGCCTATAACAATTTTAAATAATACAGTTATTATATTTGTATTATTTAACACAATTTAAAATAGTTTTTCAGTGAGATATACCTGTGAATGTTAAATATATTGGTTCAACTCTGTGCCCTGTTCTCACCAACAGAGGTCAGTACAATACAGGCAGATGACATAGAAGTTTAGCTTGTGTTCAGTTAATAAAAAGAAAAAGAAAATTTTACATGCAGCATGAGGTTTGGAAATAAAACTATTACAAAATTGCTTCTTATGACTAGAGAAACGTGTGGTTTTGATGAACACTCCAAACAATCATGGAAAAAAGGCAAGAACTGGGCTTCGTGGCAAGCTGAACCACTGAACCAGCTGAACTGAGCCATGTTTTCTTTATTCCTCTTTCCAGCAGCCTGCATGCAGCTGATTGGTTGTTGACTAATCCCTCAGAGAGCAGACATTTGTCAGTTCTGCTGGGAGCTTTGCAGGTGTGACAGAAAGTGGAGAAAATCAGTAAACATAGACAGCTTCACTCTTTCACCACCCAGAGTTTTAATTTAGCATCCGTGTCTTACTGTTTCTCTCATGGAGGTGTTGTTACTTGTATGTTTTTGTGTAGGTTTTGCCTTTGATAAGAGTTGAGAAATGTCAGACTGCTTAAATATTCACAAAGTTAAACCTTCCGAAGTCCTTATGTAATTGTCCCTCGTAACGATTTTTAAGCCAAGTCTCTGGCACATCTCCTGTTTTTTCCCACTTGTTTTTGTAGTATAGTGTGTGTACTGTGTGTGTGTTTGGGTTTTATAACACAAGGGAGGGGAGGAAAGCAACATTAGGACTACAGGGATTTAAGGAGATGATCCGCCTCAGTGGAAATTCAAATACACCAGACAGACCAGTGTCATTCAAAGTGAAGCTATTTATTATGCTGCACTGTTCCCAAACCACAAGCATCAGTTCTGGTCACTGTTAAAGACTTAATGGATGAGGCATAATTAAACAGATGCTTTCTCATAGTTGATTAGATGAGCAGAGTTGGGCACTGGGTTGCAAATGTTGCTTACGACAGTACTGTGGCAAGTGTCAATCACAGCTAGAGAGGCCCAATTACACACTGATTGTGTCCCTCAGTTCCTGATGAGGTGCCACCAATCTGCAAGTCTCCCTAGATTTTACTGAAGAGTGAGATCGAAGGCGTGACTGTTAGCTAAATCTAATGACCTTAATTACAGGTTAGTCCAAAAAGCTACCTTGGAAATCTTTGCTATTAAGTTCAACAATGTCTGTGTGATTAAAATACAGAATAATGTAAAATATATAAGATGTATAGGGATATGTTCAAGACAGTACTATGATGTAAACAACAATGCTTATATGCACTATTGTGCAATATAACTATAGCAGTAAAGCTGCTTTGTCCCTTTAAACTAAAGGACTCACAAGCAGCATTGTGGTTGGGTCTCATTACAGAGCACGTGAGAATAAGCACATATAGATGCACTTGGAAATGAAAATGTTTCAAATGTACTGTACAGTTCAAAGCATTAGTGAACTGGAGAAAATGTTCCTGTGAGTTATTGCTTTTACCGAGTTGTACGATGGCAGATTACAGGGCATGAATCACACACAGAGCACGTATGGTTGCTATGCAGAAGCACGTTCTCAAGCATGCACCATTGCATCAGTTGAACGTAATCTGTGCAGATTCCTCACACCTGACATGTGCCTGCTGTATTCACACCCCCCACTCAAATTTCATCGTTTGACATATGGGAAGGAACATGCTATGAAACTGTCAAAGCAGTCATTTGACCAGAGTGAAAATATGGGATCTGCAGGATGATGTGTAACCACTGATTAAAGTTCACACTGTTAAATGAAATACAGCGCTTGGTTTGTTGGAACAGACATCATGCTTTGTGTTAATGTTATTCAAGTCAATAACACCAGGTTCATGAATATACAGTACTCATTAGAACTATCAACGTGGACAGAGCAGGCATCTTATTGAGCCCATACAATGCTGCGTTGGTGCACGCTTACTTATACAACATATCTGTGTGTGCTAGCTATAGTGTGTGTTGTACCCTCTACTCACTGGATTGATGGCCAAACCAAATGACACACATTTTTTATTTCAACTGTACCATTCAAATATGCAAGGTCTAAACATGTCTGTCAAACACATCATACACACATACATGTGGGCACACACGCACAGACACGTGGGTATAGGTGCCTTTCTTCTTTTCTCCTAATCACCATGGTAGCAATTCAAAGGGCTGGTCTGAAGCTTTAATGTGCAGTCAGAGCTTCTTATAGACACATCTTGAAGGTGAGTGAGACACACACTGAAACATTTTCAACGCATAGAGAGTGTATTTGAATTTCTTTTATTTATTTTAGATGTAAAATCTGCATACATTTGTTTGCAGGTAATTTGACCTTGTCCATTTGGAGACAAGAATAATAAGAAAATGTGAAAAAGAGGCTGGGGCCCATTACATCACCCTGTGCCCATGTACTACAATTTTGAATCGGAATTAAGTGGCTAAAAGTGGATGGATGGATGCATAATGTATGATTTCATGAAAAAAATCAACTATCTGAAAATATTCAATTCAAGTCAACATAATTGCAACCCAATAGTTCAACAATTGCACTGCTGAGCTGTGATTCTGTTCTTTGCATGTGGTATGATGAACAGTGACTACAACATGCCATCAAATTCTTCTGCTCAGATAAAGCAATGAGCCTCCTCAGAGTTAAATCTTCTGAGCTTGAATAAAACATTTTGTCCCCTTACATGCTGTAGATACCCCCTATTTCACTTTCTTGTCCTCACCCTTTATGTCCCTTTAGAGAGTCCTCTTTGAATTGCCTCTTGACTTTACCCTATCAGAGTGTCCTTCAATGAAGATGTTCGTCCAGCCGTAGAAATTTCACAGTCACGGATGCATTGTAGCTAAGCTACAGCTCTAGTACACAAATGGGTGTACTACCATGTTGTATCATGCTTACTGAGGTCACAGGCTAGACAGATGGGAAGATGATTTAAGAGTTAGTGTGTCATGGGGTAAAATATTGTCATCTGTCTAGCGCTTTGCTTTGGGATGGCTACTTTTAGAATCCTCTAATCCTGAACACACACATGTATGTACATAAGCAAATGGACACACATCACAGTGTTTTTAGTTGTCTTTAGAGGAGTAGAGGGATTAAATTCTCTGACACAATCACATATCCTCAGCTGTCTGTCTGTCTGTGTCTCTCTATCTCTCACTCACACACACACACACACACACACACGCACACACACACACACACACACACACACACACATATGCATGCATTAACACGTACACACATACACAGATCAAATACAGCAACAGTGATTAGACCCGAATGGAGTTCGACCCTGACTGATAACATCTGTTTCTAATGCCATCTGCCATAGACATCAGTGATGACTGACGATGGGCTGACATTGTCAATAAACAGAATCCACAGTGAGATTTGCATAAAATTGTTTCTGCAGTAAATATGGATGCATTTATTTTGTTTGTTTTTTTTATTAAAATACAAAACTATTAAAGCTATGATCTTAACCACCCATAACCCACTATGTCAACCCACTATGCTGTAAAAAAAAAAAGGTTCTGTTGTGAGATGTAGATGCAGGTGTGTGGGCTTGAAAACAACCTAAACCACCAACAGCGTATGAGGAAATCAACATGAGGATTTTTTGTAATGTGATCAAGTCACTAAAACATAAATAGCTTTCAATATTTAAAATAAGAATATACATCTCTTCCCACACTGAGTGCAGCAGTGAAATGGTCACAGCCCTGAATATTTTAAGATGGTTTTCAGACTTGTAGGCTTCACACATTCATAACAGGCTATTAACTTAATCATAGGGTTGGCATGGCTCATGCTAATTAACTGAAGCAAAGCACACCTAGAAATTTGCATCTATGTGTGAATATATCTGCACATGGTGTGTATCCTAGGACAGATTAATCAATAAATATCAAGATAGGTTCATTATTATTACATCAAGACAGATACAGAATCAATGACATTCTGTACTTATACTTCCAACAGGTGATCTGAATCTGTGACACAAAAAATAACTACAATAAATAACTGCAAACAAGTTATTTCTGACCTGAGCTCCATCAGAATTATGAATTAATTATATAACTGTCAGTAAACATTTGATCCTTTTGCTTTAAAACAATCAGAAATGTGCTTCTTTTATAATGAATATTATTACAAGGATTTGCCTGTTTTACTCAAAATCTCATATTATTTGTTGTAGGGATATTTTTACCTCTATAATCATTAAAGTGAATAATGAATAATTTAGTTTAAACCAGACAGGTATGATATTTTGGGTTACTGACCCTAACCCTAACTCTTTCACTAGATAGATATTATAGTCCAATAATTGGCCTATTTTTCTCACCCAGACTTCTCTGAAGCTGTCTGGGATGCTGTCATTCTGATCCTTCTCTGCATGACTGACATTTTTTTCCAATGATTAAGCTGCGTCCAGATGGAAAAAATCAGTGCTTATTAATTCTTCATCTTTACCATATCTGTGATTTGTGCTCAATCATTTTAAATGTCAACGAAGCCTAAGAGATTGCACGGTGGTTATCATTAACCTTTTTATAGCGATTTAGTCAACGTCTGGATTATTAGAATTTGCTTTTCCGATCAGGTAAATTTTACTTGTTACAGTACAAATAAGAATTTTCAGGAAGATAAGGCAAAACCTGGGAAAACAAAGAAGAACAAAGCTAAATACACATAAAAAATTACTTGTATTTAAAAGAGGTAAGTGGAAAAACAGATAATAGTTAAGCGAAAGATCAGTAAAAACATAAAAAACTGATTTAAAGCAGCACAGAATTAGATGACTACTTACAGTGGAAGCGGTCCTGTTGATCAAAGATCTGACAAAATGGAGGCTGTAATAACATCAGTAAACTGCTATCAACAGAAAGTTTAACTGAAGCTAACCACTGGTGGCAGAATAATGGCAGGACAAATGAATAAAATGACGTCACGCACAAAGATAGATGGCATAAACTTCGTTATTCTGCTTCACTTGTGTCCCTGAACTCAAGTGTAATAGTACTGATGCATTAGTGTTTTCCAAATGCACAGAAAATTAAATATAGTGAAAGCAGAGGATCTGCTGAATTCAAGAGCATAAATAAAGTGCTATGTTTTGTTCACTCAGGGTGATTGTGTTTTTTTTACTTTTTTTTCTCATACATCAATTTGGCATGTGGTATTTATATAATGTTTTGATATTATTACTTTACTGGAATTACTTAATGGCAAATACCTTGGCAATCAGTAGAGTGATATTATCTGATTCCACCAGGTATGGCGTCTTCAAGGTTAGTCTGCTAGAGCCTTTTATAGAAAAACAGTCAATGATTCCAAATTTGGGCTTGACTTCAATGAGCTTACCGTAAGTGGTTACAAAATATTCTAAAACAAGAAAAGATTTGTCATAGATACTGCTTTGTCAACTTAACATATACATTCTTTCATTTGACACATAAGGACAAGCATCCACACTTACCATCAAACCTACAGGCAATTTAGAGTCAGCCATCTACTTAACCTCCATGTCTGTGGACTGTGGAACAAATGCACCCGGCATTTTGATGTTATTGTAATTTTTCACAAGACAGCCCAGATTAATTTAAAAAGAGTTAAACATTCTTGTGGACCCCTAAGCCTATAGTGCTCATTTCTATTACAAATAAATAAATTAATTTGAAAGGAGGATGAATGAAACAGATGTTTCCTCAGTGGTATAAAAATATGAACTGATATTAGAAAATACTTCTAAGCAGCTTGGTGAGTAAAAATAGTAAGGAGTGTGTGTGCTTTGACCCCTACTGCGCTCAAAGTGCATCCCAGACCTTCAAAATATCACTGCTGACAGCACAGTTTGGCTCTCCCCACACTGTTTTGTTTTTTCACATAACCTCTAACACTCTGTTCATTACTCCAAAGCTAGATTGTAGTTTTTGTCTGACAGAAAAATTACCTGCATCATAAGCTGCCTGCTGCTAAAATAGTCTCAGAATGCATTTAAAAAACAGTGCTCTTAAAAATAACTTAATCTAAATAAAAGATAACCTGCTTAAATGTTTTGATCTAATAGATAGAATGGATTTTTGATTAAATAAACCTAAAAAGAGATCCATATAATCCATATTAACCATAACAACTGCTTTAATTTGCAGAAGATTTTTGAATCTAATCAAAGCACATCCAGAAATCCAAGTGCTGTGGACCAGTCAAACTGGTGTCATCTGTGACAGATAAATTTGAATATCTTCAGACTGAAGATCTAACAATATTATAAACTCTGTCTGTCTTACTCATTCTTTTGTGTACTATGAATAGATGTACTTTGTTCATTTTTTTTTCCTTTTCAGTCTCTGAGTCACTCATACTCTCTGCAAGTTTGTGAGCCTCTTCTTGTTGTGTGTCTGTGTCCACACACATGTATATATACAGTGTGATGTGTTTGACTGTGAGTAGAAACCAAAGGGCACAGTGGGCCAAGCCTCCTGGACATGCTTCTCTTTCTTCTGCTTGCTCTATTGAGCCGCTAGTTAAGCCTCGCCAGATCAGTGCGTCAACAGGGGATTCCAGTCAGCTAAGCTGCTGTGGGTGGATGCCTACTCGTCAAGGCTGAGCGTTGTCTGTGTCACGCACTTTTCCACCCAGAGCTGGAAACTTCATCAGTTATCCAGTCCTTATCATAGTGTGCAGTGTTACCATCAGTGTTTTCCATCCGAAAGGCTATAGACAGGTCCCAAGGCTAGGCTATTATGTGTTGGCCATTAGACAGATGTCAGAGACCGTGTTACACAAAGTCTCCATGGCAGGTTCCTGGATCACCTGGGACACCAGCAACTATGTCCACGAACATGTATCTAAATGTAAACAGAAACAGTAAATTATTATTTTTTTATTAGGATTATTATACTTTAATCTTTTAACTGCATAAAAATGATAGATTGTTGATTATTTTAAATTAAAATATGGTACTGTATATTTCCTCAGTACTTAATGTTTATTTCTTTCATGCAGCCTCCAGACTATTTTTAGTCAGACATGCTTCCCTACTGATGCCCAGATTAAACTGAATATGTTTATTATATGTTTGTTTTTATATTGGATCAGTTTTAAGCTGATCCGTATATGACATTGGCCCACATGAGCAGCAGCATACATTGGCATCTGTCGTAGTTACAATTTTTGAATGTGAGGCGCAGCAATTGAAAGCGGGATTTGCCACATATAACCAGTGAATCTAAACGGAATTAAATAGCTTATTGAGTTAAACATTTTGTCTTTTGATTTTTCCGCTGAGGGACAGTCCATGCTAAGACTGACAAAAGGAAAAGAGCAAGTGTTTAGAAAGGGAAAACTTGCAGTAGTGAAATCAAATCAAACAGAAGCAGGAAGTGAGGTCAAAAGGGTTAGAAATGGAAAATGGTGACTGCAAAGGTACAAATCAGAGTCAGAGAAAAGGTGGCGTCATTCTTGCTGCATTTTCACAAGTGCTCTGTTTTATTCCAGCTCTTATTCTTCCTCCAGGTGTGAGACACTGAGGGGAAGCCAGCAATTAGCAATGAGCTGCAATTAGTGATGATAGATTTCATTACCTGCGTTGTCGACCCTCAATGTGACTATAAAAACAACCTTTGGCCGTCTACACAAGAGGGAAGGGACAGAGGAGATGAAAAGCTGCAAGGTTAATTGAAGGATGATGAGATATTTCATACCCAAGGCAGAAAGCACATATTAATGTTTAATAAAACAAGGCACCTTGGCTTGGTCATCATGCTAGTGATATTTGTGGCTGGTGTTCGCTGTAACTGAGTTTATCGTGCTGCAAACCGAGTTTATCTTGCCATTGATATTTCATAAAGCATTATCAGCCACTCATTTATGCAGAGTAACACAATCTTTTGCACTGTCATATCATACTTGGAGATGCAAAGTTTCTATGGTGAAGCAGAGTTTGCATCAGCTTTCAGTTTACCAAGTAATAGACAAATTTAGAAAATGAGTTGTTTCTGTTTCCATGCGTTCCAGTGCACCTGTTTTTGTATTACGTGAGTTTATGGCGTATGTGCATGTTTTCCCTAGTGCTAAATTAAATACTGATTTCCCTTTAGTAGAAACAGACCCACTCTGTGATTAACACGTTAGAATTCAGCTCTGCTGCCAACATCCTCCTGGCAGACAGCGAGGATACTGACCACCTGTAGTAATATTGCATTTGCAATATTACTTCCTTTCCTTCCTTCCTTCTTCCTTCCTTCTTCCTTTCCTTCTGTCTGTCATCATTAAGGAATGAGGCGCAGGTGACATCACTAATCACCTTTAACTCTTCTGATTAGATCATTTATTACTAAAATTAAGATTTCAGTGTGTATGTAGATGTAAACACAAACATAATTATTTTTGATGTGTGTGTGTCAGTGGACAGAAATTAATTCAATAGCTATATTATAAATAGCTGGCATTCATTTCACATAATCCAATAACCTAAATATATAGTCAGATTTAAACTTTTAAAGTTCAACTTACAGTATTAAAGAAAGAACTTGATCCTCTCTTAGCTGGTTTAACACAAATATAAAAATTGAATTAGCTAATGTGTACACATTCAGCCTGTTTAAGCTGTTAAACAAACAAAGCTAATTTAATATGTGTCATTCAGCAAAATGTTTCCCTTCAACAGGACTTCCTACACAACTAAAGGGTAACCAGTGCTTTCATATGTAAATGTCTTCAAAGTATGAAAACTTTTAAAACTAAAGAAAATAACATAATGACAAATGTTTTTATATATTTGTCTATGCAGGAGAGATATCATTAGTAAGAGAAGGGACCTTTGTTTTGCAGCCTGTCCTTCAGACAGTGTTTCTTCAAAGGCATGGTGTTATTTTACAGTGATATGTAATGTTTCCTGGAAAAAGGCACTACCTTAAAAACCTAAGTCTGAGGACAGTCTGTCTCATGCACTAAATGCCACAGATACATAGAACTGATCACGTTTCTGTACAGTCCAGTCTGACTCAGAAAATCTGAGGTTCTGTAATACAGCATATAGGTACTGTATTTAGGTACTGTAGGTATATTGTAATAGAAAGATTCCATAATCTGTCTTTTAATGCAAAATAATAACAATAATAATAATAATACATGACTGTGGATAAATATTTCCATATTTCCTCCAGTGAAAAATTAAAATCCCCATCACACTTCATATCAGTATGTTCCTGCGTGTAAGTGGTGACCAAATAACTGATTCATTTGTCTTTAAAAGCTAAATAATTAGAAACATCATTTAAAAGTCTTAGAAAGGTGACATCTAAATCGCATTACATTACAAAGTCACTTTGCATTTGTTTCAGCCAACATCATTTTAACATTTTAATTTGCAATTTTTCAAATTAACTTTAGTTATTGAAGTAAACACAAAGGCTCCATAAAGGATTTTAGTAAAATTGGATTTAAGTGGTAGGTCTGAAAAATGTGGATGGTCATTCTTCCCTAGGATGTTTTTCTTTTTCTAATTACACAGAGCTGAATCAGGGATGTGTAATTGCTGTATTATCTTTTAACTCTCACTTATGTCTTTATTTTCACTTTCCCCTTGTGTCTTTTAATAATGTGGAAGGTAAGAGCAGATTCAAGAGTCACTGACCACTCAACTGGTTTAATATGGTCAGCTTTGTTCTTGTCTTTTCTTCTTTTGTGAGACCACCGGGTGTCTTATCTCTTTGTTACATGTACAGATGAAACAAAAGTAATCCAAAAAAACACATGAAGTCATTATGTTAAATCAAAATGAAGCCATTGTCTGCTAGACCTTTAGACTTCATCTTTTTAATTATTTTTTCGACCTAAGACACAGTAGTGGACACTGTGTTTGTAGATTAAATTAACAGTAACAGGTCATCTTTGATACGAATGATATTTGTGATAACATTTGTCCACCCTGCCAAATATTTTTACATCTCTATTAAGAATCTTGCATCCCAGCACAGTGGTATGACGCAAACAAAAGATGCCATTTCCCTTTTTTTTTATCCCAGTTAGTTGCTAAGTTACTGAAAATGACTAATGAAATGTTTCACTGAAATATGGCTCTACTGAAAGAAAGACTCCAATATGTTTTTCTTCCTTTTTTGTCTTTTTCTGGAGGTCTTGGTGTCCTTAACTCCGTAAATTGCAGATTGCTATGTAATAGTGATGTTTGTCAGTATGTTGCTTTGTAAATCTTTCTTTCTACAAACCTGTTTGTGAGTGTGTCTCTCTCAGGCTTTTAGACTGTTTGCCTGCTTGTGTCTGAAATAGAGATGGATGTTATTACCAATATCAATACTACTAGTTGTTAAAGTGTGTTCTGTGAGAATATTGGATATAGATATAGATATTTATATAAAATAAAAAGATTTTTTTTTTTTTTTTTTGAAATGTCATTGTTGACCACATTATATAATC
Source organism: Mastacembelus armatus (assembly GCF_900324485.2). Lineage (NCBI taxonomy): Eukaryota > Metazoa > Chordata > Actinopteri > Synbranchiformes > Mastacembelidae > Mastacembelus > Mastacembelus armatus. Next base: position 16,639,509 of record NC_046653.1, on the reverse strand, counting down.
TCATCCCACACACACATTAACATATAAATTTCCTTTTACACTGTACTATACGTTTATTTTCATTCTTTCTCATACAAATATGTTATCATTTACAATGCAAAATTAATGAATTTAAATTTTGTCAACCAAGGGCCAGTCAGCAAGATAATGAGTGCGTGAGTGATTAATCTTCAGCCAACAAAGCAGCTAATCAGAAGTTCCTGGGGCACAAAGTCCCAAACATTTATCAAAACATTCTCAAAAGATCTCAAGTGGTTCTTAAAAATGTCACTTCACAGCAGGAATAAGAGGGCCTGTAGCCTTTTCTTCCACTGCTTAGTTGTATTATTGCTTTTGATTCACAAGAGTGCTGACATTTTTCTAAGAACACAAACTGTCTTCAGTGTTCTTTCACAGCTATTTGCAGGGCAATACTTTCATTCATTCTTAATGGAAATCTATATGTTCCTAACCATTCACAGACATAACATATGCTGTAATGAAGATGTGGTGACACCAATCTGCGTGGTTGATGACGGCCTTCTGCAGTTGTCAGAATTTGCTCTATATACAAATGTGATTACAAACCCATGTTAGTAAGACATGCTGGGTCTGTGTGATAATATCAGAATACCTGTGAGATTCAAGCCAAGCAAATGCGTATACATTTATTACAGTATATTTAAGTATACTACAGTAAATAAATCAAATGCCACCCCAACAGCATCATCCCTGTGTGTTACCCAATAATGCCTGTGCAGATAATAAAGCTGAAAGCAGAATTTCATGACGCTGTGTCTCTGGAAGCACAATGACCTCCTATTTTTGAAGGTAATGTTTTGGCAGAAAATGTAATTGGAAAAGGTAAATCTAATGCTAGACATGGTATTAAACATGGCTCTGTGCAACATTACCTGACTCCATGTGCCTGCGGTGGTTATACTGCAGACTGTGACAGTGCTAAACACGGTGGTCAGCTGTTGTGTTTTTACACATGTAGGTAAATAACAGCAGCTAAACTACAGTACCAACAAAAAATACGACATATTGGCTACCAGTTTCATTCAGAATCGATTTTTGTTATCTGATGCCCTAGGTTTGTACCTCTAAATTACAGTACTCTCCTCTGTGCAGTGCAATAAAAAAGACACTCCCATGTATTTTGGAGAAGATGTTTAGGCACCTCCTGTGACCTCCCCCCTGATCTCCAGCACTTGGGCTGCACTGAAGTGGTGATTGGAAAATATGTTGCACAAGGTAATGGCTATGACTTGAGTAACCAAGGTTATTTTCTATAACCACAAATTACAGACAGCCACATGCACAAGTAATATATTGTCTAGTCAGAAGCTTCAGTTTTCCATTTTATCTCCTGGCCAGCACCGGACACAAAGAGACTCTATTAATATCAGCTTTTTAGGGAAAGTAAAGCGAGGCGTTCCTGAGAAGATATTTACAGCTTTTTTCATCTTGTGTCAATGTTAAAGCAAACACAGGGTGGTCATGCATATTAGCTGTAATGACCTAGTGTGACTTAACTGCCAATCCAAGTAAGTTGTAGTTGGCTGTTTTTTTTTTAACTAATTAAATAACTAAATACTTTGGTTGTAGGAATAACTTCATTTTATGGACATTTGTTATGTTTAAGTGAAATTTATTTTTAGGGGTGTAGCTTCCCACACCCAAGAGAAGGTTTTGAGTTACACTACTATTTGCACCATAGGACTTTTGAATATTTTTCCATGTTTTGTTTTTCTCTGTCTCCATAACACCATGCATAAAAATGCATGATGCATTCACAATGGACTTTTGTCATTATTCACAGCAATAAATTACAGAACCCCACTAATTCCACACTTGTTTCAGGGATGAATGCTGGTTATTCATAAGTAAGCCAGGCAGTGATAATCCTCAAGCACTCCCTTAATCAATTGTCATGCACGACATAGACCCTCACCGTCTGAATTATTTTCAGTTTGTACTCCATAATCTTTGATAAACACTATTCATAATTGCAAAGGAATTGTGTTTTGAAGTTCAGGTAATAATGGTAGTAATGGTACACACCTCTGTTAGGCTTTCAGGCACAGTATCTGTAATTACAGTGTGTGATGAAATGTTCTTGTTGCAGTTTTTATGTATTTTTTGTCCACTAAGACCAAGTGGTTATTGTAAATCTGTAAATGAGCTATATAGATTTATTCACATTGTACATGCTGTTGATGCTTTGAGAGCCTCTACAGGAACAATGCAAAGAGTAGCTTTAAGCCAACATCAAGTTTCCTTTTGATTCCATTAAGTCCACTCTAAGCAGAAATACAGAGTAAGCAAGAGAATGATCACTGACAATGTCAGTGCACTTTACCATCTCAAGTTTCAACACTGGCTCATACAAAGGGCTGAAAGCTCCAAGTTCTCAGAGGAGCTGAGAGAGTCAGATATCTGAGACCTGACTGCATGAATGTGTTGTTTTTTTTCCAATAAAATACCTAGTTTGAAATTCATGGAAGCATCTAATGCACAGAAGAAAATCCCTTATAATTCTAGTGCAATGACAAAATCTAAAGACTACACGAGTAGATTTCATATAATTCAACATAGAGACTTTATTAGATTTAAATAACATTACACAAAAAGCTAATGAAGATAACTAAAATAACTACCAGCTGGATAATTGGCCAGTTGTACATACACATTTAAAATAGTTTTTGTGTGTATATGTGTGTGTGCGTGTGTGTGTGACATGAGGATCATTAATTTCATAAGCCACAGTAGCATTAGATCTAAAAAAAACACATTTAACAAATCCTGCACAACATCAACTCTTAGTCCAACACAGAGACTTTCCATACCTAGAATATACAAATGATAACCAGATAATGTTAATGCTAAAATGTTATGACTTGCTACATGTCCACAGTCTGACAAGTCAGAAAGAATAAAAGAGTAGTGACTGTATCAACAATCATAATAGTGATGAATCTGCACTGTCATAAGGGAGGTAGACCTGTTGAACCTCCTCCATCTGCAGCAGAAACTAGAATGGAAAACTACACATTCCCAACCACAGATAAACACGTAAGGCCTTACAGCATCGTAGCAGCACAATGACTATGTACCTCTCAAGACAGTTTTGTGGAAAGCAGCTGAGAAATTACATCAAATATTTTCACAGATTATTTTCGAAATGTTCTTTTTCAGAAAGTACAATAGTTGAAATAAGCTCTTTTCATTAAATAGACATACAGTAGACAGTTAATACCAAGCAACAGATGAGTATGAGCAATGCTCATCTGCACCTTCACCTCAAGCTAAAATGACTGTGTACATGTCGTAAAATGCGTGAAGGACACATACATACACATGCACACACTGACATACATATACTATGTATTCAAAACACACTTAAGGCAATGGTGGCCTGGAAACTGTGACCATTCAAGTAAACTGAATTGTGTTTTTGTATGCTTCTGTAACCCGTCATCCGTCTTCATCCCATAGGAGCCTCCGTATAAATGTGACACAATATTATATGATATATTACTGAAACACAAGATCAGCTCTTTTCTTCACACAATGTCACTTTACCAAAGAATATTAATTTTATATTTTTATATATAATACCTGATTTCATCACAATTCAGAATAATATGTATATTTACACACTTTAAGAGTAACACAAACGAGTAGATATTTACACAGATATGGTGGCGTCTTGCTAAAGAAGGCTTTTGTGGCTCCACATATTGTCACTGACATTCACAGCAAGACGGATGCACTAATCCAAAATAGACCCAGGAGACGGTAAACATCAACACTAACGAGACAATATCCAGACCCTTAACTCGGTCGACACAGTCTTTAATCTCCATGTTCCACAGTGTTATTTCTGCAAACCACATAGATTATATTAATAATATGGCTGAAATCTTAAACACTTAATCTTAATTGTTACAACCAGTAAGACTATATTAAAACATAACTCACTCCACAACTTGCTACAGTATATGCAGTGTACAGTGCGTTCCCCATTTGATAAGTCAGTGTGTAATTAACAAGTAATTAAATCTAATAATCTGGATTACTAAACTGACAAAGGTGGCAACTGTCTCCGGTTCTCCTGGGACCCTAAAATTCTTTGTATGGTTTTGGTAGGGAATTTGCAACCACATACATATAATATTAACTAAAACAGGTGCTTATTATTAGCTGGTGTTATCACCTTCGTGCTTTCTCATTTTAGTTTACTTATAAATTATAGTCACACAATGCTGTCTTGATGTCTTTTTACATAACCCAGCATTAACTCGTCTTGTTAACCCTTAGAAGTTGCCCATCATGCCGGCATGATGAAAAAAAGATACCAAACATTGGCATGGTAAACATTTTTTAAGGTGAAATATAGACGTAACACCCAAAGTTTTGAAAAATGACAAAAAATTTCCAGGACTCCTTAGGGTTAACATGTAGTTGGGGAAACAATTTAACATTACACTAGACTACTATGAACATAAATTCTAAGACACTGGGTTGGTTCATATGATGTAGACTCTTAAATGAAATTGCACAATAAAATGCTTATGTAATATAATGTAATGTATTTATTCTCATATAAGGCCACTCGAGGTGAGGGGTCAATAATTCTATATTTCAAATCTTACTACTGCTGAGTGGATTTGCCATGAATGCACCTGGTTGTGCTGCCCAGGCAGGCAAATTTGCTTCCCAAATATCAGCTCTGCTCACATCAAACAATTATGACCCCGCTCAAACCGCCATCCCCTGCGCTCCAGAGACTTCCTCTGCAACACCTGTGGACTTTGTCCTTATCATTCACCAGCAGCACTCCCCCTGAGCTCTACTCATGAGAGTGCTCTACAATCTGAGCAGCCGTTAGTTTCAGCAGAGAATCCAATAAAGCCCCTAAGAGCCATATGGGCAGCCACAATGGTAAAGGTAAGAGATGCCATTGCCAAGCATGGTAATGAGAAGCATGAATGGTGGTAAGGTAGTGTGGTAGAGGGAGGAATCAATCAAAACAACCAGTAACAGCTTTGGGGAGAGGGAAGGATTGTTTGAGCAGCAGCAGGGGCATAATGATCACAAAAATGACTGGGGACTTGTCAGTTTGTAAAGGGCATCTCATTGTCTTCACTAAACAAGATTGATTACTGAATGTGAGGACAGTCCCTGATATTGATCAGTGAATGTCACACACATTGTTGTGGAGACACTGGTAAATGTAAAAGTGTATGATTTAGATGAAATTATTATTAAAAAGCAGTATCACTTAACTCTACTTTTTATTTGTCCAGCTTTTGAGATATTTAAAATGTTGTTTTTTTTTGTTTGTTTTTGGTATTATGTATGCTGAATTCTGAGGAGAATAACTGTGGTTTGAGCAGCTAGATTCTCTGCTGTATGTTCACCAGCTAGCTGCTAACATTGCTAACAGTTTAGTGCAGGGTGGGTAGTGTGCTGTCTGCATGCTGCAGCTGATAGAGAGGGGGCTCAGACATGCATCTAAATACAATTCGTCATTGACCAAATGAAATCCTTCATGCAAGACTTTCCTATAGATGTGATTGTGAAGAATCCATTTTCTGTCATCACCAGAACTAATTAAAGAATATGTTGCTTATAATATGAAGCTTATGTGAATATGATCCTCAACATTCCTTGTTTTAAATAGAAATTGACATTTACAGTAACCTTTAGTCTCTCTTTTCACCTCTGTTGACATTTATCCAGACTTAAAGTGGATAAAAGATCAAACTATCGTGGGATTTGTCATCACAGGCTATTTTTTATACAGAACTTTCATTTCCATGGATAGTGTTACTGTGGTGATGATGGGAAAGAGATCATTTTTAGCATCTATCTGTAATTTGTGAGAAATATTAATGAGTTTAAGCTGAATCACTGCGTCCTGTGTGTTTATAGTAACAGGATGAGGTGAGGTGAGGAGCGAGTCATAACCTCAAATGGCACACCACGGGGAAATAAGCCTCTCACCACTTTCCACAGAATAAAAATAAAAACTAATTTCAAGTGTCATTCATGAACAACATAGATGGCAGTGTTACGGTATTCTTCTATCTGAGAAACGTTACTCACAGATGCATAAATACCTCCTGTCTCGTGTTTACTGCAGGCGAACTTCCTTCACATAATGAAATGTCTGCAGTGTCTGTCATATTTTAACAATGGGACTGTGAGATCAGACAAGCATTTCAGTTTGAAAACTACAGTATATCTACTGTGATCTAACTTTGATTTCAATGTATGTGCATATTGAAGATCAAAGTCATAGATATGAAGAGATCATCAAGCCCAGAGTCATTGTCAGCTACTACAGATGTCTGTGTGATCTTTTCTGCATTTTAAAAATAATGGGGCTTTGTTCGCCTCTCCATGCTAGACATATAAGGTAAGATAGTGCCAACATATTACAGATCCGGTGTAGGAGTAGCAGATTGATTAGCATGTGTAAGTGTACGTTTTTCTGGTCTAGCTGTGTCACCAAGATTGTCACTTGCTAGATTTTCCATAACACAGAGGTTAGAGCTCAGAACATTTTCTGGCTTAGTTCCTCTCAATCTCCTGCAATAAGCCATCAATATGACTTATATTTCAAACACAAAGGGAACACAATAAACCACAAAAGCTGCAGGCTGATGTATAATTTTCCAAAAAATGCTCACAGATGCAGGTCATACATCTATTAGTCATGAGACTGACAGCATTGTGCTTCGGTGCACTCAGTGAAATATGTTTATCCACTCAGCTTGGCAAGGTTGAGGTCATAACACAATTACTGCAGGGCTCACAGAGGTTGCCAGAGTGAGGCATGTTAGACAGGGTCTGCAGACACCGCTGGCACCTGGCTGCCATTCTGTAGCCTACAGGTGAGTTCAACAAGGACAGCAAGTCACTTGTAAATGCTGTAGCTTCATGATCCTCTCGTTAACGCTGTAGTATAGTGCTTATATGGTAACAAATATAATAAGTAATTTTTTTGTATGTATAATCTTTTGTACAACAGAATCAACACATACACATGATTCCTTAATATAACGTTACTGTATGTTCAGATCATAATTTGTAATTATGTGTAAAATGAGTTGCTTGGTTTGCTATCATAATGTTCACCAAACACCACATAGGACTATATGTACCACAGGCAGTAAAATAACAGCAGTACAGAGTGACTGAAATGCAACAGCAACACATTCCCGACTGTTTTTAACCATCCATATTAGCATGACAAAGATTAGCTGTGTAAATTAATTGGATTAAACATTATATTCTTGATAAAGACTGAATTGCCTCAGTCTAGGTTGGCTTGAATGGAGCGTCATAAATGAGCTTTTCTCCTTAAGGCCTTTAGTGTTATAGTGGTAAGCTTCGATATTTATGAGCACAGGTATGACACACAGTGGTGGGCTGTCTGTGCAGCTCTACTAATACTGTTCCATGAACTTTTATCATAGTATAAAATATCAGATCACAGTATGCCAAATTATGACACCCTGTGGTATTAATATTAATACACATTCATTTGGTATATATATCTTTTAAAAACTTCCATTCCAAGTGACTTAATCAAACTTTTTTTACATTTTTTGTTCTGCTTGTTTCTTTTGTGATAGTCAGGGGAGTTTTTTTAATATTTTTTTAATACTGCATCAGGACTATAATAATTTAGGGACTGTTAAGTAGTCTCTTAAGATAGTTCAGCTTTGCCAAATGTTCCCCACAAAGTGCTGGGTACTAAATTGATCAGCCAGTCGTGCTTATTTATCAATTTAAGTGTTAAGTCACCATTTTCACAATTGCTGCTGTGTTCAGCTTTAGTGACACAATTTAAAGGAATATTCCAACATACACAGGAATATCCAGCTCTAAAAACTAAACAACAAAAAAAGGTGACAAGCATTTCAAGCTTACAACCACACGCAAGGCATCAGCACTCTCTCTTCTCTCTCTCTGTCAAGTTAATACCACTGAAGTATTTTCTGTGAATGCTGTGCCATGTAAAACCGACAACCTACTAACTTATCAGTTCAACTCTGGAAGAAATTTTTAACATCTGAGGAGGATTTTCAGTTTATGTAGCAGATTCTTTTCGTCTTTAAACTCCATTTTTAGGCCCCCACAGATTACAGCTTGCTTGCGATTGTGGTGCCATGATAAATGAGGCAAATCAACAGCAGACAAATGTAACATGGTATTTAGCAGCAGGCACTTAGTCCACAAGGCAATTGCATTATCATCTGTAACACAGACAAACATTAACAACTGACTGCAAAATATAAAACGTAATTTAAAAAGTACACAGCAAATGCTCGTCCTATTGTTAAAGCTACATAATGACTAAGTTATCAAGACTTCCCTTGCAAACCATTCAGCTCTCCACTACACAGATTCGCTTCATTATGCACACACTCGGACACACATCTCATCATAAACATCTAAGCAAATGGTCTGCCTTGGTTCACTGTGTGAAGATCTATGCTATATTCTGTTTTGTGCTTTTTCAGTATAGCCATGGAGGTATTTACACATTAAATGATCTCCATATTATTTTACTCACAGCCATAACTGAAGCTTCTATACTGCTACATTATATAGCCTGTTTTATCGCTGCACATTGTTTCTACTATTAGAACAGAGTTGGCCTAAAGACAAAAGATGCTGGGTGCTGGGTTGCTGTAGTAACTGTCTCTTCTGCATTGAACCTGTATCTATCTGCCTCAGCAGGTTCCCATGGTGCTGACAGTAGTGTAACTGAATTTAGATATGGATGCTCCTGTTGCCATAACATCTTCCTCATTGTCCCGTAGCCCACGACGACGATGACGATGGCAAGGTGCAGTGCAGCATGAGAACGTGGAAAGCAGAGCTTTGCGGAAACGTGTGTTCATGAAGCAGTAAATAATTGGGTTGACACAGGCAGAAGTGTAGCACAGCAAGTGGATAAAAGCGATTGGGGCACCTGAGAGGGCATGTTTGGCAGAGATGTCATCAAAAGCCCGCCAGGTATTGGCACAGTACAGTGGCATCCAGCAGAGAAAGAACAGGACAACAATAACTACCAGCATGCGGATGACTCGCTTCTTAGCCTCTAGCTTGGCCTCAGATGTATTGCTGCGTGGTCTTTCTGCCTTGCTTGCCCTGGCTGATGCAGCCATGGTGGACATCTCCATTGAGTGTGGCCGCGGGACGATATTAACGTAGCAACCATCTCCATCATCGCTGCCACTAGACACAGTGGAGGTCAGACCATTCTTCACATCTGTGTGCGAAGGCGGTGGAAAAAAGGAGGGAATTAAAATACTATAAGATTAACTGAAAGTCTAAGTCATTGTCTGGGTACATGCTCACATGTCTCACTAGATCCCAAGACTTGAGAGTAGATTCCCGGTAAAGTGATAGCTGTTTACCCATACTATAGATATGTGTTTCCACTTCATTTACTCTAAACATAACCAATTGTGTCCTATGATGTTACTGTGTGCATACGAGTAACACTTACCTTATTCATTCAGAGAATTCACACAATAAACATTGTACTGTATCACACTTTAAATTTGACTATAAGCAGCCAAAGTACCAGGGCTTAGTGACAACACATCCAACCATTTGTTTTGCACTAATCCTTTAACTTTAAAAAAGAGCTGCTCTGTTTATTTTAAAGAATGGTACAGTATATAGTCGTTTTTGCTGAGCCAGAGTAATCGACCGTCACCGATATGACAATGTATTGCTGAAATGCAAAAATTTGGCTTTCCTTCTATGCTCTAAAACAGTAATAAGAGCCAAAAGGTAAGCAAATGCAAACAGGAACTGGTACTATAGAGAATCTAGACACATATGCACTTCACTAAAGTACTCCCGGATTATTAAATAAAACGCATTTTCAAAGAGGTTATTTTAAAATCTCTGAGAAAGCTCTTTATCATTTCCCTCTAATTTCATGTTTTTACGCCACACTTTTCTCAAGCTCTCTCTCTTTTTTTTTTTTTTTTTTTGTGGGAAACCTCTTTATGTCTGAGACCAAACAGATGGTGATGTCCAAGCCAGCAGCTGTCAGCCAATTCCATCCCTTAATGGAGCACCAGCTAACACACAGTCCATGCTGCTGTCATCCCAGACGCACTCTTATATGGATACAAAAGGTTAGTTTTCACTTAATCTATGGACATTAACAATAATTATGGCACTAATTCAATTCTTGTGATTAAAATGAACCTCCTCTTCATTGATAAAAATCATGCAAAATATACATATATAAAAAGATTAATGCTAAGATCTACTGCTACTGTTTAGTATGTGCTCTGTTTAAAATAATAAGCCAGTGTACTGCAGTAATTCACAATACATCATCATCTCGAGACATTTTATGTAGAAACCCCACAAATCCCTTGTGAGCAAGAACCTGGCAACTGTGCAGAGGAAAAACTCCCTTTAACAGAAGAAACCCCCAGCAGATCCTGGCTCAGTTTGGGCGCCCATCTGCCTCGACTGGTTGGGATGAGTGTACTGGTTATAACATGTAATAGTTGTACAGGTCAGTTATTACACATCTGATATGTACCATGATCTGTTGGTTTGACACTATCTGAAAAACAAAAAGAAAACTTACTGGAAAAGCTGATGGAGCTTTGCCACTTGTATCAATTCACAACCATGCAGTAAGTATTAAAGGGTTACCCTTCACAATACATGTGTTTCCACATATACTGAGCATGATCTTACCAGTAGAGTCCTTTTTCTGACCCATCTCAAACTGGATGCCTCTGTAAAGCTCCCTCGAGATCAGTCCATAAGCCACAATCATCACCACCCCTGGGATTGCAAACAGCACAAGCAGTAGCAGAATATACCTAAAAGAGACACATGAAGAAAAAGTACACCTAAGGAAATTATGCAAATCTGGTCATTCCAGATTGTATATTTGAAATGTAATTAGCATACTGTTAGAAAAATGATAGCATAGTCTTGCTGTCATATGAAAATGCTCAGGTAATCAATTTAATCTACATAGGTGTAACAGTTTTCTATACATACATACAAAATTTAGAGTTTAGATTGTTCTTGACCTGTACAAAAGGAAATGTGTAATTTCCAGTTACCTGGTTTGGAAATAAAGTCAGTTGGACAGACAAAGGAGACCAAGAATTGTTTTATTTATTCAGCAAGTATTTTGTCATTGTGGTGTGAAAAAGACTCTTCTTTCTGTCAATACATTCAGAGCAGCTGCAGCTGCTGAAAAATTACTTTGTACATTTCTCAAGTGGGGATTGATTTTTCAGAAAACTGTTGCTGAGTGTGAGTCAGATGTAAGAGTAACACATTAGACACACAAACTATGTCTAGTACCCATTCACAGATGAATTTACCTATATTGTAAGTGTGCCTGAAATCAGAAAAAGACTGCACTGAAGTACATCCAAAATCATAATTTTCAACTGTGCACAAATGCACACGCATATATAAAATGTTTTTTTGTTCCATTTTAAGTCTAAAACAAACACACGCTGAAACATCCGTCTCTTCTCTTCATCTCCCCCAATGTTTCTATTAAACCACCCAATAAACAGAAAGTGAAGGCTGCTAAGATCTGTTATTTCCAAGTCCACACATGGAAATAAATGAGATGTTTCAGTGTAGCGTGCAGGTACACGGACACACACCCCTCAGTCATAGATGTAGTTCATCTAAAGTTTAATACAAAACAGCACACTGTCCTGAGAGCAAACACTGGGAGAGGGTTGACGTCAAGTTTTATACTAAGTTGCAGTTTATGTTCTGCTGTGTACTCAGATATAGACATTTAACTGATGAAACCTGGCAAAAAATAAATAAAAAAAATAATAGCAAGTTATAAACACGGTTGACATTTCCCTTCAACCCATAAAGAATGAAAATAACCTATGATGATATAGTATAAACCAACAGTGTACCCTGATCCAGGAGTAGGACTTGTATCCATGTAGCTTAATGTCCTTCCAGGGATCAATGACAAATAAAGGTATCTCATTTATTTTACTCAAGAACTGTACTTATGTAGAATATGAAGATATTTGTATTTGTAATTCAAAGCCTTAACACTCACCAAGCCTGCTCTGCAGTTGCAAGTGGCCACTTGTGGCGACACTGGTGTGCTGTAGTGTTGTCAGGGCGCTGAAAAGACTCCAGGTGGCTGATTATTGGATAGGGCACCATGATGATGAAGGCCAGCACCCATGTAGCAGCAATCACCCGATAGGCATGGGAACGGGTCTGCCACACCCGTGATTTCAGGGGGTTACAGATGGCGCTGTAGCGCTCAATTGCTATGGCAACCAAGCTAAATGTGGAGATGCTGACTGATACGCCTGAAGGAAAACAAAACAGATTATTTAAAAGGTAAGTAAACAAGTATGCTACTGTCTGTTCTCAGATATCTTTCTTTTAGCTTGCTCAATGAAAAGTTATTGGAGCCTTGTGTTCTGAATAGAGTTTGGAACTGTAATAAAAGTAACAAAAACATGTTTGTGCACATAATATCTGCAATCATAACTGAGAACAAAATGTGGTGATCTGTGGAGGCTTGTTTGTATATTAATATACTGCAAGACGGGGAGGTAGGAACGGCTATCTAGGTCTGAGGGAAATCATGTTGGCCTATGCCAGTGTTATCTACCATCTCCCTCCTGACATGGCAAGACGGAAATTACTCTTTACCTCTCCTCCCTACATCTACAAACCGTGTGTGTGTGTGTGTGTGTGTGTGTGCAACCAATCCCTTGGGTTTGTCCAGTTTTCATCATTGCATCATGATGAAGGTCCTCCCTTATTCTCAAGATCTGAACTTAGTTTAATCCACTTTCTTCTGCACAATGATTTTTCATTTATTTCCCCTTTTTTCTCAATGTAAGTATTGTATCTTCTCACATCTTAATTCTGAACATTTCCATTGACTGAAATTCCCTTTGGTATACTGTACATATTTCAATCTTCCATCAAAAGACAAATGACCTGCCATTTATAAGTGCTCAATCCAAAACCACTGAAATACAGCTAAAATTCGGTTAGATTGGATATAGATGGCTGCGATAGCCTGCCGATCTGTTCGGGGTGTACCCCACCTCTCGCCCAATGTCAGATGGGATTGACCCAAGATGGGTATAGATATAGATGGCGTGTCACAGCGGATTCCACTGAAAACGCTCTTGATATGAAACAGAGGTTACAGCAAAGGCTTATTGCTCACATTGTAAAGATTATACATATAGCTTAACACTATCAGAGAGTTTGAAATATCAGCCCACTCTATATGTGCAGCTCAACACTATTATCTAAAGATTAGAGTGAAATTGGTGCGATGGTTCTCTTTTGACGGCTTATTTTGACCAACAATATAAAGGACACAACCTCTGAAATTGGTTCGTTTAACCCAGTCACACTAGACGGATATCAGCAGTTTATCTAGGAGACACAGTTTTCCTGCTGGAGATTTTTGGAACAAATAAACTAAGGCTTATTTTTTTAGACAACTAAAAATAAGTGAAAAGTGTTTGCAAATAACTACGATACCTACAACATACATTTTTATTAATATACTGGCATGTCCCTGTATAATATGATTTATGCTTGTAAAAACGCATGTAGTTGACATTGTAATATTATTAGTTGGTTAGGGATTAGAAAAATATACTATAAATACATCAGTGGGAGAAATATTCTGCTGCAAAACGCCCCCTTTCCCTCATCACTCCCTCTTCTCTCACCCATGAGATAGGACACTATCTTGCACATGGCGGCTCCAAAGACGAAGTCCTTGAGGATGCTGGGGATGAGGGTGAAGGGCATGCAGAAGACGGCCATCATCAGGTCACTGACAGCGAGCGACAGTAGGAAGGTGTTGGTCACGGTACGCATGCGCTTATTGACTGTCAGCACCACGATGATCAGCAGGTTGCCGAACACACTCAAGAAAAAGATGAGTGAGTAGAGAAGGATCCGCAGTGTGTGGTCCTCATCTGGTATAGAAAAGGACAGGGAGGAGCAAAGGCGATGTTAGTGTGAATATATTAGTCCCGTTGAAAAAACGTATCGGGTCTGTTTTACACAATCAGTCTGATCATACTGTCTTTACTAATAGACAATAGAAACACTGAGGCCTTAAAACTGAAGTTTCTCATTTTATTTATGGCGGAGGACTCTGCAGTACTTGATGGTTAGAGATAATCCTAACACCTGATGTTGCATAAAGGCTTCTGCTTTTATGACAACCCAACAGTTAAGACATCAGCTACCACCATACAGTATGTCAATTTTTGAACAACCTTTATTTTAAACTTTTGCCAATGATGCATCAACCCAACTGGATACTTTGTCTAAGCTGCTAACATTAATATTTTCCACCTTTAATGCATTGCAGTGGCCTCAATCTTAAATGCAAAATACTGTAAAATAATATTACAGCCTGCAGCCCAAAGTTTGCATGTGCCTTCAGCCATTAGCAGCTTCATTGAATCATATCCTGTTATGTTTGTGTTAGCTCTATCCTCACTAATGTGTACCCTCACTGAACACAACACCTTTTATGGGGTTATCTAGTCACATCACGCACACATAAACCCAAACTGTATTTTACTCAGTTGTAGAGGTATGTGCAATCAAACACATTCAAGCCAGATCACCAGATAATACTGCTCCAGCAGCAGCTCCTCAAAAGGCACAGTTCTCTGCAAAACCATATAGAGCCAGTCTGTTCCCTGCCAAAATTATTGCTAACTCTTTTTTCCATTTTAATTTCACTCATCCAGAATATTTTATCAGTCTTTTTTTCCATTTTATCCAACTTAAGAGGTTTCTGCAGTTTGACTTTTATCCATCAATTTGCTCTTTCCTTTCTCAATTAAAAGTAGAAAGGAGTAGAAAAGAGTAGAAAGACAGTAACAGAACAGCGAAGGCAGCCACATAGCCACACCAACATGTTTTCATTTCAAGATGTTTCATTTGGCCACTTGTCATCTTTAATTGTGAAGAATTATATGTGATTTTTTTTTCTACCACTCTGCAGGTTATTTTTAATAACCACACATGATTGAGTCTCGACATCAAATTCATCAAAGACACAATCAGGCTTTTCCCAAGCCATATGACAGACACAGGGTTCATATATCAAAGTATATGATGCTGTATCACTAAAGTGATTTAATGCTCCCAACCCAGCCACTCTGAAATGTTTTTATACGACTTGCAGATTTAGTGAAGGATTCAGGTTCAGCTTTGTCAGCAAAAATCAGTAATTCAGTCTGTGTCTCATTTCTCCCTCTCAGACACACACATACAGCCTTCCCATCTAATGACATGCAGCTTCACCATCTGTCTCAAACACTCCTATGCAAATAAAAAAAGCACTAACTTCTAATATGGTGGTTTCTACTGACAGAACACTAAGGTTTCTTCACAAGAACAGGCTTGCAAATGGCAGCAACTACAAGAGTTGGATTTTGTGCTTGTGATTGCATTAGGCTGCACATACAGAACATCTGCATAAGTATGATAAAAAAAAAAAAAAAAGGGCAAAAAATTATTGATAAGAGAAACAAACCAACACGCTCTCCCTTATCGGTGTCTTTCTCTCACTCTCTTGTCTAATGAAATATGTTACACTGGCTTCTGCCTAATTGAAGCCATTTAGCTTTCCTGGGTTTTCAGTGTCTGTGAGGGAAACACTGATAACTCCCTCTGCTTATTTACGATTTTCTTCAGGCCAGAATTTCCAATAGCTGTTTCTGCTCACGTGTGTAGGCTTTTGTATTAATCACCCTGCTCAGTAGTGTTCTACCTGCACTCATTGTCTAATTTGTAGCACATATTAGTATTTCTGCTACATAAATGGAGTATTCTAACACTAAATCAGATTTAAATCTGAAATTAATATTGTTGTCTCATGCTCAGGTTTGAACAGAGTATTTTCTTTTTAACAGAGGTGATACACATAGACAGGTCTACAGTCTCTCTACAGGCTCTTATAGTTTTACAGAGTGAATTTAGCATCTAAAAGATGATAATCCACCCACCCACACATTGTCACATTGTGTTGTACATTGTTATGATAATAATATTAATTCTAGTCACTTCAAAGTCATAAACTAATTAGGAAAAATTGAAAAAGTTGCTAATATAAGTCATCTGTTTAATATAAAAACCCTAGTTTGACTTCAAAGTGAAATTTATCTGCCATTGTTGCAGCAATAGTGTGTCATAGCTCTGGCTCAATGTGTTGATCCTGATGTGGTTCAGTTATAGTTTCTCACCACCTGTGACACAAATGTCTTATCTGGAGAGCCTCAGTACAGACTAACAAACATTAATGTTACTCTTACAAAATACAAAAAAAAAAAGACTGTTGGGTAGCTGAAGTGTATGAGCTAATGTGGGGTTTATTTTTTATGAATTTATTAAGCTCACTAAACCTTACACCAGATATATTAAGTTCTAAAAGGACCGAGTGAACTAAAGCTGTGGATCTACCTCTTGTCGCTCCAAAAACAAAATACTAATTTGGCAACATAGATACAGATCTCAGATAAAGAGTTTATTGTTTTAGGAAATAATATAATGGGCTTTCTTGTAAAGATCTTCACTGACATGTTTCTAGTAATAAATGCACACCTGCTTTAAGCACAAAAAGCATCTTAGGAACAAAAGCTACCTGGTTAAAAGGATGTAGCTTTAGTCAAAATGCTCATCAATTGAAAAAACTGGGATCAATTTCTTTTTTACCGCATTTCCTCCTTTGCTTGTGATGTGACTACTGCGCCTACTAGAGGTCACCTACTTACCACATCTGTACTGAGGCGCCTCCTCAGACATATTTATAGACAGGATAATGACTGATAATAGCCGCCGAATTGTAACACTTGATTTGGCTTAATGTGAATTACAAAAGCACCATGGATGTGTTTTGTTGTAGTAAAATACTCCATAGACATACTACATTAAACATAATAGCTACTACAATACGTACTACTACAGC
Source organism: Mastacembelus armatus (assembly GCF_900324485.2). Taxonomy (NCBI): domain Eukaryota; kingdom Metazoa; phylum Chordata; class Actinopteri; order Synbranchiformes; family Mastacembelidae; genus Mastacembelus; species Mastacembelus armatus. Next base: position 16,622,489 of record NC_046653.1, on the reverse strand, counting down.
TTTAGAGGAGAAAGTAAGTCACTACAGAAACCAACACTGACCATTTGGTGAGGTTTTGTTTGCGCTCTGCTGCACCAATTATTTAGAGTGCTATATTAGGCTTAAAGAGCCCAGTGACAGAAGGGAAGCCTGTAGCACTGGAGGTGTGGGTAGCTCATTCACAAGTGTGTGGTGCCCATCCACTATGTCTGACCACTGACTCTGGCATGCAGTCTGCTCTCTGTTTACACACCAGAGGCGGTAAGAACAGCTGAGCAGGTTGCGGGAAAAAGGGACTTTGTCATAACTTCCAGAGGTTTTGTGCTTCAAATTCTCTCATTTAGACAGATCAGTGTATACTGCTTCATACTGCATACAGTATTTATCCATCACCTGTGCATACTATCTCAGTAATGTATCTTTAGTTACATCACATAGAGCTACATACAGTCTGTGATATTAGACACTGTACATACTGATACATGTTTTACATAGTTCAGTTCAATTATACAAACTTGGAACTTTTCCACCTCATCAATTCTAACACATTATTTTACCAGCAAATTTAGGGACAAATTCTCTTAAACCATTTAAGAGATTCAAGTGAAAAGTTAACTGCAGTGGCAGAGGCTATTATTAGCTACTCAGAGACAGTGGATGAATTAATGATGCAGTTTGTATTTCATCCATGAATATTTAAGATTTCATTTGTTTCTATCACTCAGTATACCTTAGTGAACATTATATTGACTACATATTAGATTCCCCTTCTCTAACATGCTTTTGTATGTTGCTTTTTTTTTTCCAGGTGGCCTTTGTGTTGCTGCACATATCAGAGAAAAGCCACCCCCTGCTCCTGTAAGAATGAGGTATTGGTAAATGTCAGAGCTAGTGGCCAATCCAGCGTGGTAAATGTCATCTTGGCCTTGTCACTAAGCCAACTTCACCCGGGAACAGTTGACAGAGGCACTGAACGAAATCACTTTCTGTTGACTGACAGACCACATAACACGTGATCCCAGCACCCCTGGTCACGGCAGTAGGAATACATAACAACATGTTGGTAGCTTGGCATGTATTAAACACCTCAGCTCTCAACAGGCAGAGTGAGATGAAAGGGTGTGAGTGCTGGAGAATGTACACAATAGGAGAGGTGGAGCACTGAGAGAAGGGGGAATGGAAAGCAGAGCAGGGTGCTATTTATTTTTGTCTAAATGTCTAATAGGAATAAACTGCTTTGTTTCTGGCACTGACTGATAACCTTTTTTTTTTTTTGTTTCTATCATCATCAACTCCAAATTACTGGTTGGTTATTGGTGTATGATAGACTGCACCACAGCCAGCCATTGTAGATAACATAAACATTGTATTAACTACAACTATATCATCATTTACCTGTTTCTTGTACAATAAACAAGATGTGATATGCATCCTTCAAAACCAACGTCATATCTACAGGAGGGGGTCAAACGAAGTGCCATGACGCACTTACAGCGTCTGCAGGTTTGGTCAAATACATTCAATGTGTAAACATCTTCAAGCTGTTTTTGTATGGCTGAGGGGTTGATGTGAGCACTGATGGTCAAAATCCTACAAAAACGTATCGTTTAAACACTGAAATGTTTCACATAGATAACATATTGGGAGCATTTGACACTACTTAAAAGACACTTCAGGGATTTAGAGATTTACTTGCATAAAAATGGGGAATGTACATTGGATAGATTTAGAAAATATTGTTTTTGGCTTTCCCTTTCTGGTAAAGGTCTCTCAAACTCCAGCAGGTTTATGCCTGGTGAAATCATTAGGGTTATTCACTCCAATTTGACCAAGCTCCTCCAGAGGCACAGACAATATCACAGACATTAAATATGCTGTTTTAAACTTGATGATGACAACACTGCATATGTTCTCTGCCACTGTAGTAACATAAGTAAAATTAATAAATGTTTTGGCAAGTCTGACCTATAATTCATCAGAAAAAAAATGAAGAATCCCTCTGATAAGAATGAAAAACTGCCAGCTGTGTGTGGGTAGTCTATGGTGCATGCCTTGACATCTGCAGTGTAGTGAAAAATAGGTGCTACTGAGTGGAAATCTGACTGTGACTTAACTCAGTTTCCTCCATAAACACAGTGCGACAGACTGAAGGACAGGGAGAGTAGATAGAAGGAATGAGCAAATGTGGTGGCAATGTAATCGATTTCTGGAGCGACGGTGTGAGGAACGGTGGTGACAGCTGCCACATAAGGTCAGACATCTTCATTTTTCTCTTTAGATGCTGAGCTTAGATGGAGATGGGTGTTAGGACCTGTTAGGAGATACAGTGGGGTTGCAGAACAGAGGGATATAAGGCAGTAAAAACCCTGACTGGAAAGAAGCGATACAGATATAATGAGTGACACAACGTGTGGGTGAAATAACTTAATAGTGCAGCATAAAAATGGCTCCAATTTTCACTATACTGCAGCGAATCTCACCAGACATGAGACACAGTGGTCTTAATTTGTACTTGTCAGCTGTGTCCTTTGCAGCTTTGTAATTTGCAGTGGACTGATTTTGCTCTGTATATTGGACCTTCTCATGCCTGGGTGCTTAAAATGACTCATTGCCAGCATGTGTAAAAGAGGTAAGAGTGGGAATGACAACAGGTGAGTGAAGTCATTCATTATACGATACAGTGTGTGTCAACAGTTAGGAAACTCATGTCTCTCACTTATGATGTTGACTTGTCAACAACGCTCAATGGCATAATGATGGTGCTCAATCTCAATCTCTGCTGTGCATTTTATTCACATGCAGCCCACACACACACACGCCTCGTCAACACCTAGAGACACTGACGAACAACTGTTGGGGATAAAATTAGTAAGTGTTGATTGATAGCCGGTGGAATTTTTGACTAATGTTCTTGTTCACAAGCTCAAGTCAAGTCAGTTTAATTTTTTTTTTTGTTTTAAATCTCTAAAACATACAAAGTGCTATATGACATAGACATAGACTCATCGAGGCAGGTGCATGGAAATGTGACAGTGCAGCCACAGTATGAATCCATCAGATTTTGTTTTTAATGAATAAATCCTGCATGGCCAGGATTTGGTTTCTGACCGTGACAATCTCTATCTTTCTCTCTGCTCTTTGACCTATTTTCATTGCAAGGCTATGCTGAATATTTTCCCTTAAAATGAAGCCTTAGCAAAACCAGGACCAGCACATCTGGATATCATAAAAAAGCCCCATCAATAATTGATTCCTGTTCTGTTGTGCCATCACCATAGATTGCAAAGCTGCCAAAATATTTAGAGGGGCCTGTTTAGCAAGTTTATGATTGTCATATAAAATAAACATTTACAAATATGCACAAAAATTCAGTGATTGAAATTTACCCTCATTTGAAATTAAGGATTACTTGTAATTGATATTTGAAGGAAAACTACAATAAATCTTCTTGCAGCATAGCTGAGTTTTGCCTTGTTGTGATGAACAGCTATGGAGGTTAAGTCGTGAAGTCAATTTATATAACATCTTTCCACAGCAGACGTCATGAACTGTGACCGACACCCACCCTGCTGTGTGACCGCTCACCTCTGTGTTTCACACGCTGAGGTATGAGGAGAGTGGACGCGTTGCCGCAGGTGATGTTCGATGTCTCCAAGCTCTCATTACCTGCCCCGCTCTGTAGAGCATCAGTCTGCGCTCCGACGCACTCGACGGGCATAGATGACTCGTTTCCCCCATAGAGATCCATGTTTTCGATGTAAGATTGTTTCTAAGGTTACAAAAAGTTCAAATTGGACCTTCTGTCAAATCTCGCTTGATCCTCTAAAATAGTAAAAGAACCAAACTCTGCATCCATATAATCCATATGACTCGGTCTAATAAATGCATGAAGTTAACGCTTCCAACTTCCAAAACGAAAACAAAAAAACTGTGATTTTTATCCCGTGTTTACATGTCTTTCACTTGGCATTACGCGCGTCCATCATGCGCCGACGCGCACCAAGAGAGAGGAGGAGCGCGGCGCACTGCTGCAACTTCGCCAAGTGAACCGCGTGGAGAGAGCGACTGAGCGCAGAGTGGACGACTAGTGTCTTATAGGGTGGGTGGTGCGACTGTGTGTGTATGTGTGTGAGGGACAGACATGAAAAAATGCTTAAACCACAATGATGTTTAAATTGATGTTTTAACTAATCCAGATAAATCATAACGTACAGATTAAATATGGCCTAAACATGTGCAGATATTCATGAGGTAGCAAGTATAATCATATTGAACATTTTCTATATATATATTTTTTTTTTTTTTTTTTATATATATATACCCTATAGTTGCCCTGTGCGGATAACAGAGGTTTTTGTTTGAAATGATTAAGCAAAGAGATAATTAATTTGTTAAGATATGAAAATAAAAGCAGATGGCATTGTGGGGGTTCCACCTCATTAAACTGCCTCCAGTGTAATGAGTTGGAAGCAGTACAGTAACATTGTCTTAAAGAATAAGAATGTTTTTGAGTGAAAATTCCCAACACCAGCTCCCAGATTTGATTATATTTATCATTCTGTCATAAATAAAAAGTGACAGGCATAAGATTTATCTCTTCAGCTTTAAAAAAACAAACATAGTGCAGAATCTGATATAAAACTTCAGGGCAATTTAAATTGAGCGCAGAGACAAAACATATAATGCACAGGCATTATGATCCAATAAGCAGTTCCACTTTTTCATATGGAAAGTCCAAAACATCTGGCAATTTTGTGTATAAATTAAATCATCAACGCTGCCACCTTCTTCAAGCTTTGGTGAGCTGATGCCCCCTTTAGTAAAAATGCCAGCGGTGTTTTTACAGGCACACCACCGCCCCCATGTGGTGTGTGAGGGCACGTCCTGTCTTTGCCATTTAGATGAACAAATTGCTGTGTTGATAAGGAAGAATATGGTCTGCAGAATATATAGATCGGCCTACATGTTCCATGCTCAGTCCTTTTTTTTAATAATCTGAAAATAATAACTTTGCTTATAATTAAAATCATAATTCCCTTATCAATCCATCTCCTAGAAGAAACTAATTAAATTATATCATATTAAAATATTTCTAAGTTTTTTCAGTTTCCTTGTTTTGTGTTTTTACCATCCTCTGACTAAAACTCATCATCTTTAGTCCATCATCTACACCTGCTTATTCCTATTTAGGGTCACAGGGACCTGCTGGAGCCTATCCCAGCTCTCTTTGGGTGAAAGGCAGGGGTCCACCCTGGACAGGTCACCAGTCCATCACAGGGCCACATAGAGACAAACAATTTCACACACTCACACTCACTCCTATGGGCAATTTAGAGTCACCAATCAACCTGACATACATGTTTTTGGACTGTGGGAGGAAACTAGAGTACCTGGAGAAAACCCACACAAGCACAGGGAGAACATGCAGACTCCACACAGAAAGGCTGCTGCTGGGTTGTAAATATCATTAGGATATTTACTATAGTAACTTAACACTGACTGTATAAGCAGTCTGTCCTTTATTGTAATGACACAAATCAAATCAAGAAATTGACCTGATCTCACTGTAGTTTCTGCTCGTGTCAGCAATGACATCTGTCATAGTGATTCACATTTAAGAAATTAGGTACATAAATTAATGATTATTATTATTATTATTATTATAAACACAGGAAGGAAACAGGAAAATATAAATAAGTTCATAACTATTATGTTCTGATTACTGAGTGATATACATATTTAAGTTTATATCAAGATAATCAGATTTCTATTACAATTATTTAAAAAATGTTTGAAATAATGAATAATATCACTATACATGACTGAATTATGTTATTAAAGGCAGGAAGTCTAAATAAGAATTTAAATAACAAATTACCTTGTTTTGACCAGTTTATCTACCTGTATTGTTATGATGTACTGGAAATGAGCCTTAGGCCTTGACAGGTGACAGTGGAGGGACTGTGCCTTCTATGCTACTTGTACATTTGGGAGTCTGAAATGTCGCTGCTTTCTGAGGCACATTATTGCTGTGGAGAGTGGGGACCATCTGCTTGGCTTCTGAATTCTCAAATGACTCCTTGAGAAAAAGAAATAGACCAAAAAAATGAACCATTATTTCAAGTGGCCCACCTCTAATCTATCTCCTGGTGTAATTAGCTGGCTTGGGCAGGTCATGTGCAGAGCCACTTACCCCAGATAAACAAGTCATGTGACGATGCCAATCAAGTTGAAGAGAAAGACTAGTGCTCCCTGTTGACAGCAGTAATCATAAACTAGCATGAATTGTTGATTACTGATGCTCCACTGCTGATGAAGACAGGTTGGTGATAATCACTTCTGGAGTACTACTTTACTTCTCATGTCTGCACCTTCTGGTGCTACATACATATGCTTTGCTGTCATTATGGTAAACACCACTGAGATTATGTTCCAGATCAAATAAACAGCTGCAGCACTGGGGGATTCATCAATGCATGCAGTCAGTGTCACAGACTGGCAAACACAGGTTGATGACTTAGGGTAATGGATTGTGAATGCATCAGTGCTAAGCTAAGCTGAAGAAGATATCTGTCTCCTTCTCTGATTGCGGCTCCTATACACCACTGGGATCGATTGTTCAAATATGGCTTCAGATCAGTAGGAAGTGTGTTCTTGCAGGTATGGTGGTGTGCATGTTATAATGGCTCCCCCTCACATCACCAAACCATCAGTAGTCATAAGTGCCTGCTCTGGAGGTACATACACCTGACTCTGTTTTGTGTGCACAGGAAGTGAGACTGTCGCCCCCAGGCCTGCACACATTCTTCAATTTCCTGCTGTTGTTTTCAGTTTGTGGCCGGTAGTCTCACACCCCCATGTTTTTGAGGGTTTTCTTTGTTTGTTTGTTACACGAGTGCAATGTAAAAAAACAGAGATGAACATAACAGTGCCACCAAAGACACATTTTTCATCTAACATAGATAATTTCATTAAAAAGCTAAAGGGGGCAACCTCCTGCATGATGAATCACCAAGCTTTACATGGCTATTGGCTCCTGATACCAGCTACAGTACATTAGTATATCTTCCTGATAATATTTTTTTCTACTTACTTCTTTTTAAGCTGGAGGGTTGTGGAGTGATGTTTAATGATGTATGGTCATTCAGTGGTTAGCAATGTCACCTCACTACTACAGTAGAAGGCTCTGGATATGAACCGGTTTGACCCTGCAGCCTTTCTGTGTCTTGTTTGTAGTTTCCCTGGGTGCTCCAGCTTCCTCCCACAGTCCAAAAACATGCAGTTTAGGGTTAGGCTAGTACATGACTCTAAATTGCCCATAAGTGTGAATGTGAGTGGTTGTCTATGTGTCAGCCCTGTGACTGGTGATTTGTCCAGTGTCTACCCTGTTTCTTGCTCAAAGTCAGCAGTATCAATGATGGATGCACAGCTTGAGCATGGGCCAATGTAACACACATTTCTGCAGTCAGTGAAAGATATATGTACACATCAATATAGATTACTGTTGGTTGAAGAAATGCAATCTAAGAGATATCAGTGTGCCAAAAAAAAAAACAAATAAGTGTGCAACTACAGCAGTTCTCAAAGCATGACCTTATTACCCAGTCCTCACACACCACACAGAGTTACACTTACCCCAATCAGATCACCTGTACCAATACCTGTCAGTTTCCTCTAGATCCCTGCCAGATCTTCTGATGTGCTTTCCATAGATTTAGTGTTCCAGTCACCTGCTTCCCTGTTTTTTCCCTCTGCAGACAACAAGGACATGTTATCACAGTGTAAATGAACAGCTTTACTGAAAATGACTCACTGGAGGCTGTGAAAAAGGGAGGAAAATATCAGAATTCATCCATCCATCTATACAGACTTTCCACAACACAGGCCTGGCTGTAGACATCAATACAGTAATGAATTAACTTTTGTTTTGCTTGGCTTTGGTTGAGTTTTTGTCACCTTTGTCCTTTGCCCATCTTGAGAACAGCAGTATCACACTAAGTCTTTTATAACTAAAGGACTCTCCCCCTGGTTCAGCAGCCATAAACCTGTTAGACTGAACTACAGCCAAGCTTTGCCTTCTACTGTGTTAACCCATTGGATCTGGTTCTTTATATAAATAACAGTTTAGTCCACTCAAGCAGATTATTATTTAGGTAGGCTTTGAATCATATGGAAAGTGTACAGTACTGTGCAAAACATGCAGACAAAAGTGAGGTACAATTAAACCTGTGATGACATTAGGTTGGCACCTTCTTGGAAAATTGGTTTAAGACTAACATTACAAACTCAATAAACTCTTCTGAGTTTTGAATAAAAATGTAATACTGACATGTACATAAGGTGATGTTCCAACGTTTAGCCAAACATGGATTGTTTTATTTATGATTATGAGGGTCTTTACATTCCATATCACTGGCAAAACATTTTCTTGCAGGACAAAGTAAAAGCAACTGTATCTTGTTGTTTTATTGATTTTGTTGTTGTGGTTGTTGAGGTTTTATGAATGAACTCAATTGTTTTTGTTTTCACCTTATGACAAATACTCTAATTGTCCTGCACAAGACAATAAACTTAATTATATTAGACGGGTGCACATTATTATGTATTATTATAAGAAGTGGAAAACATTTTCCACTGCTAAAAAGTAGCTGACACATACTGTAAATCCATAGATTAAATGCAGCTTTGTTTAATGTCAGGACAGTATACCTGGCACTGGTTTTGTAGTTTTTCTTTTTTCCTGCTTTTAAATAGATTTCACACTGTCTCAATTAACTATGCATTTAGTTCCAGAGATGGAGACCAAACTGTGGATGATGTATTATACATTAAGACTTATCATCCATTGCTGACTGTCATGTATGTACTGTAATAATTCTTTGCATTGCTGATTACATGCATCATGTACCTTTGACCACCAGATGACTGCTCCACGTCTCTATCTTTCCTTCTCGGGCCATCGGCCCGTCAGGACATTCCTGGCACAAGACACTGTTAAATAACTCAGCCTTTAGGCTCACCTTTGGCCTGTCAAAGTCCCTGCAATAGAAAGAGTGGCAGAGGAGGGAAGGAAGGAGGAAGGCAGGTTGGACACAAGGCAGATAACAGCTAAGCACTGACAGGTGAGCTCCTCCTTTGGGCTTTAACACTGAGCAGAGACAAGGTGGTGAGTTTAATTTCAAACACTACTATACTGTACACTCTACGTAGCTTTATGTGAGATTCATGATAATACATCCTGTAATTATTTAATAAAACTAAAGCAAAATTTTATTTAAATGTCAATTTCAAATTGCTAAAAATGATCCAATGTCATAATGCTCCTAAACAAAGGGTCAGGACCCACACTGGAGGTGGCAAGTTTAATTTAAGAGACTGAGACGTAATCAACGGGAGCTAAACCATAAATTATAAATGGCTGTCTAATCTTTTAATTCTTCAGGCCTCCTGAGGCTGGGAGCCACTGATCTACTGTACATTATAATATAAATTCCTCTACTATTGTACTGTATAGAAACAGAGTGAATCTGTATTGTTTGTTGAGAGTGAGCTGTGTTACTGCTGTTACTTTGTTAAATAGTGCAAACTTTAATGAAGGCAATATAGAAAATTTGAGGTGTGCTGTTGTTATCTCAAGTGTCCTATTATGCTGATACTGCATCTAATAGCTTTGTGATTCCTAAAGTGACTGCAGGAAGATGTACTTTTACAAGTCTGCATTGTGCAACCAACTACAAAAGGATTTTTTTGAGAGTCGGGTGGAAATCAAACATTTATGGTTTCAGGGATCGAGGTACTCGTTTCATAGGAGTATAATTGTGAGACCGTATGAAGGTGCAAGACTTTTGAAAAACAGCATATATGAATACAGCAACGATTACACAATGACTCCAAACCTTTAATCATTTTTGGGATCTTTGCCAGGGTCATTTTGCTTCATATCTGTTTAAATTCATTTGTTGTTTGGAGTCAATATGCAGATATTTTTTACAGTGACAGTTATATGATGATTACAGAAGCATTCCTTGTGTATTCAAAGTCCAAATCATCTTTTAAATGAGAGTACTCATCAGAGTCGTGTTTGCTACTAACCATTAACTGCCACTTAAAGGCTGACATGAAAGATTAACTTTTCATTTGAACCTATCAACACTTGGCTTCTGCAGGACCATAGTTATTTTCTAGTAAACAAATATCTTTAAGGAGCGACAGCAGTGACAGGAAAAGAGGGACAGAGGACAGACTTTAAAGGCTATAAATGAGTCCAATAACTGCAACTTCTTTTTTCCACAATTAGGAAAAACTGAAACATATAGTATAGCACTTACGTCTTTCTTTTGTTTAGCATTGCATATTACATTCTTAAAGCACCAAGCCATCTAGAAATATTTTTGCTAATTTGGAAATAAACATGACTAATGACAGCCAAATTCAGGATTAGGATTCACTATAACAGACTCAAATTTGTGATTCTTTCTTCCTTGTTAGGACATGGCCGCGTACAAGCCAAGGGTGATTATTCTAACCAAGAAGCCGGGACAGACATTTGGCTTCTACCTGAGGGTGGAGAATGGACAGGAGGGTCACCTGATCCGCTGTCTGGAAATGGGAGGCCCAGCTCAATTGGCGGGCATTAAAGATGGAGACCGCATCTTAAAGGTCAATGGAACATTTGTTGATGGGATGTCCCATTCAGAGGTGAGCAGGTTGTGGTATTACAGCACACTCAGTTATAAACAATAGACTGGTGGAATAATCCTATGACTAGAATCTTTTCTCAGACCCGGCTATGTTTTCCCAGAGCAGGTGGTGGACATGGTGAGAAACAGTGGATCATCTGTCACATTCCACATCCTGGATGAAGCCTCCTATAAGCAAGGAAAAGCACAGGGGGTGAACCTGTCTGAGCCTAAAACCACACCAGTTTCCAACGGTGTAGGCATACAGGCTCCAAAACCTAAATTCTGCTACCTCGTCAGGTCCAGCTCAGGCTATGGGTTTGCTCTCCGTAGCGTCAAAGGTAAGCAAAGGAGGCAGGGTTGGACAATCTCAATTTAGCACCACAACTACTAACACTGAAAGCACTTTACCCCTTATTTAGGCATTTACAGATGCCATATGGCATTAATAAAAAAAACACTTTTAGGTTGTCAAAAAAGCTCTTTGGTTGTTTGCATTAACATCCACTTACATTTACTTTGTTTGAATCTGTTTAATTCATCAGAAAGACTCCTTTAACATTTTACCTCTGTAAATTAGCTGCAGAACATCTGGACCATAGTTTAAATAGCAGTTTACCTACATCAACAAATGCAGATTTGATGGATCATTTTAAAACCCATTATTAATGACAGTTATATTTATAACCCCTGACATAGGTTATAAAATTTGATGAGAAACCAAACAATACAGAATTATTCCACTGAGTTAATATTGCACATATATAACTTTGTCAGACATATGGCACTTTTAAAACAAACAAAAAAGTATTAAGATTGATGCAGGATACCCACAGGAGTGAGTGGTTCTGCGGTATCAGGTGGACACCACTTTTTTAAGTGTAATATCCAATTCCTATAATATATCAAATGCAGTAATGTAATAGGACATGTTATTTAAAGGGTGTTTCATAATACATTGGTTTAACTGGAGTCTCACCAAAATTATCTGATTTTTTTTATCTTAAATGCTTTCTATAGGTGAGAGGGGTTTGTTCATGACAGATGTGAACCCAGGCAGTGTGGCAGATAGAGCGGGCGTCAAAGCCAATGACCGTCTGCTTGAAATCAACGGGGAGAATATAGAGGACTCTACACACGATGAAGTGGTAGACAAGATCAAACTAGCAGGAAACAGCATGATTTTCCTACTAGCTGACGAGGAAACAGACAGGTACCATCAGAGCAAGGGTATGGCAATAGGAGCATGGTTAGCCACAGTCATGTACCTCCCTCACAAGCCACGCATCATTGACCTGAAAAAAGGATCTGATGGATATGGCTTTGTGCTCAAAGAGGAACGCAACGAAACAGGCAAGGATATAATTCACATGCTCATTTACACATAAATGTTCATTTCAGAGAGGATGCTGTGTTTTGACAGTGTGTTCACTGCGCAGGACACTTCATCCGGGACATAGAAAGAGGCAGCCCGGCAGAAAGAGCAGGTCTGAAAGACATGGACAGGCTGGTGGCTCTGGATGGCAAAGAGGTGGATGGATGCAGCCATGGGAAGGTGGTGGACATGTTCAGGCAGAGTGGCAACAAGTGCTGCCTTCTGGTGGTGGACAAAGACACAGACCAAATGTATAAACAGGTGAGCCAGGACACTGTTGTAAAGATGTTAATATTGCAAATTCTTCAGTTTAAATAATACCACCTCCTCTTCACAGGGGAATGTGTGTCCTATGCTTTTCTGGGAGGAGACAAAGAATTCCAACTCACCACCCAGTTACATAGAGGCCATAAATCTACCTGCTCCTGTCCAATCATCCACACCTCCTCAGCAGCAAGGAGAGGAACTCAAGCCCAAACTCTGTAAGATGGAGAAGACCTCAGGTGGATATGGCTTTCACCTTAACGGCGTCCAAGGCGTGTGTGGACAGTACATCAAGGAGGTAAAACTTAAAAGAACATCCACTGTTTGATCGCTGTTTCAAATAAAAGTAGTAAGACACATTTTGTTTCAGGTGGTAAAGGGTGGAGCGGCTGACAAGGCAGGTTTAGAGGATGACGACATCGTGGTGGAGGTGAACGCGGTGAATGTGGAGCAGAGCAGCCATGAGGAGGTGGTGGCCATGATTCGCAGTAGCGGCAGCTTTCTGGAGATGCTGGTGGCTAAGAAGAATGTCTATGACCAGCTCAAAGCTAAAGGAGTGACCATCACACGTCTGCTGCTTGGGGAGACATCCTATGTTGATGTCCACACTGCAAATAGACTACAGGCCAGCAAGGAAGAGAGACATGAGGAGGAGGCCAGACCTGAAACCCCCCCGGAACCAGCAAGAGAGAGGGTGAGTGTTGCTTTTTAAATGTTCATAGGTAACATTTCAGGCCATGCTAGTTGTATTGCTATAATCATGGCAATGTTAATCTGTTGATTGGCTCAACAATTTGGTCAACCAACTTTCCCTCCAGCACCACAAAGTTTCACTTATTTTAAGCTATTTAAGTTGATATATGTCAACATCTACCACATGGGTGGTACATCATCATTTTGCATGATTCTCCAACAATATATGGTAATGATATTGGTGTTCTCTTGACTGCCACTAGTGCCACCAGGAAAATGTGTGCATTTGAGAGAAAGCACACTTTGAATAGACAGTAGGACAGTAGATATTATGTCCTGTGAAACACCATGTTAGCATTTTCATTAAGAAAAAATCAGTAGTCAGACGTTGGTATTTAACTAAACGGACTATACTGTGCTTAAATCTCTGTAAGGGTTTGTGTCATGACGGATCATGTCAGTCCTCATTTGCCTTTTCAACTAAAAACTGACAAAAAAAAAATGTTCAAAAGCTTAAATTGTGATTTTATTCTCTGTCTTTTAGACGCCCTCTGTGTCATCATCTTCATCTGAAGAAAGTGTCGACATAAGGTTCTGAGGCCAATTTCCTGATTTGTCAATCTGAAGATTATCTGTTGTTTTTTAATGATCAGCTCTATGAGCTTCACACATCCTACTTAAATCACAGGAGAAAAAGGAACGAAGGAGAAAAAAAAAGAACGAAGACAGCAAAGACAAAGTTTCTAAATACTGGCCCTTCCTTTGATGCCAGTAGTAAATCTAGTTGCTGATGAGTCTTTGCAATGATCAGAGTAATATATATCCCATACCTGATATTACCAATGTTTACTAATGTTAAAAACTACACCCTTGAGAACCGAAGCCAATATTATTAATGCTCCCAGTAAACACTGTGAGCTTTGATTTCTTTTTTCCTCTTTATGCAAAACATACTGCCTTTATTTAACATTCTAATAATAACTTTGTTGTTCCAATTTCTAAAATGAAAGTAAATCAATGACAAATCCTGTGAACACAAATAAAGGAATACATATGTTACCAATTAACTCGAGCTTACTTCATGTTATATCTTTTTGTTCTCAATTAAATGAAGTGTTTTGTTGAAAATAGCAGCCTTTTTAGCATGGAGAGTTCTGGATAGCTTCTTCATATAGCACGATTACACCTCAGTGTGAAAGAGGCAGGCATATGTTGTGAACAACACAGCTCCAGTGTGTTCAGACAGACTAAAAGAAAAACAACATTTAGGCCACAAGAATGAAAATGTAAGAGCACAGAAAACAGTGAATGTTTGCATGACAAATTATATTCTGATAGAAGTGTTGTTCTGAAAATACTTTGACTCAAGAGGATCCCCGTCCAAGCTGTTCCTGTACGTGCTCCAGTAGTTACCCCATCTCTTGCACTGAATAGTGAGCCATTCCTGATTCAGGAACAGGTAGTCCAAATCATGTCCCATACAAAAAAGGTGTTTTCTGGACATAAACTCCAGACTGAAAATCAGCTCTTGGGTCAGGAGTCACATAATTGAAGTAGGCGGTCAGAGGGCCATGTGTTTTTCTGGTGCCTGCTTGTGGGCAAGATAAAGGAAGAGGATGCTGGACAGGGCACTGACCAGGAAGATGACATCGAACCAGCGGTGGTAGAAATTGAACTGCAGCTCTCCCAGAACCTCACTCACAATGGAGCGATACTCCAGCGGCATACTCATGCGCATCAGCAGTACAGATGATACAAAATACATCCCCTATTAACATAAGAAAAAGACAGAGATTTCTGTAGATTCATCTGTAGTTTGGAGCTTGTGCTCTGTGTTATAGCTCAGCTACAGTGTAAAGCAAACACACTCACCATGATCTGAGCGAGGACGAGCACAATGACATTGGAAGACTTGCTGCTTGATATTGCATAGAAGAACTAAAAACAAGAATAAAATTCAATGATTAAAGATGTGCAATTCTCACATATTACACTAAAGATCTGTAAGCATGCGATAGTTTCACCTTAGTGAGGGTGATGAGTAGGCCGCGTATGGAGGTAACAATTATTATTCCCACCAAAATGAAAGAGATGTGTTGGGACCAAAACTTCACCTGAAAGAGAGAGAGAGAGAGAGAGAGAGAGAGAGAGAGAGAGAGAGAGAGAGAGAGAGAACGAGAGCAAAGATTAAAAGGGATCATGACTAGGCTCACTGTACAAAAAAGCAGACAGAGAAATGATAACGGGCTGCATGTGTGTGTTTCTTACATCAAACTGGATGCCCAAGTAGTTCACTGTAATTTCAATACCCCTTGTCACTGGGTCTGTTTTCCCAACTCGGTCAAATACAATGTTTATAGTGGCCTATGACAGACAAGATGAAGAATATAATACACAAAAAATGTGATTGTGTAACTTTCAGTAGGTACGAATGCAGGGGAAGGACACAACGCTACAATATAAATGTGAATGTTCTCACCATGAAGATTTTCCAAACACAGTAGATAGAAAAGAAGTAGCCGAGGAAGTTGAAATATTTCCCCTGGAATGTCTTTGAGTATTCAATTCGCTCCTAAATAAAAACAAGGAAAACCAGTAGATATAAATATGAATATAAAATATAACCATAACCCCTAGCCAGGATTTGAATGCTGTCATCATGTGCTTTTTTTATTATATCGTGTTATGTAATACTGAATGTGATGACACTGTATATAGTGGCAATAAACCTTGATCAAGTTACACAAGGGAAATTTCATCAATATAGAACTCAATATATGTGAGACACAGTGAGACATTTTTTTCTCATGACACCTCAGATGTCTCTTTACTCTTAAGCAGCCATTATAATAAAAATGAAATGTTTGTTTTCTAATCTTAACTTGCAGGAATTTTGACATGTGCAAGCAGCCACATTTTCCATGTTTCAAAGGAAGTCAAATCATTCTGTTTTGTGCTTGTGTGTGTGTGCGGGTGTGCGTGTGTGTGTGTGTGTGTCACCTTGGTGGCTTGCAGGTCCACAGTCTCCAGAAAGAGTTGTCGACTCAGCTCCTCCAGAGCATCCACCTCCTGCTGGATCAGAGAGAGGTCTGGAGGGTAGTAGTCAAGGCTTACACCTATTCCACATGCTGAAAACAAGCAGTACACAGTTTTCTAGTAAAAAAAATAAAAATGCTGACCCTTTGCCACCATATTCAACATTCATTTAAAGGATACTTTCACTCCCTGCTTGTGTGGAAGTAACACTTTTGATCATGTTCCAAAAGCCTGTCTGTTTGTTCTGGTCTTCCCCTCGTTGGTACATCTGCCTCCTTGTCATGGCAATTCTACACACATACACCACACACACACACACACACACACACAAACGCTTTGAACATTGTAGTGGCACAAGTTGCATGAGTCACTTCTTTCAAAAAAAAATGCTTTCCTTTACTCACCGCTTCTTTTTGCTGACAATCATGTCCATAGTTTGGAGCAGCCGTCTCTCCAGAGCAAGGATGTCGCTGTCTGTTACATTTCTATGGACAAAAAAAGCAAGAAGCATAAAAGCAATAGTTGAGTCTTGTGGTTGAGTACCATCATACAGCAAAACAACTGATTATAACACAGTATCAGAGCAAAATACACAGCGTGGCTCACCTGAGGAAATAGGACATGTATGTATAGGGACAGTTAACGGCACCAAACCCAGACAGCAGAGCCATGAGCGTGACTCCAATCACACCGACACGACTGATTAGCTGCTCAATAGAGAGGATGCCTAAACAAAAGAAAACAGGATGAAAACAGCAGCTGCACTTTCATTTGCCTTCTACCTCTCTTTGCAGATAAAATTAGACATGAGCAACAAGAAGTCCATAAGCTATTAAATGCACAATTTCAGAAATTTCACAGTTTACACAGTAACATATGCCCATGTACCGTGTTTTGGACTGAGGATGGGAAATGGATCTCCCAACTTCCAGAAGAAGTACATGAAGGTAAACCACACCATACAGGCAAAAAGAAGCCTCTGTCTCTGAACTGTACAGACACACAGCAAACAATTTACTGTAACATTAAAATACTTATTATAATACATAAACAGTTCCCATTAAAATATATTATTTTCAGTATTTAAAATAGGCTGTACTTACGCAGGCGTATGTTGCTGACAACAAAGTAACCAATGTAGAAAGGCACCACGAAGATTAGAACCAGCAGTATCACATACAGATTGAGTTTCCAATGGAAATACCTGGAACTGTGGCAGAGACAGGAGGGTTCGGATTCTTCACAGTTAAACAACAATAAAAGACAGTTACATGCAATAGAAAATGTGCTCACCTGCTACTTAAGGCACCGAGAATCTCAAAGATGATGAGCTCAAACATAGTGCACGAAAAAGCAAAGGTAACAGAGAAAACCACCTGGACGACGTACTGCCGCACCTGTCAACAAACAGCAACAGGTGAAAACTTTACATCAGAGGATGTCCAGAGAGTGTTGCAGGTCTACAGCTCCGGTTACGTGCGTGTGTGTGTGTGTGTCGACATATAGTATGCCTGGGCATCCATCCTACTACCATAATACTCAAATATCCCAGTGTTCATTTGGCTTGGGATGACTTTGTACCTCATAGTCTTTGAACAGTTGCCGCATAAAGAACAACCAGCCAAATCCAAAGAACAGCACCTGTGACAGAATAATGGAAATATTTAAAGGAAGAAGCCAAAGAGAAAAGAGTCACATTTTTAAAATAAGCACACAAATAATACATCTTGCTGCTAAAAGGTTTGTAAGACAGGTAGAGAAGAGCCATGATTTCAGCACCGTACAATCATCCTGGGATAAGAAGTGTTTCTGAAAAAAAGTGTTTATCGAGGACAACAGCTGCAGCTTTAAAAGCAAACGGCCTTTGTAGGAAGTTTGTTGATAAATAACAATAGTTCATGGCGTTATATTTCAAAACGTCCTCACTTTACTCTCAGTGCCGTAAAACTTTTTGCACTGTACATTAAGTTACATCCAGAAATGGAGGTCAATGCTGTTTTCTGCATTTAGCCACATGAATAAAGGACAAACCTCTGCAAATACACAGGACACTATACTACAGACATATTGTTAGAGCACAGCCTGTTCAAAGCTGCTCGTTAACTGGTACCTGTGAGGTGAACATGATGACAGAGTCGACCACAAACGACATGATGATGTCTGCAGAAATAAAAACAGCCTTTATTCCGCCGGAAACTCCCTGTATGAATAAAACAAGGTGGAGAACAGTCTCAGCTCATGTTGATATACAAAAAAGCATCAGGCTGAAAAAGCTTTAGACTATTATGTTGCTGCTGTGCTCATTTTAGGAGCATTTGTTGTCAGTTGTCAAATTGCAACGATAGCTAGGTACGTCACCGAAATAGGTCCGACAAGCACACTTCCGCCGCAAAAGCGTGACGTCTCATTAAAAGAAACGTAATTAAAACATTTTATAATACATACAAATTAAGTAGATATATGTTTCTAGCGAATAATGAGAATGATTACTTTATTTATCACCGTGACAAGAAGCATCCCATCACATCTGGGGTTTGAATTACACTTTTGGAGCACCAATATTAAGTCTTATTCTGTTGAAAGGTACCTTTTTATTTATTTGTTTGTTGGTTTATTATTTGTTTATTTATTTGGCTTGGACGAAAAATGAAAACAAAAAGGCTTATTCATTTCTACATCTTGAATTAAGTATTCTGCAACTTCTGTGTTTGACTTTACTCGCTATAAACACATAATATTGTAAAGGAACAAGTTGCGCACGCAATGACCATGGAAGGCGCTCTGAGTCCAAGACCTGATCTGTGGCTTTGCCCACTTTCTGAGCTGCTGCATTCAATGAACTGAAGTTGGAAGCTGCCGCCGGCTGGTGTTCATTGTGCCTGTGGTGCGCAGAATAGAAAACACGCCTGAGTGAAAATAGTTTCTGCTTTGTTCTGCAGGCTAGTGCTGGATCATCCAAACGGGCAACATGTTGGAGCGATAGAGCATCTTCAACTGCTTCTCGCTTTTCTATTAGGACACGACTATAGAGGTGAGTGTCTTCAGTTTATTTGACACAGCGGATTGAAAATATATTAAAAACAGTGTAACTTTCTATTGTTTTATATGCTGTGTATTTGGCTTTAAAAGATTTATTTATTTAGTTCTCTGCATATGGTTTAGACTGAACTTTGCCAAGAATCAGTTTCATCACTGATGTATAAAAACTGTTCAAATGTGTAGAGACATTTGATAACTTTAAGAAACACTGATTAGCTATGGCTGATCTGGATTTTTTTTCCTGCTGTAGCCTTTAATACACTGTATCTCACTACAGAACCAGGATCAGCTTTTTTTTTTTGTCCAGACAAGGAATTTGACTCCTGCACAGCAGCTCTTTCTGTGCTTTGTAGTTCCAACGAAATAGAAAAACCAAAGACACAAAAACAAGTTGAATATACATAGAAATAAAAATAAATGTATTATTAAGATGGAAGCAGATCCAGATAAGTCCTGTTGTTATATCTACAAAGATTTACACATTTTAAATGATTGTACTGTGGACAAATATTGCAGTGGGGGAGTTTTTTGTGTTGTGTTGTCCAGATAAACATGATTATCTGTTTATGATTGCACAGGGAAAGTTTTAATGCTGGACAGTATCGAGCTGAAACGGCTCTGGGAGTAGGGGAAATGTAAAACTTTCAGCATTTTTTTCTGTATCGCTGTTTGATCACTAGTTTTACACATTGTAGTTGAGTCTGAGTTCATGATAACTGGTGTTTGTCTATATCTCAGCACCACTCTTCCTTTTAAATGAACAATGAGACAAATAATGATCCGAGCCTCCTGTGGGAAAGGTCTTCAGGTGTGTTTACTCCTGCTGATGGTGGGAACACTAAAGAGTGAGTATGCCAAGCTAGTAAAAAAAAAATTCAAACTAAGAACTCTTGTCATATTGAACTGTATTGTTTATATATATATATATATATTGGTGAATGTTTCAGGCAGGGTAACAGCACCAGAGCGTCTGGAAGCTCCGGTGGGGAAGTCTTTCACTCTGACCTGTAGTGTTTCAAGGGACCGAGGTGAAATCCTGAAGCAAGTGCGTTGGCTGGATGTCCAGAACCAGACCCTGCTGACCTACCAACCCGGCCACAAAGACAGCGTGAGTGGACAGCAACATGTGGAGATTGCCTCCTCTCCAAAAGACACCTCGGCCATCACCATCCTCAGGGTGAGCTTCCGCGATGAAGGCTGCTACACCTGCATTTTTGACATGCACCCATCTGGTTCAAAGCAGGGACAGACCTGCCTCACTGTTACCTGTGAGTACGGCCTTCAATGAAACTACTTGGAATTTTATAAAAATGCAGTTTTGGCAAATAGAGGAGCACCAATATGTTATAGTTGAGATTATATCTATGGATGTCTAATATGATAATTCATGCGGTCACTAACAATACAAAATAAATCACACAATATATTATAGTGATCTGAATGGAGTATGGGGACAGATGAACTTTGTAGCAGAACTGAATGACTACTGTTGGACTAAAGATTCTTTTGTAAACAATTTTATATTTTAACAGGTAATGATTTACTATTTTTAAAAAATATGCTCGGTGCTCAAAACCAGTATGAAGTTAGACGGAAATCTTGCTACTCTGGAATACTTAAAAAGTAACTGAATGTGTTTTTTGGATGATTATTATTATCATTGCATGTTCTCTTAATTAGTTGAACATTTGCCTTGTTTTTCATGTAACATGTAGACACAGCACGAAAAAACATAGATATATGTAGACCTCTTATATTCATCCTTGACAGTTTGATGAAAGATGAGTTTTCAGCCTGTTATACAAGACAGAAAATGCAGTTATTGCGACACAGTTACAAAGTGGGTGGCAGAAACCTCCAGGTTGAGTAATGCTCCTGGTGACACAGTTAAAGGAGATGGATTTCACCCTTGGAGATATAGAGAGGAGCACCAAAATCAGATGTGAGCAAGATGAGATGCCCTTAACTCTGTTCAAAACAGCATCAATATCATGCACATCAATCAGAGAGATTTGTCAACATAAGCTACCAAGATGTGGAGAATTGGATGGTTTAATACATGTGCTGACATAAGAATCACAAAACGACTGCTGTCAGATTTCACTTTTAGTTGTTTCTCCCCCTGTCATGTTGCAGGGATTATCTGATCTCTGGTAGCTGCCCTCTAACACACCTACAGGAATTAAACAAAACCAAATCTCCAATAGGACTCTAACTCCTTCCTACAACCTGAATATCAATCTACTGTGGGGAATTACTGAGAAAATATGTGAATACAGATGTCCCAAACCACCTCTAACCTCTGAACACAGGTTGATGAATCTGTTGAGGCTCAGCCAGCCATAAAAATAAAGAGCCATGGAGCAGCGAGAGAAGAGGAGCTTATTCTACTAAACAGAAACAGCTGGCACAGATTCCAGTGGCTTATTTTTGTCTGCATGTCTCATATTTCTAAATGTTAACGTCCTGATTTTCACCCCTTCTCCCTGTACTTTTTCCAATATTTTCTTCTCATCTGTCATTCTATCACTGGATGGCTTTTTTTTTTTTTTTGCTACCAGCACAAATCACCGTTGAAAGCAACAAGACAGCAGTGAGAGGAAAAAAGGCATCTCTGTCGTGCTCCTACAGTTTACCTGAAAAGGTGCAGCAGATTGTATGGAAACACACTTCTGCCCAAGGGGATTCCACAGAGGTGGCCTCCTTTGCAAAGCAGAGTGACCCCATGATCGAGCCCCCATTCCAGGGAAGAGTCTGGCTCACCGCTTCCCTGTCTCACAGCCAGCTCACCATCCAGCCTGTCACTATCCAGGACGAGGGCTGCTACACCTGCTTCTACTACACTCATTTTGAAGGGCCAAAGAGCTCCAGAGTTTGCCTCTCTACCCACGGTAAACATCTTTTTCCCAACCAGTTATTACTAGTGATGATTTTATATTACATAAAGTATTTATAAAAGACCTTCAGTGGAAATACAATGAGTGTGCAGAACTTGAATTCCCTATTTCAGGAGCAGGTTATGTATAATATATTGGCAATAAAGCTGGATAAAAACATAGGTTCAGATGTTTTCAGTACTGTCTTAATACAATAATCTAATTTCTCATGTTCTTACTGGTTATGAAGTGACTCTTTCCTAGCACAAGTCTAGCATGAGAGATAAAGGACAAAATCTAAAGTAGACTACTTGTACTATATGTGCAAAAATGCTTATTTTGAGAAATAAGATTTCTTGCTTTCTTGCAAGAAATACAGAAGGTAATAAATACTGTTTTTACGTCTTTCCAGCTAGTATCTTAGTTTAGAATGAAGACTGGAAACAGGAAACGTTCAGCAGAAGTTGAGATGGGGCTTTTGCAGTTTGAAGCAGGCAAATTAGTTTCTTCATTCACATGCAGGTTCACGGATGCTCTTTCATCCTGGCAGCAACTAGACAACAAGACATATCCCTCTGGTGCAGCTCACCAAGGAAACACTGTCTGAGTCAACATGAAGAAGGGTTTTTATTCTAAACAGACTGTAAAATGATTAAACTAATTCAGGCTGTTAAATCGACATGTGAGCTTCCTGAAGTGAAGCACCTAGCCATTA
Source organism: Mastacembelus armatus (assembly GCF_900324485.2). Lineage (NCBI taxonomy): Eukaryota > Metazoa > Chordata > Actinopteri > Synbranchiformes > Mastacembelidae > Mastacembelus > Mastacembelus armatus. Next base: position 16,599,833 of record NC_046653.1, on the reverse strand, counting down.
ATCTTAAAATACAGCTCAGGCTTTTTGGAAAACCAGCTGTTAGTTTTTTGGTTATCCTGCGATTACATTAACTGTTGGACTAGAAAAATGTTTGACGTGTTGTTAGTTCTGGCTGAAAAGTCAGAAGATCAACAGTCAGTAGGAGTATGATTAGCAGTCTTAAGCAGGCTTTGTTTATAAGATTGTCACGTTTGTGTTAACCTCAGTAGGAGATATGATAAGTTAACATTTTTCAGACACACATTTTTGTAGCATAGCCATGAATGAATATGTCCTAAAATAGATGTAAGAGCAGTAAATGAGGCCTTTACACATGCAATGAAGCTTAACCTTGAGTTCCTGTCTATAAGAAAACAGGTTTTCTTGAGTGTTAGATGGAAATGTTGATCTTTTCTTCCTGATTGTAGCCGTTGAATGTTTTATGCCGCGACAGCAAGGCTAAGCAGTCGGCTGATTTGTTAACACACAAACCCAGAGCAGTGTGTCCATGCGAAGAATGGACTATTCGACAGAGGCAGGGGGCGAGGTCCTGATGCATGACTGTGACAGTGTTTGCAGCAGACAGTGATTCCCTCTGTGCTTTGTCTTCTCTCTTTTGCTCATTCGCTTTCCCACTTTTCCCCTGCTCCGTCTCTCTCTCAGTTATCTCAACAAACAGATGTGCTTTTGTTTGAAACTGAACTGTACAGTACAGTAGGTATTTTATAGTAGTAAAGCTCAATTAGCATAGATGTTTTTTGTTCTTGCTGACCATTGCTGCCAACAACCTTCACACCCCATCCCGTGTGAGTGTTATTATATGGTACAATATCTTTTAGATCATTTCTACTGGTACATTTGCATTTATAAGCAGAATTTTTGTGTATTTGTGTATGGTGTATTTTTAGTGTGCTTCAGTAAAATCATATTTTTTTTAATTTTATGTATGAAATTTTATTTAAGACCCATAATTCTGCCAAAATTCACACAAGCATCTAGCTCATTACTTCGGCATTGTGGTTTGGCTTCTTATCAGAAGGTTTTCCTCTTGCGGCTTCACCCACCCCAAAATCTGATACCACCCAAGACCGATGGTGGGTGAAGTACATCACCTACAATGATGAGCAGACGCCCAAACTACGAGGGCCAAATATCTGTGGCTAAACCTGTTATTGCCAACAAAAATGTTCCCAGTTCCAGTGCATCACATTCCTCGCTCAGCCCAGAGAAGGGGAATTGAAAACACTCAAAGATTTACTTATGGATCTTAAGTGCGCAGGACTTCGCATAACTTAGCTGATCCAAAGGCTTCAAGATTTGTCTGGGTATCATGTTAGCAATATACCCAGACTTACTTAAGAGATATACAAACACAAACCTAAATAAATCAGAATCAGAATTTTGTTAAATTTGTGAACTAAAATGATATTTTATACATTTGTCCCCTGACAGTGTTTTAGTGTTATGAGATATCACGAGAGCTTTCAGGCCTGTTTACATCTTTAAATGTGTGCCAGTGTGTTTAGATGAGTCCTAGCTCTTTCTTTTATTTTTCACAGTGCTGCCCAAACCCCAGGTGAGCTACAAGACCACCACTCCAGGTGTGATTGAGGCCAACTGTACCTCTGTGTCACGGCCCCCAGCGGAGATTGGGTGGAACGTGGAGCAAGATAACCGCACCATAGGCTCCCCTGTGATCACACAGCTCCCACTGGATGATGGGACCACTCTGGTCATCAGTACACTGACTGTCCAATCAAGGCTGCTCAAAGATGTTTCTGTAAAATGCTTGGTGCACCACAAAGGGCTTGAGTCACCAATTGCTGTATCCATGAACACTAAGAGTGAGTTAGTGAACCATGTGTATTTATTTTTGGCATTGTGTATTTATTTGTCCAGGTCTATTCCAGTGTCTTATATATTATCATTACAAATCCCTACAATATCAGTTAAACATACCAGCAAGTCAGCCATGATTACAGACATTTTCATAGATGCACTTTTCTTAGGTTAGATTGTGTTTAGTTGCTCCTGTAGGACCATTTCTAAAAAAATATTTCGCTTAAAGACATAGTTGGACGTTTTGTGAAATATGCATCTTTGCTTTCTGGCAGTTAGATGAAAAGATCAGTTCTCTCATATCTCTCAAAATGAAGCAGACAGTGACCTTAGCTTAGCACAAAGGCAGGTAGAGATCGCCCAACTAACTCATTTGAGGCTGACAAACGATTATATATTGTTTGTTTAACCCATAAAAACCTAGTATCTTTGGATGGACCCAGAGCCAAACTAAACTTTTGTGCTAAGCTACAGTTTATTCTACAGATATTATAGCTGTGTCATTTCAACCAACTCACCATCAGAAAGTAACAAGATTATTTTCCACAATGTCAAACTGTATGTTTTGCTAAACAATATGTAACTATTGATGGCACAGATGTGAGACGTGATTGTCATGCATTTAGTTTATCATGGTTTCATGGGTAAAGAGAGTGAACATTAGTGAATCCTGATGATAACACTGTGAATTTAATCACATATGGAACCAGTGATGGTAAATAAAAAAGAAGCAGTGTCCAGATCAGCACAGTCTGCTATACTGCTAATCGGTTCTCTGCCTTTCTCCTTCCTAGTTGGGACAGCCCTCACTATCCTGATCTCAGTTACCACAGTAGCAGCTCTGTTGGTCTTTTCCCTCTGCTTCTGCCTCTGGAAATGTTTTTTGCGCAAAGAAGGTGAGTGTGTGATACATATTGCATTTTTTTCAGTTTTGTCAATCTCAGGGTTTATACCACTATTTGAGGAGAAAATATTCTGGCAAACTGTCATGCTACTATACAGATCAGGTCTGTCTACAAAACCATCCATCCATCCATCCATCTTCTATACCCGCTTTTCCTGTTCAGGGTCACGGGGATCCGCTGGAGCCTATCCCAGCTCTCTCTCGGGTGGAAGGCAGGGGTACACCCTAGACAGGTCACCAGTCTGTCGCAGGGCCACATATAGACACACAAAGACAGACAACCTCACACACTCACACTCACTCCTACGGGCAATTTTAGAGTCACCAATCAACCTGACATACATGTTTTTTTGGACTGTGGGAGGAAACCAGAGTACCTGGAGTAAACCCACGCAAGCACAGGGAGAACATGCAAACTCCACACAGAAAGGCCGGGATGCGAACCCACGATGTCTACAAAACCTTTAGGCTATTTAGATACTGATGTGTGAATGAACTGAATTAGAACTGGTACGCACATAAGTGTGTATTTATTGTTATACTAAGTGACTTAATCATAAAAGTTTAAAATTAAATAGCAGAAAACAAAATTATTTAGCGTTTTTTAAGTTTCATTCCCCTGTCTTTCATGGGAACGTTTCATCCGATTCCATGCTACTGTTTTTCTCTTGTTTAACATCTCCAAGCAAATCTAAAAATAATCAAAATGATCTGAAATGTTTTGATGGTCCTCATTGTCATTGTGTCACAGTCGCACCACGCCATATTTGAAATGACATTTTCCTTTAACAAGTAGTTGAATGCAAATATCTGATAAAACTGAAATATTTGAAAAATTTATAATGCCTTCTTCCATTCTGTCATTACTTTCCCTGCTTTTCTTTTCAGCTGATTAATTTTTAAGAAGAGACCAGAGCCTGAAAAAGAGGTGCTTCTCAGCCATGCAGAACCTATTCCCCACATTGCCATTGTCATCGTCATGGTACAAAGGGAATATATTCTGCACACCTGTAGGTGTGTCCTGTACAATCCTATTTATGAGTACCAGCCGTAGAACATTCAACTCTGCTCGTCTGCCTCTTTATCTGACGCTTACATAATTTCCACACTGTCTCAGACTTATGTCCTTGAGCATTGTCGATTTTCGAATGTCGAATGCTTTTTATCTCTGGCTCATAATAAAATGAGTCAGTGGCTCCACATTCAGTGTCACATAGCAGAATGACTGGCAAATTCAAGTACAGTGACTTTGCTGTTACAACACATTGTATGCCTTTAAAGTACTTTCGTGTTTGTCTTTCCTTGTTACTTAAAGAATAGACTACCTGTGGTGACATTTTATATGTTTCATATTTAACAAATCCCATTAAAAGACCAAAAATACACAAGTAGTATTTTCAGGTGATTTTTTTTTTAAACACACAACATATAGAATATCACTAGTATTAGTACTTTTAAATAACAGCCTATTGGCTCAATGAGTTTACCTTCGTACCTCAGTCTGTGGCCTCCATCACTTCTGTGTGTTGTTAAACTGAGTGGGGTCATCTTCATTAAATAAACTAAAAAGTCTGCATACTTATGTCTTGTCTGTATAATATCTATCGTAAACTTTTCTACACTTTCTAAAGTCAGTTTATGTGCATTGGGTGTGTGTGGCTGTTTATTTGTTAGAGGTAAAACTCTGTGGTCAGATAACTTGAATCAGTTCCCTGAGGAAGTAAAACTGAAACCCTTTTGGTGCCCCTAAAAAGGAATGCGTGTCTTGCTGCCGGTCCGCATTAGTCAGTGAGTCAGCGAGTTCATGTGTGTGAAGTCAGGCAGGGCTGTGGTGATGCGGCTTCATAGAGGTTTGAGAAATAGACAGCTGTAGGACAAACACTACAAAGAGCCATTCTGCTTCTCTTAATTTCCTTCAATACAACCTTGTAGCCCAACTCATTTTGATGTTGCTGTGACATGTACGTGTGTGCAAGAATAAAATCTGATGTAATGATGCTTCTGGGATATGTTATGTTTGCACATGTGCGTTCATTTGCATATGTAAGCTGCATACTAAAACAGTATTGCAAAGATTAGGATTTGAGTTGGTCAGTTACTCACTTTAGAAGAATGTGATGCAGTTTTTAGACTCCAAGCACAGCACTTCAGTCACATTCCTTACTAGTAATGATTTTCAGTTGCATTCCTCTGCCTGTGGAGTTTCAGTATATACATACACACTGATTATAAGTGCAGCTTGCATTAGAATGATGCTGAAATGTGGTTGTAGATCTTTTTTTTTTTTTTTTTTAAATATGAATATGTTATAGCATCTGGCACCCTGTACAGAGCAACTGAGAAGATACAACAAGGCATTATGACCAACTATGTAAACATGATACAATAATTGCAACAAGTAAAATAATAAAAATATCAAGAAAAAAGCCTGTCGGTCTTTATCTGTTTACAATTTTGCCACCAGTCCAGCTTTTTTTGCCTCTGCTTTGTACCTTTGGCACTGGATTAAAAAAACAGAAAAATTCTGGCTGCCAGATGTTCATTTTTTGTGGTCTTTTTCATCCTAAATCAAATGGGTTATGGTGCACCATGCAGAGCATTGAAAAAAACTCACCTCACACACTGTATTGTTCTGATGTATTCATAACCACTGGAATCACATACTGTATGATATTCATTATTTATTTTCTATCTTTGTGTATTTAACTCATCACTTGTATAAACACATGCCTTAAGGGCTGTGTAGCTAAAACAGGACCATCATAATCTAATAGTTGAAACTCAATCATACTAAGATATAATTTCACTTCATCCATCCATCCATCCATTATTCATGGCACTTATTCTGTAGAAGGCTGCGGGGGGGGGGGGTCTATCCTCACAAACATAGTAGACAACCCTAACGCTTTCTTCATAGTTGCCACAATTAAGCCTTACTGATCAATACTCATGTCTAATAATCTTGCAGACATCTGTTTATAGATTAAGAACAGCAGATTTTGGAGAAAACCCACATGCATTGTGCTGTGTCCTGATTTTAGCTGAAGTGCTTGATGCCACATGTTCAGTTCATGCCTGGCTCGGTCATTTCTCAATATTTTTAAATCAGTTTGAATGTGTTGCAGGAGAGTGTGTGTGTGAGCTATTGTTAGCTAAAGGAAACCTGTTAAATGTGAAGTCCCTTTAACTATACATTAATCACTGCTCATTCTAAATTTGAATGCTTTGTCCACCAGAGAAGAAAATACAGTTACTGATGCATGTTTGTGAGTGAAAGAGCAAGACAGCGAGAGCGAGAGACACTATAAGCGAAGAACTTGTGTGTGTGGGCTGTGGACACCTGACAACACCGCTCAGAAGAAAATTTTCCACTGAGAGACATGAGGGTTCACTGACTCATTTCACATAATGCTCAGGACTCAAATATCGTATGTAGACCACACCTTAACTTGTCACCCACTCTCCTGGGTATGAATTCCTGTGAGTGTTTCTACACATTTTCCATGTCTTTTTTTTTTTTTTTTCGTTTGTTGGCTTGTTCTGTGAGCATCTGTTAATGGATTAGAGCATCACTATTTACAATTCAGGGAATACTGTTCCCCATTGGACATCATCAGAAGCAAGTTGAATAATAGTAACAGCTTATTTGCTTCTGTTATCTTCAAGATGTTTTTTTTTTTTTTAAATGGAGTAAAATCAGACAAATTCCAGAAAAGCAGACTGTAGACCACAATAGTATTTATAGAATGTCAATAGTCACAGATGATCTTCAGTAACTGAAAGGAAGAAAACCTCTTTAACCCTTCAGAGTATTTTTAGTTTAGTAACCAGAATAGAAAAGCAATTTAACAGCATTTCTGTCTGTCTGTCTGTCATATCTTGGTTTGTCTGGTGGCATTCTGTCAAAAAGAGTTATAGGATGAGCAATCTAAAGTATTCCTTCTTTAAAATGTTTAAAGTACTATTCGAACAGAGCTAAGTAACTCAAAACCAATCCCTGTGATGTAGCTGTAATAACTGTAAAATATAAGAATACAAGAATACAAGAGGTTCGAACAAACATGAGTGTGAAAAAACAAAGACAGTGCTGCTCCTGCCACAACTAGATCAATTTAAGTTGTTCCATGACATAGCCACATACATGAGTATATTTTTTCCATCCATGTTTACATCACTGTGTGTCTATTACATATCAAAAAGCCTCAAGAAACAGCAACAGTGGTATATTCTATTTTTTTGTCTTGTTTAATCACAGTACCCTGTTTTCTGGCAGGTATCCTGGACTGTCTGTGGTTGATGACAGCATACACTCCACTGGGTTGGCCTTCTTTTGCCATGCTTGCCAAAGGCTGGTTTCCATTGGTAAAAGAATGAGGCGGTGATGATGGTGTCCGTGCAGGACCCGGAGCGTAGATGTCATTCAGGATGGAGAAGTGGGCTGTCAGGACAGGCACGGTAGGACTGCTTCTCTTGGGGAGGTCAGGTATCATATGGTTGGACATTTTCTAAGAAAACAAAACACCAGAACCAGATTTGTGCCAATTCTGCTGCTTCACCGAACTGTTCCTTAAAGTTAGCAACGTTGCACCACATTACCTGGGCTTTTGTTAGCTTGTAGGTCATTATTCCTGTGAATAAGTAAATGTTTAGGTGATAAAATTTACAAATATCATTACAGTAATCCAAAATGTGAATGCATCCGATGTTCTTACGTTTCCAGCAATAAAAATTGAGCAGGGTTAGGAGTATTAATGAGACAATCAGAAGTACTATGCAAGCACAGATGTAGAAGTAGGGCAGCCAGGACACAGCCTTGTTGTCAGCAGAGCTCAGTAATTTGGCTACAAAAGAAAAAGAAACAAATCCAAACTTCTATTTCTGTATGTATTTAAATTTATATGTACTATCAAAAAAAAAAAAAAAGGATCTTGCCTGCTTTGTGGTCAGAGATTTCAAAGCCCTGGTATCTGTCTACGGGAAATGATAGAAATCAGAATTAACACTTTGGTATATAACACATTTTTTGGCACTTTTGGGAGGAAAAAGCAGCATACCTGAAACTGAGATGTTGATGGCATGGCTGAAATAGTTAAAGTTGCTCTGGCATCTTTCTAAATCACATCTGTACATTCCTTCATCATGCATGGAAATCCGTTTGAAAGTCAAATATGAGATCAGTTCATCTTTACGGTGGTTGTTATTCTGTCTTATTTCAACATTCTCACTTTTATTAAAGGGGCCATAGCGGTCAGTGTCGAGCAGTTTGCACCAGGTGACTTCCAATGATTTTCCACAGTGTTTGACGGGACATTTGACTGTCAGTGATTGGTTTGGGGCAATTTTCATGTGTGTATTTCTTCGCACCATCAGCACAACATCACATGAAGGAAACAAGTCTGAAAAAGGACAATACAAAACAAAAACAAAAGTTTCAGTCAAAACCGGTCCCTTAATGTTGTACTTATCCTTTTGTGTTATACAATTTACACTTTCATACAACACTACCCAATAACATTTATTCCAATTATAATTATTATTTGGGTTTTTTGTTTTTGTATATTAGCGTAACGTTTTAGATTACAAATCACAGAGTAAATATTGGTTGTACAGTATGGGCTGCCAGTGAAATAAGTATAATCTGTTGCTCTAATAGGACGGAGAAGCTCTTCCTTTCTCTCCTTTGACATCAGGTCTGAGACACAGACGATTCCGACATTAGATCCTAAAACAATATCACAACCTTCTTAGTTTTGCTGGCCAGCAAAATATAATTTTAAAAACTACATAATTTGTGCAAAATTCTAAAATGTTAATAGCTTTTAATAGTATTTGTTAATAGTAATAATGTTTTAATAGTGTTGTTACCGGCAAATAATATTACCTTGGTATTATATAGGCAGAGTAATTAAACAAAAAAAAATTAATATATATATATTATATTCCACGTTCTCTTGAAAGTCGTATCACAACATAAAAGAGTGTTTATGCTTACCTTTAGCTTTCCCATAGATAGAAACGAAGGTAAGACACTTAATTATCATCAGATAAGTGTATGCCAGTCCCATTCGGTTCAACATGTTCATGACTTGAAACTTCACAAACAATCTTAAACACTAGTTACTACATGGGCTCTCTTTGCTTAGAAGAAGCTCACCACTTCCTGGCCTCCCACATAAACTCAAAGACCATCGTGCATGGTCTTGACAGGAAATTGTGACATCCTGACTTCAAAGTGAAATTAATGACTTCTAGTGTATCTGATTCCCACAAATGATAATGGAATCAAATTTTTTTGCACTAAAAATGCTTCAACTCTAGGCAGCCTGCAATGCATGATTGTGAAGAGGTTCACTCAGCTGTACCTAAGAAGCTAGGTTCTTTCTATGCAACCAGCAGATGGTGTAAGTTGACGGTGTATTTGTACATTTTGTAAACTGGAGCATGTTTGTCCTGAGTGCTATGTGAATCACTCCCAGAGTTTTCCAACAGTGTCCTCTGGTGTAGAAAACCAGTTCTATGTGCTGCATGTGAAAGCTTGTTTGTGCCACTAGATCAGAAAATGTAATTATGTGGTGTATCTGTTTTATTGACCCATTAGTTAAGGAAAACAGAGTCATAATATATACAGATACAAATATACATGTCCAATTTTCAATGACATTATCTCACACTAGACATTTTTAGAAATACTAGATCACTTACTTTTCTAATGTAGACTCAGGTCAAGCTTTAATTCTGTGTAAATTACACTTTTCAGCATCCTCCAGTATATGAAACAGAATCTACCACAAATGAATTCACATACACTGTAAAATGTATCCAATCTGACATGTAAAAGATGATATAAACACTTGTAAGTAGATTATATTGAGTCACTCTTTTGAGACCTTTTTACTGCATTTTGTATTTGCAGAAATATTTCTGAATTTTAATTACATCCACATGTCAAAACAACAAAAAACTGCACAACCATGCAAATAAGACAACACAACAAGAACAAACATTACAGTAAAGTGTTTGTTTACAGATCTTACCCCTCTGCAGAGTGTGGCAATGGCATCGTTTTCAGTTTCCTTGCAGATGTGTGGAGATAGGTGCAGTTGATAGTGCCACCAACTCAGTACAGTGAGAGGAATAAAATTTATGCATTCAAAGCTTTGAATGCATAAAATCAAAATGCTTTAATTACTAACTATTAACGCAACGATGTGCATTTCTAGAAACAAAGTCTGTGCAACTTAAAATAATCCCCTGCCACAACAGAGCTTGCTTTTTGTGGTTTTTCATGATTAATTTGAACTGACCCTTTAATATATTCAAGGTTCCCCTTACAACAACAGTACATACATGAGAATGTGGTGTGCGTGTATTTGTGTATTTGTGTGTGTGTATGTGTGTATTGTTGGAAGCAACCGCACACAGGAAATCAAAATAGCACACATATAGGCTGTGGTGTGGTCTTTCTCTCTCTCTCTCTCTCTCTCTCTCTCTCTGTCTCTCTCTCTCTCTCTCTCTCTCTCTTTCTCTTTCTCGCTCTCGCTCTACTCCTCTATGCTGACCTGTATCTACTCTTCAGTCATACGCGTCTACAACCGTGTCAGGCTTAGGGTGGTCTTCAAGAAGCCAGACACTGGTACCAGCCACCTGCTGACAAACATCCAGATTCTGTGGGCACATCATGGGAAGCTGCATGTCAGGGTGAGTATCCATCATTAGGCATGGTCAGATGCTGCCATATAAAATTTCAGCACAGGCTAATTACTTTTTGAAGTTATCCTAAAAATGCTGCAGAGGTGGAGTGATTGAATTAGAAGAACTTGTGGCCAAGACTATTTAAAAAGTCTAAGACCTAAGACAGATGGTAGTATTTGTTAGAATGAAACAGTATGACAACAGTATTGGCCCTGTGTCAAGGAGCTTCTGCATTTGCTTCAGCAAGTTACTGGCCAAGAGCAGTCACTTTCAGCCAGTATTTTCATCACAAACATGTCAAATATAAGAAATTACAGTACATATTTGTTATCATCTGGTGATGTTGACCTAGAAGCATGCAAAGTGTTCATGTCCTGTGCTGTTAGTCACTGACATAGACAGTTGGACATGCACAGACGTCAGTTGTAGGCGTATGTAAAGTGCTTCCTGTTGCAGCACATGCTGTTAAGCTGTCAAGGAAACATTTCTGAGGGGTAAAAGCCGCAGTAAACTACATGTCTAAAAATCTGGCACAGATATTATTGCATTAAGTTTTCTGGTATTAATGATTTTAAAGTTGTAACTACCAGCTAAATGGAAATTAAATCAGCATTTCCAGCCAATTATTTTAATGATTCCAAAAGTTTTTATTGTTTTGTGTTTATGTAGATGACATGTCCTTGTTGGGGTCTCAACATTTTAATTTGTTTTATTGACAGGACAAAGAACAAAATGAAAGGTAAAATTACACTCACAACAGTATTTATAGAATTTAGAACATAGAGTAAAACACTCCATGCAATATTGTTGCATTTTATATATTGACATTTTCTCTTTTAGGAGATTCTGCACAAGATAATAAAAGCAGCAGTGACAACAAGGTAGTCATGTCCTTATCTGTGTTAACTGTATTTTAGTAGCACATACATTTTGCATTTCCTGTTTTATGCTACATGGGTGTGCTCTTGTGATATATTAGATATCTACTTTATAGGCGCTACCTTAGTAGATTTGCATCCTGGGCAATCATTTGTGTGAGGTCTGTGCTGAAAAAAAATATGTGGGGCTGTTTGTTTTACCAGGAAGTTATAGCCACTTACCACATCAAAACAAAAAAAAATATGATGCAATAACTCTGCAAAGTTAGATGAAATTCTTCATAAAATATGTTCAGGACTGTGGAATTAAAATCTCATGTTGTGTATTGTCTCATGACAGCCTACCGAGGATGTAATGTATGCATCTATTAACCACAGCAGTGCCAAAGGATCACGAACCAGACCTACTTCTAACGATGACTGTGATTATGCCACAGTTGTTATCCCAGCAGCACCTGAATCTGAGTGTTCATCAAAAGAGGAATGTGGAGATGATTATGTCCTTATGGGATAAATGCATACAAGACCATTATAACCTTCAGGACCGTTAGATGATATCATATACAAGCAAATGTGTCTAATGTTCTATAATGGTGTGCAAGATCTTGTTTGCAGATGAACTGTTAAATTTCCAGTTGAACTGTTAAATTTTAAACTTCACTGAAGAGTGTGACAAAATGAAAACATTTTGCAGCTCACAGTAGCTGGTTGTGGAAACATCAAGACTACAATTTCTCTCCACTTCTAAAGGAACTTCAAGCTTGCACACAAATGTGGTGTTCCTTTCTCAAGACTGCAAACTTGCGTCATGTTCACCATCTTCAGAGAAGAAACTTAACCTTGGGAGAATATGAAGCTTCATAGTCTGATGTGCCCGAATACCCAAAATATTAGCCAAACACCGGGAAGTAAGAAGAACGAAAACTGGACCTGATGTCTGGACTTGAAGACTTGAAGATGCTGTTGCACCAGTTTTGCACATATCCAAAAAAGCATCATTTCCAAAACAGCAAATCCACAGTTTTGACATGCTACTGCTATAGTTGTTTATGACCTCAATGAGTGAATTCTAATTCACTATGGCTTAAATGCATTTTGCTTTTAAAACATGTAATCATCAAAATTGATGTAGTCACCGTGTGTGTGCTTGTCAGAACTGCTGCACACCACCACAATGTTAAAAAAATGAAGTTTCAATAATTTACAACATTATACTTATAATTATTATATGTGTCGTTCTATTAAGCTTCTTCTTCTACAACAAGAGGAAATGAACATAAGCTTTTAACTCTGTTAACGGAAAGTGGACACAGAGAAAGCAGCACAGAGACTTTGTATTCAGTTTTTCTGTACATTATTTTTACGCTAGTAAAGACGAAGGTTTGATCTTTATATTAAGTCAGAGTGTGTTGAAATTGAGCCAAGGCTTCACTCTACCAGTCAGGTGTCAAAACTTAACTTCCTGTTTAGCTGCACCAACCAGCCATTAGGCCCACTACATTTCCATACCCAAATTTAAAATGTAGCTCAACTGTTCACATAATAAAATTAGTGCAATTTGTGCGACTGCCATATTATCGAAACTTATATATGTAGTGTTTCAATGTTAAATTTCTTAGGCACTAAAAATATACAGGGGATGCTTTTAATATATATTATATACATGTTTTTTTTTAATTTATCAGTTAACATCATTGAAAATACAATAAAGGAAACAAAACCTAAATCTTATCAGTTTTTGCAGCTTTCATCTTTGCCCTTTAACCAGCAGCAGTTCTCTGTGGTTTTATTTCATAGACTTCTTGTCCTGTGCAGTGGGGTGCACAATGATCAACACCTGATGGTGTCATGTGATAAGAATCTAAAATATCTGACGTGCCCAGGACTTCTGCACAGTTCTGTAATCTGTTCATCTTTGTAAGTGTGTGCACATAATATATAATACATTTGTCTAAGCCTTGCTCTAACTACAGGATTATTTATATGTTAGGTTGTATGAATATAAAGCACTAGAATAATGAAATCTACTGTATGTTGCCTTTGTTTAATTGTAGTTCGAGTGAAAATTTTTCCATTAAAGGTTTACCAAGAATTATTTTTATTCATTATTCTGTATTAATAAACTGTCATCAGTGAACATCTGAATAAAGGTATAACAGGAATCAAATAGATTCAAAGTCAAGTCAAAGAATAAATTAGGTTGTCACAGACTGACAGCTAAATAGTTAAGGGAGTCCAAGTGTGTTGTGTGCTGTGGACAGAAATACGTCTGTGAGATTAAAATAAAAAAATGTTTCTGCTTAATGGTTAGGAGGAATGATTACAACAAGTGACCACTGTTTCACTGACCGTACTTACACCTCACTGTTGTTTTAAAACCTGAAAAAACTGCAGTTCTACTTGAAATGTTATCTTTACTTTCAGCTGCTCCCATTAGGCATCACCACAGTGAAACCCTAATTTTAAATGTATTCATTTAACATGGACAGTCATACACATTGTCATGATGATGGATGTTTTGATCTCCACCACTAGATGGCAGAAGGGTTCTTTTTCCAGTCCCCTATAATTATTTTCTTCCAAATTGTTTTACCTAGTGATAGTTTTGAACGAAATTCAAAAATAATAATTTTTTTTAATTTTTTCCTGCTAATAATCATCAATCAGATGCTGCTGAACAAAATACTGATTGCTTTTTTTCTACAAAGAATTTTTGTCACCTTGTTCACAACGTACAATAAGCTGTTGACTGCTTTTCATACCTCATATCACACTGTTGTCATTTTTAACAAGTTATCAATACTGAATGAACTTTCAGTCTCAATTGAGGCTAAGAAAGAAGTTAAACCTGTACTTGTTTACTTGCTATGTTAGTGTTTGGCAGCATGGTGGTTTAGTGGTTTCCTGGTTCAAAACCCAACAGGGGGCCTTCTTGTGTGGAGTTTGCATGTTTGCCCCGTGCTTGTGTGGGTTTTCTCTGGTTTCCTCCCACAGTCAAAAAACATGTATGTCAGGTTTATTGGTGACTCTAAATTGCCCATAGGAGTGAGTGTGAGTGTGTGAGGTTGTTTGTCTCTATGTGGCCCTGTGATGGACTGGTGACCTGTCCAGGGTGTACCCCTGCCTTTCACCCAAAGAGAGCTGGGATAGGCTCCAGCAGACCCCTGTGACCCTGGTTAAGGAATAAGCGGGTATAGATAACGAATGGATGAATGTTTAGTGTTATCAGTGCTGTAGAGCATAACTAAAATGAGATCAATGTGTTTATGTGTATTTTTAATACATACAATTAAATACTGTAATTATACACACAAATACATACAATGTATAGTTTGCACATAAGGCCAACAAGAATCTGTTAAAAGGTGCATTATTATGACAGCATATATGTGCATAATTACACTTAGTTTGAGACCATGTGTATCAATGATATGGGAAAGTCTGTAGTTCTGTAGTCTGTGGCTGACTTAAGATTTTAGATTTCAGTACTTGCAATTGTAGTTATTAGGTTGTTCATGGAACCCAGACATAGAATGGTGGGCTGTATGAACTGTGCATGGAAGCTATTGTGTGACACTGGTACATCCCCTGTTCCATCAGTCAAGAGTTTGGTAGGACAGAATTGAGATTCTTCCCGCTTTTATCGGAAGCCTCTTCTCACTCTGCTCTCTACTATTTTACCACTTCTCAGTTTCACAGCCTTCAGTTTTTCACAGTCATGTACATTTAGGTGTGTGAGCGTGTGCAGGATTTTTATATGAACAATCTGCAGATGAGTTATAGATAGAGTTCACACGTTGAACATAGCTAGCATAGGGCTCCACTTCCTCCACATCCTCTGTCTGAAAAAACACCAAAAAAGTGTTATGAGCAAAATTGAACAAAGTGCAGTACAACACACCAACAGTCATATAGAACAGTAAAATAAGAACAATCACCCACCGGCGGAGATTTGGATGATGAGGTGTCCGACTGCCGGGATTGCCTGGAAAAAGACAAATGTACAGCTCAGTGACTATGTAAAAAAAGCCATTATGATTAATTTTTCATCATTTTTTAACTTCTTACCTTAACATTACTTTCTTTCGCAAAAGAAACAGGGGTCCAACTACAACTACAAATACCAAAATGATAAGCAGAAACAGCCAAGGATAATAACCTGCAGTGAGAGAGAGTATCATCATATAGAAATTTATTGAAATCATCTAAGCTTGATAAATCAATGTTAAGGCAATTAAACTTAAAATGCCTAGTTTGAATTGTCGGAGTGAGCGCTCATTCAACTCATTTTATGAAGTGTATTGAATACAAAAGGTAACACTTTACAATAAAGGTATAAATCATATACTTTAACTAATGCATCATTGGTTTTCTGTCATTATCTGTGTGTTATGTGTTATCTGTTCATGCTTGATAGATCATCACTAAAGAAATCTTAATTCTTACTTAAATCATATATTTATTGAACACATTTGATCAGCCTTGAAGAGGTCCTGTTCTCACGCTAATATGAAGTATAGTTTTTCAACTCAACGTTTAATCAGATGGAAACATTTACATTCTGCTCCATGACCCATTTATAATCACGCCACATTTGTGAGCTACCTAGTGGATGCTTTTTATTTGTTGTTGCAAAAGGGGTGGCATGGTAGAAAATGCTGCTCTAAAACCAAAATCATCATCTATGCGGTTTCACAAATTAGAACAGAATGGGTCACATTATTAAAGCTAGCAGGGGAACTTAGATTTTTCAGTTAAATGGATTTAAAATGGTTTACAATATAACTATTATGACACTTATAATACACGTAATGCACTTACTACAATAGAAAACCCATATTCAGTATTTATTAACATTTTCTCTTGTGCTATCCATTCCTCACCAGCCTTACCTTTTTGCAGTGCTGGTCTTATAATCCTCTCCTCTTCCCAATATGGGTGACTGATAGTGCAGGTCAAGTTCTTTGTGTCCATGCCCTTGGGCAGCTCCAGGCGACTTTCTACTGTAATAAATCCATCTGAACTCTTGGTTTTCAGAGTCATTGACTCTTCCGAGTGATCCCAGCTAATGTTGGCGGCAGGTGTTGATCTTTCAGCCTTGCACACAGCCACCATCTTGTTGTCTTTGTATTCTAACCAGGCTGATATACTTGGAGGAGCTGAATCAGGGGAGACAAAACAGGCAAAATAAGATTTGCCTAATATATCAGCTGGTTATATTAAAAGTTGACCAAATTACAAGAAAATTGTTTGCACTAACACATAAGTAGAACCTAAACATGCTGATAGAGTTATTTTCTTTTGGTTTCCTTAGTTTTACTTCTTTTTTAGAATTTCACAATTTTTTACACAGAGGATAAACTAGTTCTCTGTTGAAAACTGTTCACAATTGTCCCCAGTAAGAGGGATATCATGTCAAAAACTGTATGTCTTGCTGACTGTGTCACTTGTCAAGGTCTGTCAGAAGGGTTAAGAGATAAAATTAAAAGAGTATGTATTGCTGGAGGTAACCAGAATTAGCTGTTGTTCATTCTTTTTGTGTGTGAGTTGAAAGGTCTAAGAAATGACCTTTGTTTTTACATGATTAGCCTATTTCCATCTACCATTGTGCGAGGGAGAAAAAAGTCTCACCTATCTTCTTCACGTCTATAGCATAATTTTCACTTCCTCCTGTATAGACAGACTCACACCTGTAGGTCCCCTCATCAGCTTCTGAGAAGTTTGGGATGTGCAGGTATGACTGAAAGCTGGATGTGTTTCGGAGTGATTTGCCATCCGTACAGTTGTCCGTGATTTGGCCACCATTATCAAAGCCTATCTTACAGGTTTTGGATTTCATTTCTATATTCCAGATAACATATATCATGTTATTCCATGTCTTATCACTGCACGTCAGGTTACCATCACTCCCCAGGTTAAAACTTGAATATCTGTCAACTGAAAAAAGGAAACAATAGTTTTACATTTCACCTGAAATAAATTGAAACCTATAAACTGGTACCTTTCAATTTTTTTTTTTTTTTGTAAAAAACAATGATGCAAGATTAACAAAACCCAAACATGTGTTTTAAGATCTACTAGATGACAAAGATGTTGCCATTTCAAGACCTGAAATGGATTCCCCCACTAAAAATAATTACTGATTGAATATTTCTACTCAGAAATAATTTGTGTCAGAGCTCATTGTTTCAAGTCATTTCAACTAGAAAAGTGATTAATTGTTAACATAAAGATTATTTAGGAGAAGTGGAATAAAAATGGACAGTGTTCTGTGTATTCATACTTATATTAGTCACTAGTCATCCATCCATCGATCCGTTATCTATACCCGCTTATTCCTAACCAGGGTCACAGGGACCTGCTGGAGCCTATCCCAGCTCTCTTTGGGTGAAAGGCCAGGGTACACCCTGGACAGGTCACCAGTCCATCACAGGGCCACATAGAGACAAACAACCTCACACACTCACTTCAATGGGCAATTTAGAGTCACCAATCAACTTGACATAGATGTACATACATGAAAATATTTTATATTCTACTCATACTGAAAAAGAAATAGAGAAATTGGAAAATGAGTTTACCATAAACTTTAGGAGAATGAGAAGACATGTTGGAGTTCACAGAGATGCTTTGATTAGTTCCTGAGAGAAATGGCAGTGGGTGTAAGAAAAACGTTAGTAAAATAGCGTGAGATTTCATGTCATTAAGAAGCCAGTAACGATTCATTCAGAGGTCAGAACAGCAATAATTATGGTGGCTTATCTGATGATTGTTAATTAGTTAGTTTGCTAGTTAGTTAAGATGTGAAGCTATATGATTTAAACCAGTCTGACGGGACTGATGTGCTGCAGGGCTAAATACCAAACAGCTGTGAACGAAAACGTAATTTCTGAGCTCTTCACAAAAAAAGCTGGAATATTTAAATCACTGACTATCACTAAACTTATAAAGTCATATTTACAGCACAGCAAGTTCATGACTTTACTATCATTACTCAAAGAAAAGATTCAGTAAACTGGGTCAGGGTTCACTGCCTGATGTTAACAGAAAGATGTTTTAGTGATCTGAGATGTGTTAACTTCTTGGCAGGTACAAACAAAACATTGTGCATGTAGTGAAATAGTACAGCCAAAGATCTTTCACCTGTCAGAAACCCCACAGTGGAGAAAAGCTACATCATAGTGCCACCTTGATCTGAAATCATGATTTCCACTGCAAATGTTCTGCTTGTTCATTCAGAAAATATGGGGCAACCTTTTCATCTGTTATGGAACATTTTCATCTCCTTTTGGTTCCTGCATTACCCCACCTCCATACATGATTTCCCCTGTTGACAGTGTGAGTAAGACCTTGACAACTGAACAGAAATCTCAGTGTGGCTAACTATACATTTACAGTGTACAACTTGTCATTGTTACAAAGACGTAGGTTGTATTATTACGATAGTGTGACATTTGAGTTACATAGCAAGCAACGACAATTCATTCACACTAGCTGTGACATCACATACAGTAAAAATGCCACAAAGCACACAATCGTACAAAAGCCATGAGCATCTCTTTGTAGAGGGTTTGTGCACCTCTTCAAACAAGATTGGAATTAAATGTTCTGCCTTAAAATAACAATAATAATATATCCAAGCCACATTTGAGTGAAAATGTTAGTTAATATTCAAACCTGTGTCCTGGCTCCACGCTTCAGACCACAAGAGCGTAATCATGGCATAAATCCACATCATGTCCCTCATCTTCAGTTGTCGCAAGGTTTCTCTATAAATTGCTACTAAAGTGCCTACAAGAAAAACCTCACGTCTGATCCCAGTGCTGTCTACAGTAAGGTTAAACTGAGTTCTTTGAGTTCATTTTATTCACCCTCACCTATGCAATTTCACTTTCCGTACTTATGCCGAATAAGGTCAGAGTAAAAGCAGTTTCCCTACACCATGCAACGTTGAAATCCTCAACACCCTCTATGATAAAGCTATATAAAGGACATGTGACTAAGAAATCCCGCCCTCCTTTTTTCTCTTCCCCTCTCCAAACCGCTTTCCACCCGAGCATCTGCCTTTTTCCCCCACATGATGACGTCTTATAAGACACTAGTTTCCTTTCTTGATAGTCACATGGTTCAACACAGTAGGTGTAAACACTCAAAACCAGGCAATTTTGAAAGGGGTATAAACTGTGCACATATAAAAGTTATTCTGTTATCAAAAATGTATACCAATTCCTGCATTAATCTAAGAATCTGTTTGGTACTCATAAACCCAACAAGACTTTGTTGATTCAGAAGTCTCATCCTGTATTTATACCTTGCAGTTCAGATACCCTAACTAAAACTAATGCTGTATAACACAATAACTGACAGTGTGAAGGTTGAGGTTTGTGGTGTTACTTCATTGTACTGTATTAAACCAAAAAGTGTTTTCAACTTTTAGTTGACCCTCACTGATATGAATGGAGTAAACAAAATGTCAGGAACACCTTTGTGTATGAGACAACAAAAATGTTACAGCACTACAAACTATACTGTAAAGAAAACTATAGATGACATTACCATAAAATCGAATTAAAACCTCTCTAAAACAGCAAAATCTTAAATTTACACTATAACCTTCATTAAGGTAAGATTTATGACAATACTTTAGAATTAGACCGCATTAATTTTAGCTCGATGAGGATTAATAAACCGGTCACTATAGGAACATGCGTATTATAGATTTCATAAAAACACTCGTTATTACTCAAGTTTGAAATAAGTGGCTATGATCCCTAACTGCTGATGTTGTTCTTTAAAGGTTAGGCCTCCACAAAATTGCTTACATAAACTGATTATAAACTGTCTCTGTGGGCACAGGTGTTATTACTGACTATATCCCCAGTTTGCGATCATAGATTAACTGACGGTACACGTCTTAGTTATCTTGCATGGCTGTGGTTATGATCTGCAAGTTCTATGCAGAGTTTGTGGTTCATGAGTCTTCAATTCAGCGTACAATGACAATTGTGATTAACTGTCCCACATAAGACCAGAATGCAGTTTGCATTTTCATAACGGATAGGCCGGATGAACAATGAAAATTCAGCTTTTCCCTTTCATTCTCATTCTGTCTATGCACCATCACAGAAAAACTGCACTTTATACACTCAATATATGACTTAACTCACCATTTGAACATCCTAATTTATTTGCATAAAATATATATGCAGTTGATGGTCATAAGATTCAAAAACTGCCACTTATCTGAGGAAGTAATGTGTGGAGTAACTTATGCTAGGCTATAACAATAACCAAGGCTGTTCTTCTTTTTCTAAGCTCTAATATTAGGCAGCGTTTGTTTATGCACAGCATAAGCTCAGCTGACTGTGAGCTGGCACACTGGGAAAAAAGGAACTAGTTTTTCCACAGGATTTCAAAATGTTCCAGTTGTGTCGCTTTGGTCAGCTGTGTTCTTCAAATATGGAATGGATCAATAAGCCACAGACTTTAAAAGGAGAAAAGATACTCCTCTGTTTCACATTTGCCCTGTTTCCCCTTGATAACACTAACTTCCTGTTGAAGCCAAAGTCTGTTTTGCTACCCAAAAATATGTTCTGACGAGTAAAAAAAAAAGAGAGATGTAGCACATGCGCTAAAAACAATGACTATGTCTTCTGAAAATTAAAGGAAAGGGACAGGAAAAGAATTATTAATCTACATGGTTACTATATTTTTAGGTCTTCTTCAGAGAAGAGGTGAAGGAAAGCAATTATATACTTTTTTCATTGTTAAAATATTATTTGAATGATAAGTTTATTATTATAATAATAATTGTTATTATTATTAGTAGTAGTAGTAGTAGTATGAGACAAAGTAAACAAAGAAATACTGTATATGGATGTACTGCGAGGTTTGCAAGCGAGTGAATTTAACCCGGTGATTGGATGGTTGTTACCGAAATGCTTATTGGTAGTTGTAGTTGATCACTATCCATGGTTCACCTTTTTCTTCACATAGGCTTGTACCCTTGACTTCTAATCAAAGAAATGACGTAGTTTTAGCCCAGTTGTCGATCATTTGTGGAGTTTCAGGTTGGTGTTCAAACTGTTAATCGCCAAGCAACGTTAACTCCAACCACCTCCTTTGTAACCAACAGTTTACCGTCTCCATGGTTACCGTGCTAACTGCCGCACAGGTCGCAGAGATCGCTCTTGTCGAATCCGACGGAAAACACGGTTTTTAATTGAAACACGAACATGAGCGTATCTGTCACTCGCACAGTGCCTAAGAAAAATGATGCGAATAAAGTTGTTAGGCGACAGCGGGTTTATGACTACTTGTATGGTGAGTAAACTTAAAACGCCGGCTGACTTGAGCTAAGCTAACTTTGAAAACTGGCTAACGCTAGCTTTAAACTGTTTTAACCTGTCGATGCAGATCCAATTTACACAGTGTCATCGGATGCTGACCACGCGAGGTCCAGCCTCAAGGCCTATGCCTCCAGGGACCGAGTCGTAAGTTGTCTCCAAATTTGTCCCCCTGTGAAATATTGGTGGTCTTTCCAATATTATGCCTTCAGTGATAGCATTAGTACAAATAAATCCATCCAAAAACAGAAATGAAGTGAATGTAAAATGCAGATGCTGAGAGTATTTCTCTCTCCTCCCTCAGAGGAGAGTGCCAAAGTTTGGGTCAATGTTCAGTAACCTGTCCCATCACCCACGGTGTACTGTTCAGCTGGACCCTGTAGACCCAGTTCCAGCCTCTATTGATCGTCGGTGGCGAGGCCACACAGAACAACGCAAAGAGGCATTGCAGCAGCTAGCTGGGTAACACAAAGGCTCACCTTTTTAACCCTTTCTAGAGTACTATAATAGGTTAATCTATTATAACTAGCAGCAAGCGCAGCAGTGGTTACTGAGTTGTATTGATTTAAGGTTAACTGTGTTGCTCATTACAAACATAAAGTGTGTTCCTCGGCATGTTTATCAGTTTGTGATTCATAATTATATTTCTAACAGGGTTATTCCAAATGCTCAGTCATGGCTGAAAAGGGAGGAGTGCCATGTGACCGGAGCTGATCGTTGGAAATACTTTAAACGGTTTGATTAGCCAGCCTGCAATCTTAAGCTCCGAATATAGTGGAATATACTCAGTCTAATTTATTTGTGTAGCAGTTGCTTCTGTCAGATACTAGCTCAGTTTACAAAAGATAACACATTTTGACTGTAAATATTAACATCCTCTTTGATATGGTGTTCCATTCTGTTTCATTTAGCCCTATGATTCCCTTCACACAGCAGGTTCCTCCAGATGTGATTTTTGCTTTGCCAAAGTAAGTTCAAGAGCTTCCTCATTTGAATTTATCAGATGTTTTTGCTCTGCGCCTTTTGCCAGTAGAGGGATATTCTCTCTTTTTTTCGCCTCAGAGAGGAATTTGTTATCAATGATAGAATGAATGCTGAGCCACAGCCCACCCGCACAGTTGCGGTCCAGACAGACTACAGGGAAAGTGAAACACAGACAGACCCATACAGCCCTGAGTATGTGATAAAACCTGGAACAAGTCCCTCAGAGCTCCTGCAACTAGCAGTTTTGACTTGGGGTATGAGATCAACTTTATTAGTTATACTGTAGATTTCAGTGTATATTTAACATGTTAAAACCATAATCTGCAGGACCTTTGCAGCTAATTAAGCTACCCCGACCTTAGTATCTTATAATTGCTTACCAATGCCTCTTCTGGCCTCTGCAAATTGTATTTAAATCATCTCTTGATAACAATTCCCTACAGGACATGGTCTGCCAGCAGGCCAGGCAGAAGTAGAAATGATACAGCGAGCGCGTGCAAAACGAGTTTGGGAAGCCAGCCTTCCTCCACTGGATGACTTAAATCAGCTTGACAAGAGGAGGCGTATGATGGAGGAGATGGAGGCCAAAGAGTGGGCTTTCAGAGAAGGGGAAATCCAGAAGTGAGTGGAAGCACAAGATGTATCATAGCTTTGGCAAACTTTGCCACTGTGGATGCAAAAGTTAGAAATGTTAAATGTTATTTATATGAGCAGCAGTTACAATTGTTACTATTTATAGTCAATATTGATCAAAAGACTAAGAATTAAAGGGTTACTAGTAATGAACTGACAGGAAACTGTCAACTGACACAGCAGATTCCATCAGCTCTGAAAGGTTTTTTTTTTTTTTTTTACAGCTCATTCAGTGCACTGTTTTGGTTTTCTATTTCACTACCTTGGTTGACTTTCACTGTTCTCGTCAGTATCATTTATGGTACACTCACAATGTCAGTGTTATTACTTTTTCTCACTGCCCCCAAGTGGCCAAAAAATGTTACTTGATGTTTGAGCAGAAGGAGTACATGTTCACATATTCATTTAAACAAAGTTTCTTCAATAAGACTATAGTCATTAAGGTTAATATATACTTAATCAAGTGCATAAGTGTATAAACAAAGATATATAGGGCCTATCTAGCTGTTGGCTTATTAAGTATTAATGGTGATTCCTTTATCCCCTTTCATGTTACTGCTGTTTTTTTTTTTTTTTTCATGCAAAACCTGCTCTCTTGCAATGTTCTCTCTGGGGCTGATGACCAGGTTGCAAGAGGCTCGTCTTGCTGTGCTAAAGGACCTGCTGAGGCAGAGAGACAAGTCCCAGAATGAAATCAAAACTCAAAGGCTGAACCAGATATTTTCTAAGCAACAAAAAGACAAGGACACCAAACTACACAAGAGCCACAATGACTATGTTAGGTGTAAGACAACTGCTGCTTCTGCACAAACATAAGATTCATTATTATATGATTCGAGACTTTGTATATTCAAGACTTTGTTTTGCTTCGTCTAAATTGTCTTGTCTTTTTTATTTTTGTTGGGTCTAAAGCATTAAGAAAACTGGAAGCTAAAAGGAGAAATTTGGAGGAAAAGCTAGACCGACATGGCTTTGTCAAATACTGTTCTAAGACAAACATCTCTCAGACACACAGGAAAATGAGCAACAATGAGTTTAAAAGCCACTACTTAGACACATATGAAGGTCTGTATCTAAATGCTTTTGGACAAAACTAAAAAGTTAATTCCCAGAATAGAATCTCAGAGACAACAGTATTTCTTTATTGTTATTATAGCTTTGAATATTTAATCATAGGTTTGCTGGAGATAGAGGCAGGACTCTTTACCTCAGAACTCAATCCAAGAGTGAAAACACCCAAACCAAAAGGCCCTGCGAGTAGAGCAGTAGAATTGCTGAAAAAATACGAGGTAAAGCAAAAAAGAAACACTGTTCATTCAGAATATCATGTATAACATGTAAGTTCCACATACACATGGACATCCAATTGCCTCCACAGGTTCTGAGGGATGAGATGAACCAGCAGTTGACAGAAAAGTCTTTGCGTTTTCTTGTCAAGAAGGAGAAACCTGTTCCTCGTCCTGTCACTCCCACATTGGAAGAGCCACCAGAGGTCAGCAAATGTCTCTGACCCTAGCACTAAACTAATTCATCTTACATGTAAAGAGGTGCCATTTATTAATCAATGTATATGTCCCTCATTAGGGGGAGGAGGAGATAGAGCTTGCAGTGATCCACTTGCAGAAACTACTGAGAGGAAGAAGTATACAGTACAAGGTCTGGGCATGTCTGCATGCACATATATGTGTAGCGTGTCTTTTTTGTTTCTGTGTGAAATGCATTTCGCACAGAGTTCACATTTTCTTTTTTGTTCAGATGTTTAAGAACAAAGAGAACTATCTGGAGCTCATCCAGGAACTGAGGACTGTTCATGCCCTGCAAAAAGAGGAGCAGGAGCTCAAGAAAGCAGACAAAGTGCTTGTCACCACTCTAAAACAACAGAGAGACAAAAATATACATAAGGTAAAACACAATGACACATTCATGTCCAAATTTTTACAAACTCCAAGCAATCTCATCATACCCTCTCTTTCCCCACCCAGACCTCTCAAGAGGAGGCGTCCCAGGTCGGAGTGGTAGGTGCAGAGCTTGAATACTTGTTTGACACTCTGTCCAAGGAGCTGATACGACTGCAGGACGAGCGCCGGATCCATGCCTTTACTCTGCTGGCTGAAAGAGACCGTCGCCTACGAGAGGCAGAGGAGAGTGGAAGGAGACAGGTGGAGGAGCGCAGACGCAGAGAAGAAGATGAAATCTTCAGACAAGTGTGTATATGTAAAATTTTTCTGCTATGAGTATGCTAAGGAGATTAAGAATAATATATATGCTACATGTACATGCACATATTTTAATACTTAGTGTGTGTGTTCTTAACACTGTGTCACAGGTGGTGCAGATACACCAGGAAACTGTGGATTTATATTTAGAAGACATCATCATGGGAACCTTGGAGCAGACAGCTTACCAGCAGGCCAGAGACGAGATCCACAGGATAGCAAAGGAGGTCAATGACATTGCTTATGCCATGGAGGAACGGTAAGGTGCACTTCAGCGTGTCTGCTGAAGTTTTGTATTCAGAAGCTCAAACCCAAACATAATAAACCAAAATCATTTCTGTGTGTGTGTGTGTGTGTGTGTGTGTGTGAGTAGCCGGAACAATCTTCAGTCAGAGGAGATTGTCTCAGAGTTGGTGTACAGCTTTCTTATCCCAGAGGTCGAGAAGATCAGTATAAGGCAAAAAGGTACGTGACTCCACTGTCATTGTCACTGTCACCACTCCACTCCAATGTGTAAAAACAAACAAAAAATGGCAACTAAATAATAAAGTCAGATAACTTGTTTAGTTTCTGTGAATTTTCTTTGTGCTGTCTCTCAGTGCACCAGAGGCAGCAAAGTCATTTGAAGGCAGCTCGGAGTATCATTCAGGGGACTGCAGAGTATTCTGGGACCCTTCCTAGTTCTCTGCAGGAACCAGAGATTACCGCTCCCTCTGAAAAGATCTCCAGCCGAGTCCCTAAGGAGACGATCAGCGAAGAGGAGCAGGAGAGGGGGAGTGAAGCAGAGCACCACATTTAAACTGAGGAAAGAGTGGACTTAAAATATATAAAAGTGTAATGAAATGTCTACATTTTTCCACTCATTACAAGTTTCATGAGCGTTGTTGTGGGTTTTGGGTTAGTTTTTTTTTTTTTTTTTTTTTTTTAATTGACAGTACTTGTTTTACAATACATGTTTTAGATAAAAATGTATAGTATGTTTCCACCTGTTTTGAAAGGGATCATAGTAGAAGCTACGTTTCCTTATGGGGGACCTGGAGCTTGGTATGGGTTTATACTGTAGTTAATTACAAAGCAAGAGCTTGTGTCTGCATTTCTGTAGTGGTGCCCCCTCCACTTCAAAATATAGCCAGATTCTTTAGTCTTCATAACATCATCACTTCTGTTTTTATGCTACACTCCATGAAATTAATGGGGCAGGCAGAATAGTAGAAGCACCTGTCACTATGGCTTCAAAATGGCCAAGTTGGATCAAAAGAAGAACTGTACATTACATTGATGGAGGAATACTTTATTGCAGAACTTTTTAATTGAACTGCTTTAGCTAGAGCTAGGTGTACCTAATAAACTGGTAACTGTCAACATGAAAGCCTTTTACTGAATGATTTTTGAACACTAGAGGGCCACTAGTGAAGCTCACTACCACTCAAAAGGTTTGGACTCACTTATCCCATACAGGTAAATGAATGAATTGAATAATAACAGCAGTATGAAATTTAAAAAAAAAAAAAAAAAGCAACTTTGAAAATAAAAATCTGAACATCTTTTGCAGCAGAGATCACGGTTGCGACGTGGGCGGTTCTGGACGTCTAACCCCGCCTTCCCGAGGGCTGCAGCCAGGAGTGCTTGTAGCAGCCAACTCTATATGAAACATCAAACAACACGTCCAGCTGGGAGGTATAGATGTCACCTGTTGAGGAAACCCACGTAGATCAGCTGCACAGAAACGAAACCGTGTGGAGTACATAAAGCTGTCTGGACATCTGGAATCACCAAGTCAGTGAGTTGAATGATCTCGATCACAGTTTTATTAAACCTCGACCTTTACTCACGGAAAGAAGAGGTAGGAAAGGAAGTCTCTCCGGTGATCATCCGAACACTGTCACTGAGCCTCTGACATGATTGGAACGTACCAAAAGTTTCAGCTTGTTGTGTTACTGCTGTAAAGTCTGAGGCTTGACCCTAAAGGTGCGCTGGTCAAAGTAATGTTGGTTTTAGACGCTGCTTGTTGTGAGTCGACGCCTTTTCTCCAGAGCACACGGCTGTTAGGTAGGGTAATTACCTACTCGAGTTTGTGTACAGGTCGAAGACACACACTGACACCGGGTTTACACACTGTCTACAGAAAATGCACCTTTCGATAGTGGTTTCAGAATACACGGGTGGGTGGGGTCACTTGTTTGATATTTTTGTTGACACTGCAAATATTATATTTGCAGATCACTCATTTCAGGTCAAACTTCAGATGCTTTCTGTAAGGTTTACTGTCTTCAAGATTTGAAACAATACTAGTTTATAATGATTAAACCGTTTAAAATACAAATCTCTAACACTGTTATGTGACTGCAGAAAATAAAATAGCTCATGTGTTTGGATCTGGTTTAGCTGCACTGTGGCCTGTACTGTTTCTTCAATCCAGACACAAATTAACCCCAAATCAACATGGAAGCAGCCTTGGACCTGATGAAGTAGCCGACTGGACTTACAGTCAAGCTCCATAGACATATTTGTCCAGGTGAATGGTGTCTTACAGGTTTTGGTCACCCTACATGAGAAACTAGTGTCTAGTGTCTGTCTCTGGACGTTACAGCCTTCACTTGCAGTGAAATTACTTTTCTGAAATCAAATGACAATGAAGCATCAGTGGCTCTAAACTTTCTTCATGCTTAATCATAAAACATAAAAGATTTCTGCCGCTGCTGACTTAATGGATCAACACGGTTCATGATTAGGTCTTATTGGATGTAATAAGTGTCCTTATTGTGACTCAGAGTCCTGCTGAAAACTGCAGCACTCACTGTACTGCAGCACTGCAATTTCCGGACACTTCAGAGCACTTGGTGTTACCTAATAGTCTTTGACAGAGTCTGAAAAGGTTTCTCGCTATGACCATTCAGCTTCAAGGAACTGGTTATGATTCAAGGCCTTTAATAGACTTAAATTACTCCACTAAGCATCACTGCGCTTTTATTAAAAACACAATGGGAGAGAATGATTCACTCGCAATATTGTTTGAAGGCAAGAGCTCAGTACTGTGGCTTCTGTAAACTATTTGCAATATTGTAAAATCTATATTGTAAATCTGTAACTTCTTTTTGCCGGAACAGGTAAGCTTGATCTCACTGTGTTGGTCTAGATGTGAAACCTAATTTCTGTTAATCGTTGCCACTTGTTACAGAAAAAAGTTGCGAATGAATTGAATCAATATGAAGTTATTGATGCCAGAATTATCCGATTATCCATTAGGTGAGAATGAGTGAGAAGGCCACTGGAGTGCAGACCAGTTGTGAAGCCCTCACAAGGCAAGATGAAGAGGATGATGAGGAAGGGAAGGTCTCAGAAGATGAGGAGCCCAGAGCTTGTAGTGTGTGTGGAGATCTGGCCAGGGGTTACCACTTCAATGCCTTGACCTGCGAAGGCTGCAAGGGTTTCTTCAGGTAAGGTTGTTTAACTCACCATCCATCATTCTGACACACATTGCGTAATTGGAAGTAATGGGCAAGCCAAGAACCAAAGGTTTGGTGGTTCGATCCCTGGCGTCACTAGTCTACATGTCAAAGTTGCGCCCAGTGGCTGTTCCACCGGTGTATGATTGCGTGCACAAATGGGCAAATAGTGTAGAAGTGCTTTAAGTGCACTTCAGTGTAGAAAAGCACTCTACAAGTATAAGACCATTAATTTCCCTTATTCCAGTCACTGACACTCTGTTCTGTATTTCTGCTTTGTGGTTGTGGTTATGGTGGTTATTATAACAGTCAACGATATCGGAGAGAGGTGACAGAAGGCTTTTCACTTGAATCGAGTTATGTAGGTTTGAAACCAAGAACGTATATACTCAGCCAGATTTTCAGTTTCCTCAGTTGCCCAAGCACATTTTATGAATCACTGTTACAAAAACCAAGGTGAAGTTGATTGTTGATTTCTTAATGAGTGGATGTTTGCAGATTCTTGGATTTGATTCTCAGTAAACTAACAACATTAACGACATTTCTGTCCTTCACTGACAAGCTGTATAACCATAAAATAAAAGGTTTGACAAAAAATAAAAAACAGAAGAATAACATGCTGAAAAAATCCTAAAAAGTAATAATCTCTGTTTGCACCTTCTGGCATAAAATTGTTTTTGTGTTTCAGTGAAATAAGCAAATGTTGTACCCTACCTATTATCTGATATTTGTCTTCACAGTACAGACAGAATATTTTCACACGATGTAGTTTTCCTCTCTCTTCTCTGTGATGTTCTCACAGGTTTCATGTGTTCTTTGTCCTCCTCCTTAGTGAGAACCTCTACCTGTTTCCATGCCACCAGATATACACACGTTTTCCTGAAAGAGCAGACTGTGGTTGTCTGTGACTCATTATTTTAGATACACTGCTTTTATCCTATGTGATCATGAAGCTTTGCATTTCTGAGACAAAAGGTTACTGTCTGAGTTGATTTCTGTCTATGCATTTGTTTTCCCATTGATTGTTCCCATTTACTCATGAATTATTCACAGGCTGGTGCATGTGTGGCCCAGACTAATAATCCAATATAATATTTGTTTGCGTACGTGTGATTTCTAACCTCAGATCGATGTTTGTGGTTTTTTTTTTTAAATAAATGCAGACGTGCCATAAAGAGGTCGACGCAGCTCCACTGTCCATTCTTCAATAGATGTATTATAACTAAAAACAACCGGCGGTCGTGTCAGGCCTGTCGTTTCCGTAAATGCCAGGCCATAGGCATGCGCAAAGAAAGCAAGTAACATCCAACAAATAATCCCTTATTGTTTTGAGATAAAAGGTTATTTGTAATATTATACTGTTGTTGCACGTGTCTCAGACTTTTGTGTTAGCCTTAAGAAAGAAAGTGTTCATTATTTCCTATTTTCTGTAATATTTCAACATAATTTAACAGAAGTTCTTGCAGGAGTAATGAAAAAATATAAAACTTGATATATTCTGTCATCGATACTTCTTTGGTCACATCTAGTACATGCAGGTGTCTCTGTGTCACTGTAGTGGTCATGTCTGAAGAGGAGGTATTCGAGAGGAGGATCCGAATCAAGAAGAAAAAAATGCTTGACGCAGCAATCCAACTTTCATCCCAACAGAAAGAAACCATTCAGGAGCTACTCTGTGGTCACCGCACCACATTTGACTCAGAATTTTCCCGCTTCCATGGCTTTAGGGTGTGTGAATCATTGGGTGCATGAATGTGTTCATCATCCTCACTGTTTGAACTTGTCTGACTGACTTTGTTTTTGTTTTTTTTTGTTTTGTTTTTTTTTGTTGTTTTTTCAGCCAATAGACAGGCTTGTGCTTCCTGTAAAGGAGTACAACCAGTACGCAAGAGAGTCCTTTAACCTAAAGGCAAATTCCCCAGCAGACACCTGCGCATCAGCTAGTGCCTGCTCCTGCTCCTGCTCCTACACCTCCTCTTTATACTTCAGTTTCAGTTTTTCCTCTGCAAAACAAGAGAACCAAGAGGGCACAGAAGCTGGAAAAAGCAGTTTTTTCACTGCTCTTCCACATGTGATGGACCTCACTACTTACATGATTCAGGACATCATTAGTTTCTCCAAAAGTCTTCAGGATTTCCGGTAAATGTGTGCCTCAGTGCATACTCGGCGTGTCAGAGTCATTATGTTTCAATGCTTAATCTGTATTCTAAGGACCTTTCTCACTGTTAATTGTGTGTCACGTTGGTTTCTTTTAGGTCTCTAACCATAGGGGATCAGATTTCTCTGTTAAAGGGAGCCACATTTGAAATTATGCAGATCCGCTTCAACATGGTGTTCAACATGAAGACAAGTAACTGGGAATGTGGTCCTATTACGTACTGCATAGACGATGCTGTACGAGGTGAGACTACTAACACAGTACAAGTACAGTACAAGCATGTTTTTGTACTCACAGGGATAGGCTTTGCTGTTTCTATTGTAAAATGTGTACCATGGATGCAAATAGGGCTGCAACAACTAATCAATAAAAATCGTTTATTAAAATAGTCGGCAATGAATATGCTTATAAATTAGGAGCTGCTTGCAACGGCACACAGTGCCATGGTCAGCTGTTTTCCATACTAAACAACTTTTGCTTTGTTATCTGGATAGCCATGTTGCTTTCTTGTTCAAGCTTTTCTGTTATGTATTCAGAGATGTTTATGGTTCTCGGGCCAGTTGCCATAGTAACTTGCACATCCCACTGAGGAGACAGATTTCTGTTTTATCTAATGCCAGTCCACAGTGACTCCAAGACAAGGGGTCTTGAGAGCAATATCACCCTTAACATCTGCGTTTTTAGTCTTCATGTCTGTATTTCCCCTGGTGCATTGAGCGCATTTCTAAAGACAACTATAGTCCACAAACCGATACAGACAGTTGTTTTTGTAGATGCCCTGTATGTCCCGGTGACTGTGAAAACCACACACGCACAGCGCTGTTGTGATGACGGAGCACAGGTCGAGTCAGTGTAGATAAAATATTTCTGTTAGATAGTCCACAGTTGTCTTTTTAACACAGGCAGCACAGCGGAAGGTTGTCCAGAGAAAACCTCCAGCTGATTTCAGTGCACATTTGGTTCCACCTTGATCTTTGGCCCTGTTGATTAAGATTTGTCAGTGTTGGATGTGTTAGTTGCTTGGACCTGAAAGTTATATATGAAGGCCTAAATTCCCAGTATGAATGCAAATGGGCATATTTAGCAAGGTTTGTAGATACTGTAGATGCCATTGTTGAGCAGGCAAGTAATTATAAGTTATGTGAACTTACACGTCTTCATGCACACTCTTATAGATGTAACTTGACTCCTGGTGAAACACTTGACAGAATGTTGTCAAACCGGTGTTATTGGCTCCTTTTCAAACAACATAGGTGAAGTTTACCGAGAGGCAGGATGGGCGTTAACTTTTCAGCAACTGAAATATATCACTATATAGAGTCAAGAATGGGCCTAATAAAAATATTCCTTATACATATTTTAAGCAACATTAGCTACATCATCAGTAAAGTGATTGGGGGGAAAAATGGCAATGTAAATACAGCCTCAGATTCTTCTTTGTATAAGATATGCCTTAGATATGTAGTTATCTGGTGCATTTATTGAACTTTTAAAAGACATTGAAAATAGACTGCGTGCTCTGTACTGTCATTGACCTCTGTTCTTATGTGTTTTAGCGGGTTTTCAGCAGCTTCTGCTGGAGCCACTGTTAAAATTTCACCATACACTGCGAACACTGGGCCTCCAGGAGGAAGAATATGTTCTCATGCAGGCCATGTCTCTGTTTTCTCCAGGTAGCAGCAAGTCTTCTTTCAGTTTATCTCTCTTTATAAACTCTGTAAATGTTTCAACAATGAGCATTTGTACCTACCCACACACAAATGTTTATTTTTTAGTTGCGCTCAGTTTGAAGCTGCTGTGCATTAATACAGATTTGTTTTTCTTTGATCGATCAGATCGTTCAGGTGTGCAGCAACACGATGCGATAGACAAACTCTACGAAAACCTTGCGTTGACACTTAAAACCTGGATCGAATGCAAGAGAACAGACCCAGACAAACAGTGAGTGACAAGTACCTCTTTCAGCCCACTCAGTTTGGATTATTTCACATATTTATCTGCCTTCGTCTTCTCTGTATCTCCAGCTTGCTGTATCCCAAAGTGATAGCCTGTCTTACAGAGATGAGAACAATGGCTGAGGAGTACAGCAAACAGGTTCTGCAGATCCAGGACATCCAGCCTGGCGATATCTCGCCTCTCATAATAGAGGTGGTCAGTAAAAGCCCCTAATGACATCTGATATAGGCTTTTACTGTACACAGACAGCTCAAGCAGTCTGTTATTTAATAAACTGAAAAATAGTTCAAGTATTATTGTGCAAAAGTGTCAAAATACTGAAGAAAAATTGTCATTTAATGGCTTTATGCACAGATTGCACACAAGCCTGAACAGCTGAAGATCATGGTTCACATCACAGTCGGAGCGAATCAAGTCCTGCTGGAGTGTAACTAAGATCTGTTCTCTTTGCACTACCAGCAAATCAAAGACACCATGAGTTAGACAGTGTAAAGATTCACAAATTTGTTTTTAACTGTGGTGGATTTGTCATTTGTGTTGTATGTTTACATATTGCATGTCTGTGATTGAATAATTGACTTTGTTCACACACACTTTCATTTGCTTTTTTCTCAATTTGAGGGTTATGTAGCTCCGTTCTTGCTTCTTGTATTTGATATCTCAGGCTGTGTTAATTGTGTTCGTGCTGTCGTGGAAAACAAAAATGTTCTTCAGCAGGGACTTGGACTTAAGCAGCCCTTAAATCACACACACAGTGATTTGAGACTGGACTTCATACTTGTCCTCAGTAGACTTGGGATTTCAGTTGGACTCCAGATTGGGACCTGTGAAGAATCTATTTTACTTTTTTAGTTTTTCAGCACATAGACATTAGGAAATGTTTGAGGAGCTGAATATCATTCTCAACTGTGAAAAATACAAGAAATAACACACTGAGCAGATACATTTATTACACAAACAGGGCATGCATTCGAGGTTACCTACACACCCTGACAAAAGCCTTGACGCCTATCCAAGTTGTAGGAACAACAAATAATAACTTGACTTCTAGTTGATCATTTGGAATCAGAAGTGGCTTAAACGAAAGGCAAAGGTCTCTAGATTACACTTATTTTACCAAAATAAAATCTTATGCCGTGATTTTGAATTATTTAATTAGGACAGAAAGGTCAGACTTTGCTTAGACAAAAGTCTTGTCACATCTTTAAAGGATTCAACTAATCACAGATTAGAGCGTCACCTGTGACAAATACTGTAATTAACACATTCCCAGGTGTGTAGAAGAAGAACCCCAGCACACCCAACCTTCATTCGAAATGCATCCTGACCTGACAGCATGCCAAAGATTCAACCACAGATCAAAGTGCTGAGCATCAAGAGCCGGAAGACCAAGTCTCCTGCTGAGGTGGCAGACATCTTTAATGTATCTGAACGTCAAGTGGAAGGATAAGAAAAAGATTTGAAGAAACTGGTTCATGACAGGCCCAGGTCATCAAGATGACCTGTTCCAGATGACTTTATTACTAAGTTATTTGAGTCATTGCTGAGATGTATGGATGCAGTCCTCCAAGCTCATGGGAGTCATATACAATATTAACTCTTTTTCCACTGCACCATGACTTTATGTTCTGTACATTATTTCTGTTAAGTGACAAGTCTGACCTTTCTGTCCTAATTAAATAATTCAAAATCACGGCATGATAAGATTTTATTTTGGTAAAATAAGCTTAATCTAGAGACCTTTGCCTTTCGTTTAAGCCACTTCTGATTCCAAATGATCAACTAGAAGTCAAGTTATTATTTGTTGTTCCTACTACATGTGGATAGGCGACAAGACTTTTGTCAGGGTGTGTATTCTATTCTAATAGGTTCTGTTAAGGGTTTTTTTTTTCATAGTGAGTGGTAGCCTGTTGAATGAAAGCCTCTACCAAACAACTAATCAGTGCTGATATCGCTGCTAATAGATAAAGGAATGTTGATAATGCAGTACATGCTTTGAATTCCCTTAGCTATATAGTATCAGTGCAGTTTTCTAAGCAGTGGGAAGGATGTCGCAGATGATAGAGTGCACATTTCAACCATAAGAGACTTGAGACTTAACTTGAACTTGCAAAATACCACTTGTGAGCGACTCTGTTATACAATAATGTCAAATAAAACTGGCTAAAGATGTTGTACAGATTCAAGTATATTACTGGTTGTAACTTCATGTCATCTAGACAAACAGTGCCCCACTGTGGTTATACAAAGGATGTCAGTAAATAGGGGGCCAACCTGCTGGTGTTATAATAAAGAGCTTGGCTGACAGTTGTTACAGTTGTTTCTCTAAAACTGGGCCTGAATAAATAAGGTTTCCACACAATTTACTAAAAATGAACTACACTTAACTATGTGTTTATTAATCCATACACACACTGTCATGGAATAACTACCCACTTCTGCTGTTCTTGTAGAGGTTGGGGATTGAACCAACAACCTTTTGGGATAGTGGATGAGCAACCTTAACTCTTGAGCCATGACCACCTTCACACCTATGGGTGCTGATATGCTGATTCTAAGCCTGTTTTTGTTATTTATTGTGTCCAAACTAGAAGAGCCAAAGAAAAGATGGTATGCAGAGTAAATATGATGTACTATAAAGAATTAGTATTTTGTCTACCCAATGTACCTCAGTCAGCTAACAGTAGATCTGCAGAGATAATGTGCCAGAGCTAAAACACAGCTTATGAACAAAGGTAAATATTTGATTTTATTCTGTATCCAAAAGTAAGAGGGAAATGGTATTATTCTTAAATTTTTGCTTTACTTAGCAACCCAATCTGTACTCTGAGCATCTTCATATATACCACCCCTGAAATGAGTTTTGCTTAACAAAATTAATTTAATTATATACATAAAGTGTATGCTCACTCAAATAAAATGGAATAGATAAAGCAGAATCATTTCCAGGCTATCCTACTCTTTATTTAATGCAAATTACAGTACCAGGGAACTATTCCTCAGAGCACGCAGAGGGAATATTTACAGAGGCGCACATTTAGCATACCTTCACAGAACAAAAGAAAAAAACAAAAAATGAAATTTAAAAAAAAAAAAAAAAAGTTCAGTCACAAACAGAGGCATTCAAGTAGTAGTACTGTTATACAGGATGTTTTGTAGTATTTTGTATGATTTTTTTGATTTTTCTTTTCTTCAACCCAGGTTAAAACCAGTTAGCATCTAGGCCATTATGCCAGTATAGTACACTAGCATATGAACTTGTGTTGTTGCTTGTATTTTTTTTTTTTTTTTTTTTTTGGTAACTTTTGTGGTGTTTTTATTGAACTGGAGTTACAGGTAGGGTGAAGTAGTCAGACTTTCTCGTGGCGGGTAACAATATGGTGACGAATGCAAAACTACAGCAAGCAGGAGACAGGAGAAAGGCTACATGACTCGACCCCTTTAGGTGCTACTGAATTCCCCCCAAATGTGCAGACGGGGAGGAGAAACAAGCAAGAGGGCAGAGAAATAACAAAATATTCAGAAAAGAGAGTCTGAATACATTATTGCCTCTGAGGATGGTTCATCACAACTACATCATAGTTTGGCTTTGGTAACAGAACCAACACTGTGAGTAATACAGAAACCATACTGTATTGTTCATATACAGTATATGAGGCCTTTTTTTTTTTAACCCCTGCTGCCATCCACAACACCCCCACACCCACTGCAAGCCCTGGAGTCTGTGCCAGGACCATGGTCTACATGTTTGTGCGTGCATGTGTGTCCAGGTTAAAACACCAAAATAAACACTTGTGTACTTGTATCTTTAGCTAAAGAACATATCCTTACAATTCATAATGTTTATATATTACAATAATTGTGCAATGATAAAAGGAAAGATGTGAGTGGAGGGGATTGAAAATCAAGTGGAAAAGTGTGTGTGTGTGCATTTTGTGAGAGTGTTGCAGGATAGCAGGACATTCAACAGCACCAAAGGGACAGTCACAATATCTTGGGCAGGGCAGGGTGAGGGGGGAAACAAGGCGAAGGTGTATGAAAGCAAAGGCACTCCAAACTATAGTTACACTATACATGACTAGTTCTTGTTACAATAATACAGCTGTCATCTACTGTACTGTACAGGTAAGGTTGAACATATGGCTGGATAAAGCTGATCATAATCATCATCATCATCATCATCTACAATATCCATAAACAACATCAGTTTTGCCCTGATTCGTTTTTTTTTTTTTTAATCTTTTTTCTTTCTTTTCCTACCCTTTGTCATCTTTGTTTTTGCTCATAAACAGTACATGGGTCTGCATATATACATACCTTGAACACAACATGGAAAAAAAATAATCAGCATAACAACATAAAAAAAAAAACAACATACAAGTCATACAAGTCAGAATTTTGGTAAGGAGCATTTATACTGTATATACAAATTCAGCTTTTTTCTTTTCTTTTTTTTTTTTTTTTATGTAGTGAGTATTCTCTGTAAATAAGACGCTTCAACAGACTGTACCAAGTGGCTCTATGTGCGACAGGGTGGAGGAGAAAGAACGCTAGGCTAACACTTCAGTCAGTGGTCACAACACATGAGAAAGTCACAGGTGAGCCTAAAACCACCGCGGCGACTTTTCAAAGGGTCGAGGAAAGAAAAGATTTAAGAAACATCTTGAATTCTTCACAGAGACGGAGAAATAGTGGACAGGGGCACATGTTTGTCGAGACACTGCACTGTCACAGAAACACTGTTACAGACAGAGTCGGTACGAAGACGGGGAATAGAGCGGTGCTCTAAATCCATCTACAGCCTTAATACAGACAACACGGGCGAACAGGGAAGTGACTGCTGGAATCTAACCACACTCCAGCTAAAAACAAAACAAAAACAAAAACAAAAACAAAAAAAACACCACCTTATCTAGATCTAATGTCATTAGGCAGCAGCAAATATTGCCACTGCTCTGCCAGATATGAGCTCACCATAAATGATTTCTGAACCATTGTAGTTAATATACATATATCTATATATACTTTTTATACATAAGGAAAAGTAATATATAAACTGTGTATGTATGCATGTTTGTTTTGTATTGTATGTATATATTATACAAGCACACAGGACCAGATACATGTCACATCCATCGCACATGGCAATCCAAAAAAAAAAAAAAAATCATCTGCCCAGGAGTACGAAACAAAAATTTAAAACAAGGTTGAGTAAAACAGCTTGCTAACCATTAAAAACAACCCCAGGCAAAGAAGAAATAAAGTAACCTGTCCAAAAACATTGCCCCTGCAAGTGGACTTCTTCTTTCCACATACATCAGGATCATCATGCATCCATGTGTCAGGATGTGTGCGTGTGTGTTTGAGTGTGTATGTGTGTTTACGCGTGCATGAGCCTCATGCCTTGTCTGCGGAAGTGGAGGTGAGAAGTGAGAGGGTGTGGTGACCCCCAGGTGATCCTAACCATACTCAGGCCATGCACTACAGGAAGAACCAAAGGGGGGATTGGCCAGGAGGCACACTAGTCAGAGGTCAGAGGATGAAGATGCAGAAAAATGGAACAAAGTGGGGGAGGACAAAAGGAGAAGGCCAGACGGGGAGAGGGCCACGGGGAACAGCTCAGGATTTTTTCTACAGATTGTCCTCTTACAAACATTAGCAGGCTAGCATTGTGTATACATGTACAGTGTACTTTTATCAATAGTACAGCTGAAAACACCTCTGGCCCTGCGCTTTACTCCTCTGTTGAAAGGGCATGTAGAGACATCTTTGACAGACAATGGAGTAGAGTTCAAACAGCCTGATAAGGGCCAGTCGGGGTTTACAGAGGCAGACTAGGGGTGCTTGGTTTGTGGTCGTGGCAATGGGCTGTTGGCTAGCTGTTGAACCCGGACTGCATCAGCATCGCTCCGCTGCTGTCAGGGAGGAGAGCAGGGCAGAGTAGAACTGAGCAGAGCTCACCCCCTGGCCGAGGCAATGGAGAGGCCGTGGGCTGGGGCTGAGACCGGGATAGGGAGGGTGGTCTGTGGACTCAGGAGGTGGAGTTGGAGGCCGAGGCAGAGGCGGTGGTAGTGCTGGGACCTCGCTCTGTGCTGCTGCCATCTAGAGGAGGAGGAGATGATCTTTTTGTTAGGAGATAGGTAGAAGAAGAGTGACAGAGACACAGAGAGACCATAAGAGTAAAGGTCTGAGTGTACATTAGTCAACAAGCCTGACAACAAACTGTCCAACTGCAGACTTTTTCACAAGAAAATGGAAAATGTAGGCAAGTTCTCAGTTTCTCCTCTAACTACTGCTGTGAGTTCAGGCTTAGGTGCAAGCCCCTTAACACCCAAAGAGCTGCTCGGTGACCAACAGCTACAGGGTGTACTGAGCAGGTCACAGGTGTAAATGTGCAGAACTGAGTCAGTATGTTAGTTAGGTCCACTCTCTCTGCTCAAAGCTACTACTTACATAGCAACATTTAGTGCTTACAGTGCTTTTCAGTATGAAGTGAATAACCGTAAACTTTTAGCACCTTATAATTAAATACATTGGTCATCAGAGAATAAAAACGTTTTCCATGTGATCAGCAACAGAAACCAGTACAACAGCTTGAAACTGATAAATACAGCTGATCACAGAGAACAAGGGCTCAGTGGAGGAGGTGAGGTGCTAACCTGTGGTGGCAGAGGCGTTAGTTGGGGTAGAGGCTGTGGCCTGGCTGCGGGCATGGGCAGGGATGAGTATAGAGGCCAAAGATGGATTACTGGATAACTCTGAAAGCGAAAGAATGAAATATATTCTGTTTTTAATATGTAAACACACATCCATTAAGTACAAGAACACCAACACTTTATGCCCCACATGATAGTTAAGAAAATATTCAAGAAGGTAATCTTTGATAAAATCAAGTTATGATTTTAACCACTATATAATTTAGAAACCACATTATATGTTTGTTTGTTTTTTTTCTGTGTGTACATGTTAATGGATTCTGCTTGAGCGACACTTTTATGTGCATACCCTGGGTGGTGAAGTTGAAGAGGGAGGGCTTCTCTCTCCCGTTGGGCAGTTTGACATTGGGGTCACGCAGCTCGTCAAAGAAGGAGTGTGCACAGGCCTCTAATGGGGTGAGGCGGGCCGTGGGTGTGTACTCCAGCAGGCGAGAGCAGAGGGCGATCGCCTCCGGAGGCGTACGCGGCCGGAACACCTGAGTGACAATAAACCACAAAGGCAGGTGTCAAAAGAGCTCACGTAAAATTTATACAACATTGTTGTCAAGACATTCCAGGAGTAACATACACACAAAATGAACATGGAGCTATAAGATGAAGTATTTATCTTTGGAGTACTCATTCAAATATAACAGATTTGTATGAAGGTGTATGAATGAGTGAATGAATGCATCCAAGTGAACATCAGTATGTGAACTGTATGAACACAGTAGCAGAGACTGACCACAGCAGGGCGCCTGAGAGCCCTGCTACAGTCTCCTGATTGGGTGAGTCTGTTATCCAATAGCAGAGCTGCTGGTGGGACTGCTGAGGGAAGGTCAGAGGAAGCAAGAATGTCCCTTAACCTTTTAGCACCTGTTTTACACATCATCTGACTCAAAACGTGCACCAGTATGACAGCATGTCACTCTCAGACTGAAGCAGAGCAGAGTAGGGACCGACTGAGCAGAGCAGCACTAGTGGTCAAACTTCTGGTCAGTTCAGCCCTTGTGTTTCATTAAAGTGTGCTCTAACGAAGACGACACTGCTTCCACATCATCAACCCTCTCTAAAAATATGTTAAGCAGACTGCGTGGGTGGAGGAGGTGAGTTTGGATGGCTGTGGAGCAACAAATGCACGTGTGGGGAAAAAGAAGCATGGTGAGATGATGCAACGGTTGATTTTAGAGAAGTAAAAGGGCTCCTGTACCTGTTGACTCACCTTAGTCCAAGGATGTGCCTTGATCTGGGGAAATTTAAACTCAGTGTAGTTGGGGTTCATTTCACGGATCTGCTCTCGGGTTGGGGTGCCGAGAACCTGGACAGAACACGACACATGGCTTGCAATGTTATGTCTTTCACTGCTATTCATAACAGACTGCTTAGTATCATGTATCAAGACTGTATAAACTCTATGGGTTACCCCATTCATTACCTTGATAATTTCAACCAACTGATCCACTCCACTGTCACCCGGGAAGATTGGCTGTCCTAACAAAAGCTCTGCCAGTACGCAGCCTGCTGACCACACATCTAAAGGAAAAGGCAGGTCAAAAGTCACACAGGCAGAAAACAAGGCATACATGACCATGACTGGTTTCATGCTATTAATGTATAGTGTGAAGGAGCAGCAAATCATACATAACATTACATTATAATCTATTCCTTCAGTCAATATGTTTAACAACTAAACATATCAGGACTAACGTGACTGCAATAATTTACAGGTTAAGCTTTAGTGGTTCAGGTGTTAAATGTTGACGGTGACATCTGGAGACAGAATACCTATGCTGGAAGTGTAGTCAGTGGCACCAAAGATGAGCTCGGGGGCTCGGTAGTAACGGGAGCAGATGTAGGACACATTTGGCTCTCCACGGACCAGCTGCTTAGCACTGCACCGAAAATCAAAGCACATAATCATAATCATCACCATCATAGTACTCTGCTGCTTTTTGGCAAAAAGAAGTGAAATCTGAATCTAAAGAAAATCTCAGCCAACACCTAGTAAGTTTAGCATGAATCTCAGATACAGGTATTTGCTTGTTTAATCCCTACAGAAAGTGAAGTGCAAAAATGACATAATGCAGTGTTATGGGGGTGGGAGTAAACGGGTCTTATGTCATATTATTTCTTGGCTGGGAACAGTAACTTCACAAAGACTCGTCATCACTATGAGGTTGCCAGGCAAACAGCAAAGACTCCAGGAAGAAATAAGATATCAAATGGTGTGTTAGTCAGATTTAATGGGGCTCACAGACTGATTGTGTTGCATTTGGACTGAGTCGGGTTAGCTATTTCCCTGTTTCCAATATTTCATAGTTTCATATTTACTATACAAGAGGATAGTGGTATTAATCTTTTCATCTAACTCTCAGCAGGAAAAGGAATAAGCGTGTTTTCTAAAATGACAAACTGCTCCTATGAATGCCATGAAAAGCCTGACTGCTAATGACCAAACTTGAGAAATGGCAGGTCCTGTGTCTCACCTGCCAAAGTCACAGAGCTTGAGCACAGCAGTCTCGGGATCCAGCAGCAGATTCTGAGGCTTGATGTCCCGATGGCAGATGCCAAATGAGTGGATGTAGGCCAGGCTCCTGAACAGCTGGTACATATACAACTACGCACAGAAACACATACGCGCACACATGGGTTATGAGCGCACAAACAGCAAGCTCAGTTTTCATTACAGGGTTCAAGTCTGGAAAGAACCACTTAAGAATCGATTTCAGCCCGGCCAAGTACATAATGTTTTATCAGCGCATGTTTCGACGACAGCGTCATGCGCTGCCTCGTGAACTTTGTCAACTGGGCCTTGTGAGATAAACTGAAACGTGTTTCTACAAGTGTCCTGGTTTACCCCTCAGATCTAATTAGAAACTGAAGATTATGGTGAGTGTGTGTGGGGGGGGGGGGGGATATGTATACAAAAACTAATCTATGTGGTGTTCACACAATACAAGTTTAGCTTTCATTTACACTGTTTTTATAACTATGAAGAATTTAATGGTTAATTTATTCTTTCAAACTTGGCAACTCCATGAAGGTCATTATATTTGTGGAGGATGAAAAAAGATCGTCTCTTTGTGTTAATACAGTAAGTGAGTCAATATGGGCATCCCACGTTTCCTGTGCGAATGAATATTTATATTAGTGTGTGTAGTTAAAAAGGTCACAGTCAGTGCTTCTTCAGCTGCAGGGGACTGATTAACCGTAGGTGTTTTTTTTTTTTTTTTTTAATTATTTCACTGAGCCAAAAATCATTTAGACCAAAGAGGCGA
This sequence comes from Mastacembelus armatus, assembly GCF_900324485.2. Lineage (NCBI taxonomy): Eukaryota > Metazoa > Chordata > Actinopteri > Synbranchiformes > Mastacembelidae > Mastacembelus > Mastacembelus armatus. The sequence continues at coordinate 16,556,829 of NC_046653.1, read as the reverse complement.
AGTCTGTGATATGTGTAATGTGTGATGATTTCTTTTTGCCCTCAACATTTTCTCACATTTGTTTCACATTATTTGTCACGGCCAGAGAAGTACTTGTTAAGTAACACCTGATCTGTGCACACACACCACATGCAAACATAAAATAGAGACAATGCTGTAAATAGCCCTGGTCCGATCCTGTACGTTTTGCATATTTATTTTTACAAATGACTCTTGGTCATATTTCCCATCTGAGACCATATTCTCGTTTTCAGAAAAGGAAGAAAAATCCAATTAGTTTCACACAATAAATGAGCAGAATTGAATAAAGCCTACTGAATTCAGAAGCAGTATGGATACTGAGTGGATTATCCAGGTGAAATGAAGTAAATCAAACTAAAATTGAATTGTGTCTACAACGGTAATCTGCTAGTGAGACTTTTGTTTAAAATTTGACCTCTTGCATTACTTAAACTCAGTCAGTGGCTGCAGGTGTTGAACTGAGTAGAATAATACATTGTATCTTTATAGCAGCTTTATAGCTGTGGAGTTGTGTGGAAGGTGTGGTTTGTTACAAATACACACATATTTTAGGTCCTAGATCTTAAAATATACATGACCATATCTAAATGCACTGAAACCATCCCTTTTGTAATCTTTGAAAAACTAAGAGGGGAATGTTAGTATCAGTTAGATGGCTTGGTAGGATTACTACAAATAATATATATACACTATGGAAGTTCAGTTAAATACTTCATTCTAGTAAGTCTAAGTGATACACTGTTTTACACAAATGTGATTAAATTCAGAAATATTACATCATATGTTCTTAATTCAATAAATAAATAATTATAAAAATCTTAGACAAAACTGCTCATTTCAGTTTTGTTTAACATTTTGTAGAAATTTGCAAAAAAATTAGCAGTTAGCAGTCCAGACATTTTCATGGTACTCTATTTAGACAGTACTGAATAAATCCCCTCAATTTTCTCAAGACAATGAAACCACCATTTCTTGCCTTGATGGCTGGAGACGTAAAACACACACACTTATGTACCTTGACATAAACCATGGGCAGCGTCTGTTTGGCTCGGCTGTAGTGTCTGGCCACTCTGTAGACGGTCTCAGGAACGTAGTCCAAAACCAAATTCAGATACACTTCATCTTTCTGTAGAGAAACCAAGTGAAACCAAGAAAACAGAGGTCACACATGTACACAGATAAACCAGGAGCTTTATATTGAAAACTCTATTAAAGTTCGCAACGTGTAGACTAAGTAAAATAAAAATTCACATTGAATATGAACATATACACACATTCATGTCCATGGCCTGTTGTATCAGTTTTCTTCCCATCCCTATCTCTCTCACTGTCTGTTTTCTCTATTTATAGCTGTTAAGTACACTTCCTTGGTGTTTTAAAGTTAATGTGACTGACGTTCTCTTTTATGGCACCAGTTTCACCTCACATATTCTTTTCCTGGTCTAACTGGGGATCCATTGTATAGGCCTCTCCCCCCGAGGGCAGGAAACACACGAGCATGCGTCATAATGGCCTGTAGTCCAACAGTGGCCACAGACAATGATATCATTTCCTCATTCCCTAGTTAGACAAGAGCTGTGTTGGAGGGTGGGTTGTAGGAGTTGAACTCCACCACTGACGCTGAAAGGATGCTGTATCTGAGGCTGTTACACTCAATTATTCTGGGACTTCCTTTTTCCTTTGATTCTGACCAGAGTTCAGCCAACACTGAATCATGGGGTGTTTCTTGTGAAACTATTGTTCAAGACCCGTTAAGTCAGCAAGATCACACTCATAGCTTGTACTGAATCACAACTGTTGAGAAATATTTTCAGATATAACACATCGTATCAATTCACAAAGGAAATCACATACTCCATTATGTACTCACAAGTAGCCTGCTGGTCTTGATGGTTTGTGAGGAGGGCCAGCAGAGCCTTCACGACACACTGGTGTGCATGAGGGTCAGCTATCAGTATGTCAGCTACCACTGATATGCTGAATCTATGACTTTTGTAAGTACCAGAATTAGTTACTTTATATCTTTGACTATATGAAAGATAAGCCTGGCATTACTCTATATTTCATTTGTTTTTTTAAAAATCACAATGTAATTATGAAACTTGATTCATTTATTGCCTAGACAGATGCCCTATTGAGCCTAAAACAGCTCACCTGCAAGCACTTTATTATGGCTTTTAAGGAGATATCACATGGGTTAATGTTGTGTTTAGAGGCTTGTAATCCTGTGATAAACTGCAGTTTTGTACATGCCACAGAGCAAATCCATCTGGTGTCATCAACTGAATCTGTGAAGAGGGCCCACAGGAAAATTCAGCCCGCTTTATTGTACTGCGAAACTTTATAACCAGCAGTGTTAGTTTAAAGTACTGTGATTCTGCCTTGCAGGAAAACATATCTGGAACGTAACATGTTTAATGGTCACTAAATCTTTCAGACAAAATTGCCACAGAGCTGGATGACACCAGTGGAAAAGTGCACACCCATTGCTGTATGTGCGAGTGGCCTGTGTCTAACCAACAAACTCACACCTGTGAGACATGCCGCCTCGGGATAATAAATCAGAGCATCCGAATTTAATTACTGTAATTACAGAGTTATCTGCTGTTGGTCTCTCTTTCCCTTTTTCATTGGGTGAGGCAACTGTGTCTGTTGAGGTGTTAGTGGTGTTAAGAGTCTGTCCAATACACGGCTGAACAATGAACAGAGCTGGCTCCCTGCAGGTCTGCAAAGTACGGTGAGCGAACCGAGCTCCCAAACAGCCTGTGTGGTGCATTTCTGTCAGCTCAGTGCCCTGGTTAATGGCGACTGCTCTCTCTCGCTCACACTCAGACAATTAGTCACATATTTGGCGATTGAGTAAAACAGAAAAAAGAGGACAGGACAGGGAGGACTGGGTAACCATCACATACGTGGGGTTGCACATACTGGTGATGACGAGCAGCCTTTCCTGAACAGCTTTCTAGCCATTTTCCATGCTCATCCATCGCTGGCATCAACCCATAACCCCCTTTCTCTGTGTCTCTCTCCTCTAAACATGTGTGTGCGTGTATGTACCCATTCCTCCTTCACCAGCAAAACTCCCATTGATAACATTTGTGATGGCTACAGAGCCCGCGCCGCCTCCTGCTAGTGCCACCAAAGCTATATTTAGCCTAGCAACAGCGATGACTCACTTCCTGCATCACTACAAAGCCACTTCCTTGGCTTGTTCCCAGATGGTTGGCTAGGCGGGAATCTGATTGGCTCCTTGTTCACACCCGGCTAAATAATTCACCCTCTAATTTGCTAAGAAAACCTCTTGCACTTGAACAACTCATTCAGCTATCTATCAACAAATCCAAAACCAAATCTCATGCAGTACGTATGTCAGCTTCCACAAACGTAGCTTATATCAACACGAGTGTTTTCTGCTTCCTCGTCATGTAGTCAAATATGGCAACATATACAATACTGGACGTTAAGAGAGCAAGTCATGGGACTAAAGAAATTTAGAGTCAGTGTTAAACCTGTGAAACCAAGGAAGACAACAGAAGCACAGAAAGACGTAGAGGGATGTAGATTCAGCGAATTCACACTCATTCAAACATAAACAGTCAGTTATGTCTAAGGCAGTGACATACACATACAACCTTCCAGACGTCCCACGGAACAAAGAAATTAGCTGTAGGCCCCTATAGACCCTCCTACCCACCCCCTATTTTCTGCATTCTATTATTTCTAAGTGCCATCATGTACAATGCAGCAAAATGCAGCACTCATGCCAGGTTCAAAAATATTTACAAATGTATTATTTTTTTATTCTGTTTTCATGATGTGCTTTGTTACATTTTCCGAAATAAAGTGGTATTAAATCAAATCAGATAACCTGGTGTCAGACAGTGTTATTCTAATAGAGGACTAGGACTATGGTTTCTGGGTCTCTAGGACGACAACTAAGCTGCTGTGTGTGGTCAGAACTCAGTGACATGTGAGGGAACAATAGGGACTCAACATTTTTTTTCCTGTCCCATGGTCCCCTAATCGTTTAAATCGCTTTGTACTTTCATGCCTCCTTTGGCTTATGAAATGTGTAAACTCATTTGTACTTAATGTTCAAAAAATAGAAGCAACAACTCTTGTAAACTTCTGTTTCTTATGCTGTTACAACTGAGAGCAAAGCCTGTAGCTTCAATCTGCTACCAAGAATGTTAATCTAATATACATTTTTATGTCAGAAAATCAAAATGGGTTACTGAACGTGAGTTTGCGTGTATGAGGGTGTGATTTTGATAAGCAGTAACTGTGTCAGCAGAATCTCTTCCATGCACCTGCATATTCTGAAGAGGTAAAACTCAGTCCAGTATTTTCTGTCCTGCCTACGCTGTTTGAACCTGTGGCCCTGTGTTTGAACAGTATTATACAAGTGGTTAAAGGGTAAAAGCAGAAGCACACGGTGTGTGTCAAGCAAGCCACATGCCAGCAGTTACATAAGACTACCTGTGCACATGGTGGCAGATATAGCAGCAGCAGCAGCAGTAGCCGTAAGCTGTATCTCACAGCTGCACCGGGCATAAACCTTCACATCAGGATACGAACATCACGAGCCCGACCTCATCTTAACTTTACACATCTGTCATCGATCCATTAACTTGTGTGTAACTCTCCATACGTCCACCACTTAAACACCCTTTCCAGGTGAGATTACCTCTTGCCTACTTCAGGAGGATTCAAACAGTCTTAGCAGCAGTGATCTCTTTTATTACTCAAGCAAGGCCCACTGCACAGACTACAACCACCTATGCTCTCATCTGTCTATTTTCCTCCTATGCACTTGTTATCCCTTATCTTGTCCCTGGCTTCCTTTTCTAGGAAAACCTACAGTGTTTTTATTCTTCAAAACAGCCTCCAGGTGCAGTTACTATCTATCCTTGTTTTTCTTTACGTAACTTGGCAATTCATCCCAATACTTTCTCAGAGCATCCATCCATTATCTATAAAGCTTATCCTGTGGAGGGTCACGAAAGGGATGAGGTTGGCGGGGTGGAACCAGCTGACATCAGGACACAGTGTCAGCCAACCTCCTTTCAGCAGAGGAGGCATAATGAAAACATTAACTTTATTCATTATATAATCTTTGACCTTCAGTTAGTGCGTCTCTCCCCAACTTCATCCTGTGAGACACTAAATACTCCCATCTTATCTAATATTAGCTTGGACTGTTTAGCTTGCTTCTGCAGAAATAAATCACCTCATTGATTTAGATGTGCACACAATTAATTTACACAAGGTGGATATAATCTAATACAATGCAGTACAATACAATACAGTAACAGAATAAATTACTTCAGCTAAATAGACACTGTGAATCATGATGCGGCACACAAACTAAGAAATCAGTTAAATGTGGATTTTTCACTGCAGTTGGTAAATCCTTATACCAACAACACTGTGCCAGTCTCTATAATTAGTCTGGAGTGCTACAGTGAGGAGGGAGAAAATAAAACTGACACATGATCACAGGAAGGAGGATTTAAAAGGAATGTAGGTGAAAGCAACAAGTAAGGCAAAGAAAAGTTGTGGATTATCAAAATAAAATCCTGTGATTGCAAAAGTCAGAGGTGGAAAGGTGAAGGCTCATTCCTGTCACTGTCAGTAAATGATGAGTTAGCTGTCATTCCCAGATGTCAGTGAACACGTGGCATGGTGCAAGGGGTGGGAGGGGTTTGGGTGAATTTATGATTAACTTAGACCCCCATCTCTCAATCCTCGACCCACCATCACCATCACCTCTCACCTATAATCCCCAACAGCTTTCCTTGGCCACGGTAGGTGTGTGGCATTCCTAACTGCTGTGTCATGAGTATAGTCCCAACAGTATGTGTGTCAGGTCCATGTGCATCTATATTTGACACATGGACCTCTGCCTGTCTGCTGTCTAGTTGAATGACATAGTACAGGCTTGTAGTCTTCATGGGACGACTGATGGCCGACAGCACACAGCAGGAGGGGCTTCCCTGTCACAATGTTCTCTATGTACTAGTGTATTTATTAAGAGCAGCGAAGCCACAAGGCAGACACATGATGGGAGATGGTGCAGGTGACAGGCAGACAGTTCAAAAAGCCACACAAGAAAATTATTTTAAAAACTTAAGAAGGCAGAAAAGTCCCAGGAAAAAAAAAAGACATTATGTAGCAGACATTATTTAATTTGTTAGATAGTGTAATGTCCATTTATAATCACATTATAAGGATTGGGAGCGTGGGAGATAGCTAAATTATTCTACTACTACTACTACTTTTCATTTACAAAGCTACAATTGTAGTACAGGTTCATACACAATTAATCATGCTCTCTCAGCATGGCACAGGTAGGTGAAGAAGGAGGACACTTTGCCGACTAACCTTGTCTCCACTGGAGTAGAAGAAGTAGCGCAGGCGGACTATGTTGCAGTGGTCCAGCTTCCTCATGATCTGCAGCTCGCGATTCTGAACAAAACAGAACAGGAATTTAAACATTACACTTTAGCTTTAGAATTTGTCACACTCGTGGTATCTAAAAGTAAGTCTGTGGTTCTTCAGGGTGGTTCTTTCCATTGGACCCAAAGCACAACAAAGCACAGTTTCGATGCTACAATACATGTCATTATAGCTGGATTCAGCAGCAATGGTTTTAATGTGACAATACAGAACAATGCTTTAAAAAAAAAAAAAAAGACTTTGTATCGCTGTTTTATGACATAAAGAACACATGGCACTAAATGTTCTGCCAAACAATCATCATGTTGTCAGCCACGTCACTGTCACAAGCACGGTGCGCCAGTTTGTCAGGAATCTGGGTTTGAGAAAATTGGGTGTGGTAGCAGAAAAATGGGCATTCATTCCATCATGAAGGATAAAACATGACGACACAAGTATGTACCGTGTGGCAGTTGCTGGTTCCCATGGTATAAAGCATTCAGATGCCCAAAGGCACCTAGAGAAAAACAGCCCCTTGCCAAACAGATGCAGGGTAGAAAATGTTATGAGAAAGACGTAAAAATAAATATGTTGAAGATTAAATGTGATGAGACACATGCTCAAGGCCACAAGACCAAAAGATAAGAACTGAACACTGAGACAAATACATTCATATACATTATGTCCATAAAGAAAATGGTTGTGCATATACACTGGGGTGGGTGGGAATTCAAACATTACATAAGGCTTTAACAGCTCCAATACACTTTGCATTTTCCCCCCTTGTTTTTCCCTCTTTACCTCCTCTTTGGGTTTATCACAGTGCTCTGTGTTGACTTGATCTGAAATTCTTTTGTAACATTTAGACACAATGGTCAGAACACCAAGAACCGAGGTAGGAAAAACAAGCTCATTTATTGATAAGCTCATAATTCATCCAACTGTCTGAATATGGTTGGCGAAAGACTGAAAAATTGCCTGTTACGTTAGCTGACTGACTGACTGACTAATGAGAATCCCCCATTATGTGGGTCAGGACCACAGCAGGCCCAGGGAGATATGCTGCTGTCCTTCCACTAGTTTTCTGCCACCTAATGAGGATTTAATCCCCTCTCATTCATTTTTTAACACAGCAGAGTGAGCTGTCTGTCCACTAAACAAGAACTCATCATCTCAGCAGCAGGCAGCAAGCAGCACATTATCTTGCAGGTCAATAGACTGGTACAGAGCACCCCTGCACCACTACCACCACCTAATTCACTTACAGGCAGATACCACAGGCCTCCTCTGCTTTTTCACCCAGTCCACACCACAACACACAAAGTCACATCACTGTGTGTGGGTCACAGACCAGACATCGAACCATCACACACTCTAGGCAACGCCCTTGTCTTATTGCAGTGGGTTAGTGGGAGTATCCAAGGGTGTGTTTGTGTGTGTGTGTGTTGTTATGTGTGAGAAAGATGGTACCATATGGAGGAGGAGCAGACAGGCTGCTCACTATAGCACTATCCAGTTATACTGCAGTCATTCCTGCTGACCTGTCATCCTCCAATGTGTCAGCAGAGCAGAGACAGAAACAGACAGATAGAGAGAAAAGCAGAAAAAGTAAAAGATTGCAGGCTGCTAGAAGCACTACACCTGAGCACTTCATTCTGCTGATTTATACATTCAGACAAATCCACATCCAGTTTCCAAAAGGATTAGCAGCAGCACCCATACAAACATCATTTTGTCTTTCTGCATAGATAGCAGCCTATAGGTGATAGTGCATGTAGACAACTGATCAAATTTAAAAGGAAAACAGACAGAATTTATTATTAATTTTACTGTTAATAAATATCATAAACAGACAACCTATAAAGCCTTGGTCATACCAGAAAAATACAAATGATACTAGAGGCTGAGTAATGAATTGAGTACTCAGAGGGGACTGACAAAGATACTACTGTAGCCCAAGAGCTAATGGCTTCCATGTTATTCTGCCAGGAACATGCCAACATTAGACTGCTATAATTATTCTCTGAACATCTTTCTATTTTTTCTGGACTGGCTGCTTATTTTTCTTTGGCATTTTGTTCTTAGGATACTGCACATTCATTCATCATCTCATTCAATAAAGAGCTGCTGAAGATGAGAAAAAGCTTTGAGCTTGCAATCCTTCAAACCATCAGTTCCCATTTCTTGCACGCTTAGTTGCTAACAGGACAGTGAGGTCACACAATTTATTCAAAGGGCATAATTGCATCAGTAATAACAGACTTTACAAAGTGTCTCTTTTCCTGAGCAGGTTATATTCCAGCAGAGAGAAAAAAAAACTGTGCATTTACTAGGGAATATTTTCAGCTGTGAATTAATACACAATTAGTGGGCTAGTGGGTATTTACAACAGCAAGACAATATAAGTAGGACTGATAAAATAAAATACAGTGTCCATCTTCACTGTCTTGTCTAAATTAATGTCACCCAGGCCAACAGTGCAGCTCACTGACGTTTGACTACACAGACAACACATACAAGCTTTGACAATGAGAAAAGTACAGAAATTAATTTGACTTCCACCAGACATGCTTTCACTGTGTGTGTGTGTGTGTGTGTGTGTGTGTGTGTGTGTGTGTGTGTGTGTGAGAGAGAGAGACAGAGAGAAAAAGAGTGAGTGTCAGTTCTAATGCAAGCATCCATTTTTCAATAGGCTGATATGTGATCCCTCAGATGGGAGTGGATGTGGACATATTCCATAATGCACCAGAAGCAGACTAAGTCCACAGCGGTTGTCTGACACATTGATGACCAACAGCACACCCTAACCCACTAAAACAGAGTAAATTCAATGTGGACAATTATATCATTCAAAAAGGTTATAGAGGTGTGCTAGTTTTGTATCTGTAAATTTAGTTTTGTAAACTTGTATATTTCATTTTCTGCCTGGAAGCTGTTTTAGAAGTTTGCACATTCAGTTTCAAGCTTGCAAACGTAAAGTTCAAATCATATTTAAAACCACCCAAACATGTTTAGATTCACTCTCCTAATGTTGTAAGTATTTTCCTTGCTTTTGTTCTTATCTTGTCGCTTTTGCTTTTGTTTCCAGAGGTGTCCTTAATAGAGTTGAGCCCTGGAAACATCCAGCCATTGTCAGTCAGTCCAAAGATGAACTAAATGGTTCTCTCTTTAAAAAAAAAAAAAAAAATGTGACTTTTACATTTTTATATATATTTCAGCATTTCAGTTTTACACATTCACTAGTAACTCACACATTTAAATACCAGGTATAAAAAAAAAACAAAACAAAAAAAAAAACCAAAAAAAAAAACAGCTTGCAATATAAAAACCTTCCAAAATGCATACATCAGGAGCACATGGGTCACGTTAATGAATAGCAGCATTTGTAAATTATTCTGCAACTGAACACACCAGGGTTCAAGGAGGAGACCAGATTAGACCAGAGACATCACTCGCGTCACAGAAAATGTTTGAATTCTGCAACTTTACATTATAATGATAATAATCAGGTAATCTGTGTAGTCAGTGGATCACTAATGGCACTGTTGCTACGCTTTATGATGGGGAAAGGTTTCTTTATAAATCTGTTCATAGATATTCTGGAAGGAAGGAAGAAAGACCCTACTCTTCCTTCCAGCTGTCTCAATATTCAAGATGTAACTCGGGGAGGACAGAATTGAGCAGGTATTGAGTCAGAGATAATGTCTGATAATGGCTGGATATTTTTAGGGTAAACATTCAATAAAAACAGCAAATAAGAAGCAAATCAAGGTAAATATTTACAAAATGAACCTATCCACGAAACTCATCAGTAGATGCTCTCATATTTACTGGTGGACACAGGATACATACTGGTAATATAGTGATGACAAAGCAGAAGCAACAGTAACAATGATCCTGCCGGCTCAAAGCTAACAGCATGTTAACATGCTAACACTTGGTTCTGTTTACCTTTAAGGTAATTCTGTTCTTCAGTTTTTACAGATGAATAGGTCAGATGTTGACGTGGTCATTGTTCCTGGCTGTGTAAAGTCTGTTGGACTGGGATTTCTAAACTAGTAGCAGTGATCCACCCACCTTTTTTTTGTTTTTTTTATGATGCACGGCTTAAAGAACTTGACCACGCAGTAAACATCAAAAGTCCCTGAAGGCACGCATGCACGGCTTGTGAAAGTAAGTCTGCAAGCCTGAAACCAGACGTGCAAACCTGCAAAACGGTGTTTGCTGAATATCCAAGCTTAAAAACGCTTAACACAAGTTAGCACAACCAAAATCACACGTATAAAATTCTTGTTTTCAAGCACACCTTTCGGAATTATTTTTAATTTCATGATTCACGCAATTAACCTGATTGACGTTTGTGTGCGTGTGCGTGTGTGTGTGTGTGCGTGCGTGTGTGTGTGTGTGGTGGAACTGAGTGAAAACAACGTAATGGATTAGTGTGGGTCTACTAAAACAGACTCAGTTTACAGAGATGAGCCACCATATCAGGCAGAAAAAGAGGAGGAATAAGAAGAAAGAGGAATGCAGGTGTGTTTGTGTGTGTGTTTGTGTGTAATGGGGGTCGCACCCTTATGGAGCATGCTTGGCAGTCATGTGAGGAGTCTTAACTTTCATTTGCCTCGTTTTTCATAATAATCTGTTCTCAGGGAAGGCCAGGCCGAGCATGTAAAAGCAATGAGACAGAAAAGGAGGCGCACGGAGAGAAAGACAGCTGAATCCTGAGGTAGAGGACCTGCTTGAAACAGGAAGCTAAACACCAAAACAACAAAACAATGCGTCTGATGTTCAGCTGACCACTGAGCGGTTTAAAAATGCAACCTGCTATCATGTTAACCACAGGGGTAACCACAGTCTAACAGGAAGAGCAGATATGACCTCATCGTGGCCAGCACAGCCTGTCACAGAGCGGGCATGTGAGTGTGTCCCGACCGAACATGTGCTTTGCAACAGATGGTCAACCCCCACACCATTAAGTCACATCAAGGATTTTGTCTGGTTTCACGTAGCAAAGGACTAACACCTGCTGCAGAACTGTGCTGAACCTCCAAAAGGTTAAACCTGGGGCACGGTGCTGCTGAAGTTATTTAGCTGAACCGGTTGGCTCAACAACAGTCGCAGGGCGAAAACCCAACATGTGACTAAACTTTGACCAAACTTCAGTTTCTCTTAAGGGAAGAGAAGCTGGTGACGGGGAGTCCAGGAGACAACAGGGGACACCTAAACTTGTCTCGCCATCGCTCATGAAAATACACCCTTCTCTCTCTCCTGTGTAGTCACAAAATAATAGTAAGAGACAGTGATTACTGTCATAGTGAACAGCTACTGCATCAAGGCCTGTGACTTGGATCCACATCTTTATACTCTGTATTCTAATACTCTACTGTACTTTAATGAGTCCTCAGACTATTCATCCATACTTGTTTAAATACATGTGCAGAAACCAAAACCAGCACAACCTGAGTCCTCATGATGTTTTACAGATGTTAGTTCCTCATGTTAGGAAAGAGCTGGGGGGAAAAAATACCAACTGCAAAACAACTGCAACTGTCTCTTGGAACAAAATACAGCAGCACCTGAAGCTGTTTGAAGGTCTGGGAAATAGCACTTTTGCTTTTAAATTTATTATATCAGGCATAATTCTGATACTGGATCTAATCTGATAACATATTGGGCACTTATCTAGTTTTACATAAGAGTGATCATGTGACTGAACCACTGTGCACCCCTAACCCCCTTTTTAAAGCCTATAAAATTTAATGAGATCCTAAACAGCTGTCCTGCAGGCTTGGCAGTCTTTTATTTGTGAGCTGCGAACAAACAGCAGGGGACACTAAGGCCTTCAAACCAAGGGAACAGAGACAATGTCCCCCCATCTGAGGAACAACAAGCCACCAGTTAAATATATTCAAAGCACTGAAGGAGGATTCCTGCGGAGTTTTGCTTGAAAGGAAATATGACATTTCCAACAACTCAACTTGACAGATGAATGAGTATTAAGGGGTTCAAGTTTGTTTGCGTGAGAAAAGACCCTCTCACCACTACCACACACACACACACACACACACGATTCCTGCAAGAAAACAAACACATTAAAGCAGGAGATGTGTCACTTGCAAGATTGGAAGTCTTTCCTTTGTTTTCTCGTTTTGCAGTTTTTTCTGATCTCCTTGTTTTTGTGAAAGCTCACTCCATTCATGCCCCTAGACACATTCATCAATAAAACTAATCTTGACTTTGGTTATACACTGTTAAAGAAACAAGGGAAACTAGAGTCGATGCTTGTATGCAACATCATCATTTATACATGCTGTATTATTATGATGTTTTCTTTAGGTTGAGTAAGCTGAAACAATGTGTGTGTATATTTCACCTTAAACCTCTTGTCCTGCAGGACCTTCTTGATGGCCACCAGCTCTCCAGAGTCGCAGAGTTTAGCCTGGTAGACAACACCGAACGAGCCGTTGCCAATGACCTTCGTGTCCGTGTAGCTCACCTCCTGTGGCCGGTCGGGGCCTTGGCCTGGAGTGGCCACGACTGTTGTTACCTTGCTGCCATCCTTATCCCCTACAGACAGAGAAAAGTAAATAATCAGAAAAAGCAGTAACACGCATAAACTTCAGCATTACACATCAATGGGTGGTGTTGACAAGTTTGGGAGAGAGACCAAACTGGCATAAGGGAAGACGTAATAGAGGAGATAATGTGAAGCAGAACAAATGCAAAAAGTGTCCGACCAACAGTTTAAAGTGAAAGTGAAGTGAAAGTAAACGTAACCTCTGTGGCCGAGTATGGGTCACCATACTTAGCCACAAAAGTCACTTTCGCTTTTGGTCACTTTCACTGTGCTCTGCGTTAAACCCATCCCAAGGTGCACACACACACACACACACACACACACACACACACACACACCGTGAACACACACCCGGAGCAGTGGGCAGCCATTGCAGCGGCGCCCGGGGAGCAGTTGGGGGTCCGGTGCCTTGCTCAAGGGTCTCACCTCAATCGTCGTATTGAAGGTGGACAGGGCGATGGCTATTCACTCCGCCCCACCGACAATTCCTGCCAGACCTGAGACCCGAACCCACAACTTTCGGGTTACAAGTTCGACTCGACTTAGGCCATGACTGCCTAATGGTACAGTATTCCACTTAAAATGAAAAAAGGCAGAAAATCGTCACATTTGAGAAGCAGTTTGCCATTTTTGCCTGCTTCATTTTCTGTCAATCAACCAACACACTAATGACTTAGAGGTAATTTATACAGCAGACATTCTGACGCGTCATAACAGCAAAAGCAACTAATAACATTAATGATGGTTCTGTTCATGTGCTCCAGCATGTGATGACACTCTGACAGTTGCAGCCAGCTCGCACAATACCAGCTCCCCGAAGTATTATTTACACCCTGTGCTTTTCCTACTCTGACATGTCAAAGAGCGATGTGAAAAGGCCTAATGCTAGTCTCTATCTCACAGACTCAAACCCGAACATTCTTTTTGTCAGAGAAGCCAATTCGTGATTTATCGGTTTCAGTTTTGAATGTCTGCTGACATTTCTTGGCTGAGACAATCAGAACAAAATGGCCTCCTTTTGCTACAGCCAGTTGAAGCCCAGTTGTTGCAGAAGTACATCTTGGTGGTCAACAGCTGTTGTTGTACTGATCAGCTCCCAGCTGCCTGAGTGTGACTCAAGACTGAGCTGAGACACAGCATGAAACTCACCATAAACAATCACTGCAACTGTGTGAAGAACTCCATGAAATATCTTTGTAGGACATTAACAAATATTAAATAGGAAACAATCCAACTTATTTGTTATTTTAACAACTATAGACAGAAAGACACTTGAAGTTGCATTGCCTTATCGAGATATTGATCATATTTTTTTTTATACCAGGAGGCACAGATGCTTTTATCTAAATCAATGCATCAAATAGATATTAGCATAGAGTACCCTAGCTTTCTCTGCCTATCCCCACTGGGCAAGCTCATCAATCAAAACAGTACAAACAGACCAATGTAATAACCAGGATTATTACCAATGAAAAGTCATAAGCTAATATGACTGTATGTTTGGGATGTTAATGCACTACAGATTGGAATTTGCTTTCACATGCCTCCCCTCCTCTTTATACCTCCATATATCTCCAGTCAGTTAAGAGCTGGCTCTGCTCCTCTGAGGTCACAACATGGAAGTAAAGTCTCTCCCTGCCTGCCCATTGTAGTGTCAAGGGTCAAAGTTCAGATTAGCTGGCGGTTAAAGGACAACCAGGTAACAATGTGTGTCGTGTAAATCGGTGCTGCTTCTACACAAACAGTCTGACTCTCAAATAAAACTTCTACACATCCCCCAAAAAAGAAAAAAAAAAAACCCCTGCACACAAAACCTGCATTTCCTCTAAACTTCCCTACCAGGATGCTTGGGTCTTTTTAGCATATGTCTCTTTGACACAACCCACAGCAGAAAAAGTTTACATGTGAGCCCAAAACCCACGCACCCAAAATAATCTAAATATCTTTGGTGAATTTGTCTAATTTTATTGCAGTTGCTGAATAAGTCAGCCACCAACACATTTGTCAGCAGCTCACAGTGGGTATAAAATCATGTTGATGGGTGGATTAGTGCTGCTTAATAACCATAGATTAGTGTTATTTAATAGAAACTTCGTGCAGCCTGCTATGACCACCTCCACGTGGAGGACGTTGCATGAATGGAGGAAGTGACCATTTCATGCAGATTTCCTGCAAACTAGCAGCCTGTGGCTACTCAGCATGTGTGTTTTAAATGAATTCTCTGCAAAGGTTAATTCAACCTGTGCGGCTTGAGTGCAAAAGTGCATTGGCTTTATCCACCCCCCCCTTGCTGATTGGTTGGAATTATTTTCATGCAGGGTTATTGAGGTCAACACAAATAGTGACCAGCCCAGAAATAAAACAACCATTTTATGTGTTTGTGTGTGTTCTACTAGTGATGAGGTGATTTTGATCAAAGATGAAGGAAAAGCGGGTAAAGAGCTGAGGAGATTGATAGACCTAGAGGACTTCACTCTCCAAGAGGGAGTCTAGAAAAAGAAACGGATTCTGTAACGACAGAAATAGACTTTCCAAGAGCGTGTGTGTTAGAGAGAGACAGGAATATGACTCTGCCTACATATTCCAGCAGGGCCATTTCTATGACGCCTCTGCACTTCCTCAAACCGTGAGAAAAGTCTGTGCACACTCTAACACATACGCACACACACACACACACGCACACACTGAGGCACGCATACATGCAACCCACAGTGAGATCTCACATTTGTGCTAATAAGGAATGACCAAGCAGTCAGAAAGGACATTTCTGGCATTAGAAATGGCTGACTGGATCCCTGTGTGAAGTACAATCTTTCACACATCAGTCTGGCATGGCCTAAAAATTGCTTTCATCAACTTTCCATTAAAATAAATTAGTTAACAATCAGAAAATTACATGTTAAAAACGACCTTTGACCCGGACTAAAAAAAATAAATAAATAAATACAATCAAAAAACAAACAAAAAAAAAAATGATGGCAAAATAGTGAAAGTGCAAACCCCTTGCAACATGTGTTTGCAGCATTGCCATGGTATCTGTCAAACAATCCAACAAAACAAACTAATACAACAAATCAAAAAGCTTCATTTAATGTACATGCTGTATTACTCAGCTACAAAGTGAGACAGCAGTGACAGCTGGTGGGGCTTTTAGCCAGAGGCATCAATAGCTTATTCAGGTCACCAGGCTAGTTCAGGGTAACGTGCTCACACTGTGCGGCCAAAACAACACTATTGTTGAGCAGTTACAGGACACACGTGTGGCTGTGTGTGCTTCGAAGTGAGCAATTATTCTAGCAAGTAACATGATGCCTAATTGAGAATAACCTAGAGTTGAAATCAGTTGCAGTGTTAATATTATGTCGATATTTACTGCAACATGAGGAATCATTTTCACACCATTCATGTGTTCACTCCCCTCTGAAATTTGGCAAATAAACACAGACACACACTGAAGCTCAGCAGCTGTGGACTGCAGGTCAAAGTGACACTTGTGAGGAACACATGAAGAGATTTCCTACATTCCTTGACAGCGAAACACAACTTGCAACCGGCATAAGCGCATACACACTGTGTTAATGTGTACAGGTACAAAAGTGCAAATTGTTCCACCACTGCAAGGCTGATGAGATAATTCCCTACGTTACTGGAACGCCTCGTCACAGGAATGACGCTGCCGACACACAGCAAGCTTCAATCCAGACGAGACAGTATCTGCACACAGGGGCGCACACACTTTTAGATATGACAGTGGCGTGCAGCTTGCAGAGCCGTGGCTGCTCGGTCCTGCTGCCACCATACAGACTGACTGGCCGGCTGGCTGGCTGATTGACTGACTGTCTGGCTGACTGACTGACTGAATGCACCCACTGGACTGAGCGGAGATGCATCATCTTCTTGTGCTTCTCTTCCCAAGAAAACTCAGTTCTCATTTAACTCCTGAGTGAAACAGATGGTCCTTGTCTTGTCTGCAAGTCCTGCTGTTTCATTTGGAATCAAAGAGTATAATTAGTTCATTTTGTCCCCATCATCACTGGCTAAATGCGAGAGAGGGACTGAGAGGAAAGGGGAGAAAACAAGGAGAGAGCTGCAGCTTTGAAATGCTAAACAAGCTGCTCATTGTTCTTTGCCAGCTGCCTCACCCCAAAAAAACAAAACCTAAGAGTGCTTGTGTGGGTGGGTTTAATTATTTAATTATGTATGTATGTATGTATGTATGTATGTATGTATGTGTTTTCTTCTGTCTGTGTAGGAATGGTATGAACATTTTCTCCAGTATCATGGATGCAAGCTACAGCTGCTTGAGATCATCAGCCAAGTTAATCACACACATCCAAGTGTAAGCGTGTGTAAGCGTGTGTCAGAGTGTGTGTGTGTGTGTGTGTGTGTGTGTGTGTGTGTGTGTGTGTGTGTGTTGGGATGGCGGATATCAGGTTAACACTAGGTGACACACAAGAAAGGATGAAAGAACAAGTCTGGGTAGAAAACAAAAAGGCGACATGGTCTGCTTCTCAACGACAAGTCTGATTTTAGATCAAACTAAATGCCAGAAAAAGAATGTGAGTATTTACAGGCATCTTTGTGTGTCTCTGCAGTCACTTGTTGTTGGGGAAACTACTATTTCCAAAAAAGTAATTCACATTTGAGTAGAAATAAGTCATAAGTCCATTAAAAGAAAATTCATTTGGATGATCACACTGGTTGTTTTATTTCTCCAAGCAAAAAGGGGCTGAACACTTGCTGCTTCCTGTTTATTAAAGGCTTCTCTGCTGTTACCCTTCGTGAAAAAAAAAACAATCAATTTGAAGACACCATATTTGTCTGTAAGAATTCATGATGGGCATCTTTCATTATTTTTACTTTATATACAGATTAATCAACAAATCTAATCAGCAGATTAACTAACACTGGAAACATCAGTTGCATACGTATATTTGAGCATCCATCCATCCATCATCTATACCTGCTTATTCTTAACCAGGGTCACAGGGATCTGCTGGAGCCTATCCCAGCTGTCTCTGGGTGAAAGGCAGGTGGGTAACATCTTGAAGACAAAATCAAATTTCACAATACATTTTTAAGTTAGTACTTTCCAGATGGATTTAAATTAATGCAACAGTGGGTGGCAAATGATTTTTGAAAAACATCTTTAGGGTTATGGATAAGACTGCCAGGAAGTAAAGGGCAGTCACTGTAATTTCACTCAATAAAGCCAAAAACTGGATATTTCAGTGTAATTCAACCTTTAAGTGCAAGCAAAGAGAAGATTTAAACTACAGTGCATTACAATATTACAATAGCCAAAGCCATTATCTAGTCTTATACTTCATCAGTAATATGATGTCAAGGCATTGCCTCACCCAGTGCTATATTACAGGTTTGGTTTAAGCCAGCAAGTATAATTGCTTCTATTACGTATATATATGTCAATCCACAAACCAGAGGATCTGTAGCAGCCAGTGTGGCAGACATCAAACCAACTCCTGAATCCTGTTTGTCAGCCAGAGAGAAGACTGATTATTTCAACAAGTGCCTTTTTTGCCCCAGTCCTTACCAGGATAACAGACTGTGTGACAACAGGTTATTTAACCACTACACTCAAAGAGAAATAAATCGTGTGATGGTGCTAAATAATATCAAAGTTGCTCAACAGGCAAAGTTGTTCCTGTTTCCTTGTTTTTTGGCCCATATATTAAAGTCTGTGTGAACTGGTTCTTGTAAACTCTATGGATATGAATGGGACAAAAATAGTTCAGTCAGATTTCCATTGAACCCACTGTCTCAAAATATAAAGCTGAATAGCAAAAACGGCCAGGAATCCACCAGTGTCAGAAGCCGAGGCATCAACTTTCAGTCAATCATTGTAACAGCAAAAGATAGGCAAACAAAGCCATAGTTTACATAATTTGTTTGCATAATTTACAGATTTGTCCTTTAAACACTGACATTTTATCACTGAGCAATCGAAAACTCTACATTTCTCCCCGGGGCTGAGCAGCACCTGCTTGTAGGAATCTAATTATTTAACACCCAATTAATTGAGCAATTCCAGCTTCAGCCTTTAATGACTGATAATGATGCACTGACTTACCAGATGAGTCTGTTGAAGAAAAATATATTCAAATTGAGTAATCACAGCAAAACTCATGCAACATTAAGACCACAAGGTCAGCCTTGCATTTTCTGCCAATTTAGTAGCTTACATCTGCACGATCAGTCCACAGATACTTCACTACTTACATTTAGCCGAACGACTGACCTGCACAAGATTTCTTAAAGTGAACAACATTTTCCTTTGAACAGAATCATAACCATGAATGATCCAAACTGACAGGAACACACCAACGCTTCAACATTCATATCTGGGGCAAGGGAAGTTTTAGGCTTGGATTGGCAGTGCATCTCCCTGTGTGTGTGTGTGTGTGTGTGTGTGTGTCATAGTCCTCCCCAAGTGGTTTCCACTGCCAAGACCCAGAGGAGGGCCTCAGCCTCAGGCCTCACCCTACTAACACACATCATCATCACATCACAGCCCTGAAGCACCAACAGGAACATTCCTTAATAGCACACACCTAAATGTGTGTCTACATGCAAGGTAACAAAGGTGTGGAACCAGATAGGTAGACAGGCTCCGGCTAGGCGATTACTAATGTGGATATTATAGTTAAAGAAATCATTTCACTCAGATAAAAACTCCCTAGTCTGTCAGGTGCTCCAGCTTCACTTCATTTTTATCTGCAGTCTACATTCACTGTGATAAAATGCTATAAGGTGCCATTTTGCAAAGACAGGTTTTGATGTAAAACGGGCACTGAAAGGTAAATGAGTTCAGTGTGGCTTCAAGTTGGAAACTGTAGGTCATATGAAGCAGAGATCAGTCTGGAGCAACACTGTCAGCAGGTAGGCCTAGTCAGTCGCATGGCTTAATCTCTGCAGCCAGTCTGGAACCAGCCTCCGCCGCGGTGCCACTGTGGTTTGGTGAACAGGACGCACTGTCTGTGTCACACACCCTCCACAGTCGTCTGATTTCGACACTGTTCCAAGTCATATAGGATCAGCGGGACCAGCCCTGTCCAGGATAACGTCAATTTCACCCGAGTCAACTATGGGCGCACCTTCCGCTTTGACAGTTGCGTAATAGCCTATCGCTATGCCTCTATTAAGTCTGCGCTACTATGTAGTAATACCGCTAATCTACATGTGAGCAATAATCAGAGGATAATCAGGCTGCGTTAAAGGGTTTCGCCCTGGGCCGGTGCCAACACTACCTTCCTCTGGCCCGGCCCTACCCGGCGCGGCCTGCTAACCCTGGGCAGGCTGACCGGCCCGGGGACGCCGCATGAGAGCGCAGGGATAGGTGCTCACACCGCGGCGAGCACCGTGTGCGTGTGTGCGTGCCGCTCAACACCGGCCAATCTCAGTCAGTGACACAGATACATGACAGGGCTAAGCTATGCGGAGCTAACGTCATACCCGCTTGACACGGTGCAGGAAAGGTAGGCTCCTCCAGGATCACAGGGTGTACTTACTGCTGACTTTCATGCTGCCGAAAGCAGAGGGCTGCGGCACTGGTTTGCAGCTCTCCGCGAAGGATGTGGTCCTGGGCCGACCCGACATGATCCGATCCCTTTGATTCTCTCGACTCGGAGACTCGGTGACTTGCTAAACGACAGGGTTGATCGATTTGCCGAACCTTCTCATCCAAACCTGGATGACAGTAAATGAAACACACACCAGTCCAGAGGGAAGACAGGCAGAAAGAGCTCCCTTTATCCCACTATCACTCACACTAGTTCGTATCACCTAATAAACGACCCTTTCTGTCCCACCAGCGGTCGATCACAGCATCATTTCTTCTCCAGACTCCAGGTTTTCTTTCAGCGGGCCCTTGAAGACACGTCTCCGACTAAAATAGTCATGAATCTGGCCTCTCCCTGTGGCCCCCTGATTAAAACCAATCGCGATTTCTTTCTGGAAGCCGAATCAATTCCCCCAAAGATGAAGACGGGTGAGTTCAGATGTTACAGGTCTTGATCCGACGCGGATCAAAGATAAATGCTGTGTTTTCTTGACGATCCGGGACACATGCAGTTCCTCTTCATATCCCGATGTGGAGGCTCAATGATCCGACTGCCATGGCGGCTCCCTCGCTATACCCTAGCCTACAGACCGTCCAACGGAAAATCTGCCAGTTGCCAGTCTTCTTCCACGAATTCAATGGCTTAGCGCTGACTCAATATCCGCCTTCGCCGCCGTCAAATTTCGGTATCGTTACCGACGCCCCAGGGGCAGCGATCTCTTAGAAAATGATGGTCTTTGAGCACAGAGTGCGACGATACTGAATTTCTTTTTTTATTCCTTCCCCATAGGTTCAGGCTCGCTGTCTTTGTCGCTGCGCACGTTTGCTACGCTATTTCCGTACAGAGTTACAGGGATCGCTCCGCCATAATGAAAGCGGGTTCACGGCGCTGACGTAACCCGCGACGGGGAATACGAAAACCGAACGTGCAAACGGTGAATCTGGGGTGGCCGATTTAGCCAATCAGAGAGGGTATCCTTCAAATATGGGCGTAACCGTGTGCCTGTGATCCAATCAGAACGCCGCTCTTGAGCACCACATGGCATAATTTTCTTGGCACCGCCCTCACATCTTCAAAGGCTTTCCCCCTATGCCGCGACAGGGACAATGGGCGGATCTGCTACCAGGATTGATGAGTTTTTCGGCCAATGGTGCCCTGAAACCAGACTGTCAGTTCAAATGGACCCAGCTGTCACGGAGCACCGGTGGTCATGCAGCACTGTTGCTGTGTTAGCTACAAAAGCCTATCCCCTGTCTTTCCTCTTGATGCTTTTTAATTCACACCGCCCTCTGGCACATTCATTTAACCAGTGTCACAATGCTTAGTAATTGCACCTGTGTGCGTGTGTGTGTGTGTGTGTGTGTGTGCGTGTGTGTGTGTGTGTGTGTGTGTACATGCATGGCTGCCTTGTCACTACAGTTCTGTATCCAGGTTACATTCACATTTACGTCCTTATAATCTATTTTACTCTTATTGAATGTAATTTACATTTTATTTGTTTTAATTGTCTGCCCTGTGCTTTTAATTTGTGAAGCACCTCCAGTCTGCACTGCCTGCATGAACATATAGAACATTTTCTATTATTTGTAATATCGATATTATAATTAGAGATACTTAAGTTAATACTACAGCTTCTTTTTCCACAGTGTTCAATCAGCTACAGGGATTTTTCACAATCTGGCAACCACAAAAATGTCCTCATTAATGGTTCAATATTTTTTTTTCTAGTGTGACCCTAAAACCAGTTGAAGTGCAGTCTATCTCTAATAATCTCCATATATTTTTAATTATATGCGATAGATTGACGACTATTGATATTCTACAATTATGTTCTCAAAATGCCAATATTCCACATCCTAAAAGGATGTATTTCCGTGATGCTGGTATTTTGGGGTTTTTTATGTGTGTGTGGTTTATTTATACTCTGTTATGCTGTATTTCAAAGGGAACTTCTCTCAGGCTGCCCTTCAATGGTTCATATGCAGAATTGAAAGCAGCAGCATCTCAAAAACAGGCAGCTGAGCAGAAGTAACGCAAGACACTGTTTTCCCTTCATAGCAACACCTCCCCCAGCAAACACACATTTTCCAATTAAAGGAAGAAAATATACAGAGAGGAAATAAGTAGGTGGCAATGACAGAGAGAGAGAAGGGCATGTAAGGAAAGAGCAATACAAAGTAAGAAGGAGAGAGAGTAATGTTCTGCTTTTGCCTGTTTTGCAGGGTTGTCATAAAAACTCTCAAATCTGACTTCTGGAACTATTTTGGTCATGATTAAAGTCACATGACCTGGAGACTAGCAGATATTCTGATCCCGGGAAGATACTGCATTTACCATTGAGAGGCTGCCGAGGTTTGCTTAATACGAGCCTGCATTTAAGGAGTGGTTTATAGACTTTCTATTTGGTTGTTAATGCTCTGAGGGTGCCTTTATTGTAAAACATAAGAAGATGCAGAAATAATTTGAAGTAGTGTGGTGTTTCTTTTGAAAAAGAAAAAAAACAAACAGGCAAAGGCTTGGAGATCAATGCGGGACACTCTCTCACATACTCTTGCACGAGACACTCACTTGAGATAAGTGATCTTCATACATGAAATACTCTGAATGAACCAGGACAACAGGATAGTGAGAAAATAAAAGTTTCAGTCAATTCCTCTGACAGGACACACTGTCTCATAAACATGGGAAGAATGTGACAATAAATGTAGAGCATTTTATAGACAATGTAGGACAATTTGAAAATGAAAGCAGAACTCAAACAATGAAATGCATATACTAAAACATACACTAATAAATAAGAAAATAAATATATAGTTTGCATTTTCACTAACATAATACACATTTCAGCTGTTCTCTGTGAATTTTGCTGACTGCTTTTTTTTTGTTTTTTTTTTTACTTCTTGTGCTAAATGTTGAACCTAAGACATTTTTGGAATGTAAGGGTTTTCCCATGTCAGCGGAAATATACAAATAAGGTCTTAAGTAATATTAAAAAATAAACAGCAGTGTGTGCTTTTGAGCTACAAAAATTTTCACAAATATATTTCTTGTGTAAAAAAAACAACGCTATTGACAATGTAAGATTGCCCTCAGCCATCTCTTCATAAGGAATGCAAAAGTCATTCTTATTGAAAGCTATGGTCAAATTAATCCTCATTACAGATGACCATTAGCTTTATGCACATTGAATTCTGTCTATCCTCAAAGCTAATTCTTTCAGGACATGAATTCAAGTGGTTTAAATGTATGAACCTGTAAAGTGCCGTAAACCTGTACTCATACAAAGGTGGGTTTGAGGTCTTCTTTGAATACCACAGGGTGGGAGGAGCAGTAGAGGCTGGTGGAACCTTCATACTCGCTGTCGGAGGAGTCTGAGGAGCTGTCCGAGGACAAGAGTGAGCCCCTCTGCAGGCAGGAGTCACAGAAAGGGCTGTGGTAATAGCAGTAATCCGTTGAGCTGCTAGAGTCTGAATCCCAGTAGCCGCAGGAGTTTCTAATGTGTCTACGGTGCTGTTCCTGATCACCACCCGCCTTCACGTCTGGTGGAACTGTGTGATCGTGTTCTGCACAGTGCAAGACTGAACATCTGTGAAACTTTGAAGTATATCTGGGATATTTTCTTATCACACCATGCCCTTCTGCTTCCTCCTCCTGGTCTTCCTCTAGGTCAAGGGTACCGCTCTGAACCTGGAGGTGGGTACCATCCACAGTGACAGGGTGTTCGTCTGGATTTTGGTGTTCATTTTCCTTTATCTTCCCACAATTTTTGTAGATGGTCAGAACTCTTCTAGATGAGTTGAAGGGTGGCCGACGCTTCCTCATTGCATATGGGGAGATGCTAGGGTAGAGAACATGTGGACGAGGAGAGCGTGGTGTACTCAGGGACAGGAGGGAGAGTGTGGAGGTGTCTTTAAATTTTAGCTGAGAGGACATCCTGGCTGTCTGACCGGGAGATCGAAATGTGGATTCCATGGCTGCATCCACGCTCAGCTCCTGGAGGATTTCCTGTAACTGCTCATTGCTAACAAAGCCAGTCGGTCTAGCCTTTCGTCCCAGATGTGATGTTATCCCAAAAAGTTCAGCTTGAAAGGGGTTTAACCCCCCAGGGCATTGTAGGGAAGTGACAAAATTAACTGTCTCCTGTGTTGTCCTGAGTAGTCCAGCAGGTGGGAGGGACACAGGTTGTTTCAGGTCACCCCCCTTCATGGACTCAGCTGTATTTTTGTCTACAGAGCCAGGGATAGAAACACATTTCTGAGTTTCACCAAGACACGTTTCATCAGGGACAGAGGAGGAAGCAGCAATGGGATTTGAGGTGTTTGGAGCAGTGGGATGCTCAGAAGATGGTGCAAGGGCAGATGATGAAACAGTAGCAGCAGAGAGATGAGGGGGCGAGAGTTGGGATTTAGTTTCTCTCTGAGGTAGAGAAGAACAAGAGGGGCTGTCAAACTGGATCTCAGTGGTCTGAGTGGAGGAGGAGTTGAGGTTGGTGGCAGAAGAGTCCATGTCCTGGTCCTCTGAATGCTGGCTGGCAGACATGAGTCGCAGGAGTTTCTCCTTGGCGTTGTTTACCTGCTCTTGCAGACTGTCAATCACAGCGTTTTTCTGGTAAAGAAAATGCAAGAGGAAACATTTTCAGATGTAGAAAGGAAAATGCTGAAATATTGTTCAAAATACAAGTTCTGGGACTGAACATGTAGTTACTCAGCTAGATTTCTATTTGGCTCTACTAAAATTCAAAACTGTCAGCAAATTTTCATTGCATACTGTTGTATTTTGATGATGACGTACATGTCGCAGCGAACACACAGACTCTTTTGTCTAAAAAGACAAAATAGAAATAAAAATCTTTCAGACAACACGTTTTTCAGGGATTATTGCCACCACATTATTATGTCGGAAGTGGAAATCAAGTTCTGACCCAGTGGTGGTGCCAGAGGAGAAATGAGGAAATTGACACTTCACCATTAGTCATGCTGCTAGAAGCAATTATTGCCACCTATGGTTTCTAAGTGCACATAACATGATTTTTATTTAATAACCTTTAAGATCTTCTTGGTAAATAGTGTAAAAGACACAATACCTCATTAAGGAGTTTTTTCATGGAGTTGTTCTCCCCCAGCAGATAATAGATCTCATCCTGACTGTACGCTGACATCTGGCTCTTACTGGGGCTGCTGAAATACTTCGCCATCTGACTCGGGTTGTTCTGATCCTCTTCGAACTGCCGCCACTGGGTGAGCTGCATGGTGGTGGGTGTGATATTTAGGGGGAGTTATAAAAAAAGCACATTACTAAAAATATAAGCTATTGATACCAGACGCATAATTTTAAACAGAGTCTTTAAAACAGGTGTGTTTGAGTGCATTGCTCATTGTGGAAATATTTCCTTCCCTTACACTGGAGATCTATTTGTTTATTGTAACACAAACCCACTGCCAGGCACTTAGAAAGTCATAACGTCATAAACCTGTTTGCAACATCCTACGTAGCTTTGACTCATAAACACCTTCTGTGTGAGTCACACTGCACTGATAGACGGGACAGACTGACACACATATGGAAAACTGAGGTGTCAGGGCCATAATCACTCACAAAATTGACTATGTTTATTAAAACAAAAAGAAATTCATACAAGTATCTGTCTAGCTAGTCTTGTCTTGATGGATTATTTTTTATTTTAGTTTTCAGGCACAGTATTCTATGATTTGATGACTGTTCTGGCTAAAAATTAAGATCCTCCTCACTAGTAGTTTCTGCTTATGAGATGCCAAATGCCAGTGTCGTCACCAGAAAGAAGGACATGTCAGGGATGTTATTCCGAGAATAAAATGACACATGGATAGAGAACAAAGATAGCAACAGAAGAGAGTTCTTTTGATGAAATAAATATGACACCTGTTCCTCAACCATTTCAAGCATCTCATAAGTGTCTGGTGTGGTGCCTAACCTGAGGCACAAACAGCATGCAGTTAGTAGCCAGTGTGCAGATGAAGATGGATCCTGCCACAGTGCTGTAGACCAGGTTGGGCCAGGCCTGTAGGAAGACAGACACGGGGACAGCTACAGCTGAGGACACGGTGACCAAAGTGACAGCAGTTATGATGGTGGGAGACTGGTTGACTGGAGGGTGGCTGACGTTGCTGGTCAGTCCAGCCAGATAAGTGCCATAGAGGAGAAGACAACACTACAGAGAGATGAAGACAAGCAAGGAAAATTTACAGCAACATGATAAAATCTACCATTTGTCTTTTGACTATAATAAAATACTATTTTCGTGAAATGAGTAACTGTTCATAACAAAATAAAAGTTGTTTTGTTGTGGAACCATAAACATTTACACTCATGCAAACATGTCATCTTCATTAACCGTTATGTCTCCTGGCATAACATTTAAGGAAATTAAATACTACAGCTTTTAATCTACATAAATATAGTTGAATAAAGGTACATTATCTATAAGTCATGATAACAAAGGCAGAACAGAGATCACCTACCTTCTGAACAGCAATAATGATAACCCACAGATCCAAGTATACAGAGGAACAGGAGTCGAACTGAGACAAAGAGTAGGAGATGTCTCTCTCCCTCACCTACACCAGAAAAAAAACACACTCTGTCAGTTAAAGCAGTTAAAGTTAAAATCTTACTATATTTGGCTATGACACCAAAAACAAAGGCGTCTGTGACCTTGGCAAAGTCATGAGAGCGAGCTTTTATGATTTCACACAGACTAAATAATTAAAATTTTCCAGTGATAAAAATCTAAATCCTCACACTGTTTTTCAAACAAACCAAAATTTGAATTTGTTTTACATTCACCATTAATTCATACCTTGACCACAGCTCTGACAGATCTTGAACACCTGATGGGATCAGAGAGGTTCCACGCAGTGAGAACCAGCATGTCCACCAGGATCAACAGAGCCACCATGCACATCAGCTGGATGTCTCGGATGATCTGAAATACAAAATAAAGTCACTTGTCACATTAAGGAACAAATGCTAAAATTTCCTCCATACAGCATTAACATCTATAACCTATGTAGTCAGACTCTGGGAGGTGTCACTGTATTAAGCTGATGAAATCATCACAACCCTCTCCTTGAAAATGTCTTACTCCTTTTATTCAAATCTCTCAACAGTGTGAAAAGGTTCAAATACCCCTTAAATCCCAATATGAATAATAAATTGTGACACATTTAATGAATCTTGAGTGACTGAACCAACTTAGCACAAGGGCCTGGATTTTGTATGCTGTAAAAACAGTGAAGTGAACCTACCACTCTCTTGTCAGGCACTCGCTGTGCGAAAACTCTGTACAGCCTCCATGTCTTCCCTAAAATGGGGCCAAACACCAGGGTACTGCCAACACAAAGAGTCCACATGCGGGCCTAAAGGAGAGAACAGTGCATTATTATGTAACAATAATTTATTCAACAATATAATAGGGCGTTGAGGGTGGTATGATGGCTTACCTGTAGCACAGCTGTAGACGGTCCGCCTTGTGACTGTGTCCGTTCATCAACGGCAAATAGGAAGCCGCTGCTGTAGGTGAGGAGACTTCCAAATAGAGTCAGGACATTGAGGTTGGGACTAGACATTTTCACTATCCTGATAACACAACGTAAACACAGTGAATCAGTGAATTTTTGTAAATCTCTCTTTGTGTTTATAGTGTATACTGTATGTATTTCACTTTGCAGACTACCTGTTGTTTTTGAAGCGCAGGGTGAAGAGGAGGAAGCAGAAAGCCAGCAGTATGCCACAGGAGAGCAGCGTCCACACCACAGCGCTCAGCACTGGGGAGAGGGGCCGCCTCGGGAGCTCCGCTGCCATCTGTGCACACACACACACACACACACACACACACACACACACACACACACACACACACACACACACACACACACACACGCAAACCCCTAAACATCATTTGAAATACTGCAAATATTACTCAAATACTTCTATGTGTATATGTATTCTAAACTTTAAAAAAATATATATATATATATATACACAATTTCTTTGAATAAACAAAACTTTATTAAGGCAAACAGAGCATATAACATCATGGTACAGTTTTTATAACCTGACATGATACAAAATGAAAAATAGTTGAAAGTATTCAAGCAGATTTTAGGTTTTGACAGGTAAGATGATCAGAGGGGCAGAGTTGACCCCTCCGTGATTTCGCCGTGGGTTGAAATAAGGAAAAAGTCTTTCACTGAATGAGTATCCAGTGAATGAGTAGATATGAGAGGCAGAGCCCACATCGTAGAAAGAAACCTGCCCCCACTCCAGATCCACGTACACCCCGACCCTATCGAGTTTCTCAATCAGGGGTAAACAGATAGGAGTGCTGGCGAGTGCCCAGTAGCTGTTTTCTTTTCTCATTCCCAGGGTCCAGTAGCCGTTTTCAGGGTTTAGTATATTTTCTCCTTTTCTGTTAACGGATTCAAGCCCAACTCCAATATCCCACTCTGTCTTCCCTTTCACCTGGACCTCATAATAGAACCTGCCGGAGGAGAAGCCCTCCTTTCCCAAAATACTCACGCCGGGGTAAAACCTCTCTGGATTATCAGGCAGGTTCAGTGCCACATCCCCATGATAGACCTGTTTCTTGTTTTCTGACAGTACCAGTTTGGGGTGGGCTGTATCTGGATCCAGAGTTATATCCACAGCCCATTGCTGAGCCCTCTGAAATTCAGTCTCACACAGCTTCTTCACCTCAGTCTTTATGGTTTCTTCTAGCTGGCATGCTACTCTCCTCACTGCTCTCCTCGCCATGCCCACATATACAGCACTTTCTATGCAGGTGTCATGCCAGTCTTTAGTGGCTGGCAGTGGGAATAAAGATGGAAAGTTCTGTAGAAGGTAGAGACCATCTTCAGTGTGTGAGAGATGCTCCAGCTCTGTGCTTCTCTGCCTCAGCTCATCAATCTCCTGCTGGAGCTCCATGATTAGTCTACTGGCCCTGCTTTCAACTTGCCTCTGCATCATGCCAATCATTTCCACCACCTCTGCTTGGCCTCTCTGGACAAGGTGGAGCAGTTTGGTGAAGACCTGCAAACTTTCCTCAATCTCACTTTCTGTGTTTCCTTTGCTGAAATGAACATTTCGATTGATTTCACAGATTTTCTGCAGTCGGCTGTTAATCATTTTTTCCGCCTCTTCATTTAGTCTACCAATCTGAGCTCTCCTGTTCCTGCTTTCATCCTTTATAGGGACAGTGTGATGAGCTTTGTGATCTTTTTCGGTGCAGATCTGACACACGTATATCTGGTCATTGGTACAGAACAGGTCCAGGATTCTCTGGTGCGTCTTGCACACTCTGTCCTGCACGTTCATCATTGGGTTAATCAGACGATGGTTCCTGAAGGTGCCTAAAACTTGATGGGGCTCCAGGTGAATATTGCAGAAGGAAGCCAAACAGTCCAGGCAAGATTTAAGAGCCCTGACACTTCTTCCAACACACACATCACATGAAACATCTCCTTTAAGGCCTGAAGATTGGTCTACAGCACTGCTTTCATTTTCATCTTTCTTTTCAATCATCTTCTTGAACTGACAAGCTACCTCAGCTATGAAGGAATTAACTTTGAGCTCAGGCCTCCTATAAAACTTTTGCTTGCACATGGGACACTGCGACAGATTAGCACTCTGCCAATACGCTTGTATGCAGTCCCTGCAGAAGTTGTGCCCGCAAGGAGTGGAGACTGGTTGGTTGAACAAATCCAGACAGATAGGGCAAAGAAGCTGCTCTTTAGACAGCACACTGCCAGCAGTAGCCATATCTGGGAACACATCCAGAGAGAAAGCAGGTGGGATTTCGTGCAAATATGCAGTTGCCTCAGCTACTTGTATTTTTTTTTCTTTCTCTATACCATTAGAAACACTTGTGGCTAGTGAGCTATTTATGTCCACAAATAGCAACAACTGCACCGTGTTACATTTCACCAAAGGATATTTCATATCATATCATTTCATATTGTTTTCACATCAGGTCAACAAACATGAATAAAGACAAATGATACGGACATTAAATCAAAATAAAACTATATTAAGAATGCAATCATGGATATGTAATCCATTATTACTACAAAACCTACACTGTGCAGTTTACTATTCCCCTTCCCCTTAGGTGAAGATGGGATGTGTAGCCTACTTTAAGACAGATGCATGCATAAATTAAAATCATAAAGCATGAAACCAATCGAAGAGTTAACTCACCTTGTTTCTATGTGGTGAGGAAAGGAAGGAGAGTGTTTGTGTTCTCTGAGACAGTGTCTCTGCTGCTTTAGTTTCTATTTGGAAAGTCACATTACACCTTCTGGTCTCCGCCTCATGTTGCTGAGCTTTTAAAGGAACCACTGACTGAGACAATATACCTTCACTATTCAATCCCCATTACTGTTCAAGATCTTTACTATTAAACTGAATACAACATTTCTAGTGTGTTTTCATTTGATGTATATTATTTGACCCCTATATTATTTGATCTCAGACTGAAATTCCCAGAATTCACCAACAGCACCGAAAAATAAAAAACTATTTTAAAAGTAGTCTAAAACTGTGTCATTAATAGTTCTTCTAACAAATTCTTGTAACAAATTTGTTAGAAGTAGAGAAAAATAATATTCAGTACATATTCAACTGAAATATCAAAATGCAGGCAAAATATAACTTTTACCTTTAACCTACTAGAGGGGCCGCGAACATTCTGCTGGTCAGCCACACTGGATTTCATCCAACTATGGCTGCCTTCAAGTGTGCACGTATGAGCCTGTGCTATGTGGAACCACTATTTGTGTGTGTCTGTTTATAGTACAGAGTATATACACAGACCAATGTATATGTATATGTGTCTATATGTGTGTGAGGTTGTGTGTGCACAACAGACAGAGAGAGATTACCAAGCTGAGACTGCATAGTCTCTGAAGAATGTCGAGGCCCTCCTGCCTGTTGACTCCTGAGTTGATGAAGCAAAGTTGGGAATCACAGTGGGAGCTGCAGTTCAGCTCAGGCTCCATGACTGGCCCCAGACTGTCCACTTTTACACACACATCCTGAGGAGAGAACAGATGAGATGAGGGGCATGACAGCCTTCAAAAATAAAATACGTAACTCATAAAACCTTGTCCCCAGTGCAGGGATGATATTTTAACTGCATCTGTATATATATAGTTTACCTCAATAATGAACTGCAATACAGAATGTACTGGGGACCAGGGAAACACATTTTATGTGAAGTAATGATTCTATTTCTAGGTCTACAATTCATTAAACAGTTGTAAGACCTGCTGTCACCACAGTGTGGTGCTCTCACAGAAACCTCTGGAGAAATGAAGAGTGCATGATTGTCATTATGGACATCACTAATGTAGGACCACAAAAGAAGAAGAAAAAAGAGATACAAGTGAATCCAAACACACACAAAGGGTAAAATGAAATGATGTAAAAATGCTGTAATTAAGTGTCAATTAATTTTCACCACAAAACTAATTGGAAAGCCACAACTTGGCCTGTGTAACACGAAGCTTGAATGTTGTCTCAGCCACAAACAACACGTCATCGGAGAGGTGAACCAGCCAGCACATGATCACACTTTGCTGTGACACACGTCTGTGCTCCAGAAGAGACACAGCAAGATGATGAAAAAACAAAATACAAATAAAATACACACTAAAGCTATAATCTACAGTTTCACTCAGGTCCACAGCTGCAATCTGCCCTCAGTTTCTTAAGGCACCTGCGACTGAAGATGTAAACGTTGGAAAGTATCACCAAACAACTGTTTGTCACTCTTGCCAAAGGCATTTTTATGAGCCTCCTTGTGCTGCACTGACATGTTGCAGATTTAACTATGCAGCATGGTATCACTTGATACTCAGCTGTAACTAGCACAGACTGAGAATCTGATGGCTGTAAACACTGCAGTGACTCAGCTACATATTGCTGAGACAATATAAGGCCACTTGTATCGATACACATTTGCAGACAGGTGAGTGTTTATGTGAGTAGTGTCTTATTAGGCTTCACATGTCTCGTCATTGTCTGTGGAATGACTAAGACAATGCAAATAGCTCCAGGATGGTTGAATTATGGGATCCATTATAAAAAAGTATAGAAAGTCTGATCTGTATCCAGAAACACGATTGCAATAAGATGAGTAATATATAATACTGGAGTCTAATTGTGATATGAAGATATTTGAAACATGATGTTTTTAAGTGAAGCCCAGTGACCTATTTTCAAAAAGTCAGTGATGTTAACAGAACAATGAAGCCCTCTGAGCGGCATATCTGGGAAATGTCTGGAGTTCCTGTTCGTGTCCTTTTGTCACTTTCCAAGTTTAGATACAGTTCTGCTGCTTCCTGCAGGAAACGCTGACAGAGAGAGGCATTTCCACCAGTTTTTCAAAAGTCTCTGTAGGTTTCAGCTCGGGAGAAAACCTGCCACCCTGCAGAGGTCAACGAAGGTCGGCCGATATCCAGCAGTGGGGTTACGGTGTAAGCAGCCAGAACAGAGCCCCTCCTCAGGCTAAGTTAGCTTTTATAGACATGTTTTGACAGTTAGGAATAGTCATGAGGAGTGTCTTCTGAAGTCCTGAAGGCTAAACCGCAAGTAATGCTTCAGCTACTTGTGGCCTCTGATGTCTTACTTTACTATTAGGCGGGCTTTACCTGTGTGCAGCTGAGCTTCCACATGTTCAATTGCTCTTGGGTTTTCTATTTAAGTGCTACTTCTAAATGGCCACTAAGAGACAGTTTTGCATGGCCTTTACCATAAACCTTGGCCATAAACAGAGCTAAAGCCATTTATGGTCCTGTCATTCTCTCAGTTTCACCTTCAGGATTAAACATGTAATATGTTGCACTGCCAGATCTAACACCGGGTTCAGGGGCCAAAATTGAAACATTCCTCCTCAGTCAGTAATCCGTTTATAAGTTTATTCCTTAAGCTGAGCTAGAATTCAATTACTGGCACTGAAATAACGCCTCAGGCATGGCGCACACACGTCATTTCTGGGCACCTGGTGCATTTTACAGCCTGGCTCTACAAACTGGTCAATTACATGTTGAAATTTCATCGAAAGACGTATTTGATAACGTTTGGGGAGGCTACAGATGCTGTCTGGAACTGCGGTCCACGTCACGCAGAGCACCTGACCAAATGCAGTTAACTGACATAAAAAAAACATGAATTATTAGCTCATTGGAAATGTGTATAGGGGCTGTAGGCGAATTTTGTTGTGTTATTTTAGACTAACTTCGACTAATTAATGTTATGCATAATTAACATGCAGGCGTAAATTCGCCTATTTTACATCCTAATGTTCATCAAACCATTAACGAGCGTATTTGGCGAAACAGCCTAAATGCGTAATCACACGCCCTCAGTCACATCTGCATCAATGTGGTTGCATTCAGTGCAGGGGGAAATAGCAAAGTCAACATGGAAACATCCTGAGAAGAAATGAACAATGGACAAGTACGGGAATAAAGTACAGAAACCATAAAAGAAGAGTTCAAAGCGCAAACCTCGGTCTCCAAAGCGCACAGAGGATCCCATCCCTTCGTCCCGCTCCAGGCTCCATCGCGCAAGACTGAGAAACTTTTTCATACAAATAGAAAATGAAAGACTGGGTAATGTGTCCTTTATCATAGCTGCAAAGGTCCCATAGCTACACACACATCGATATATGTCCACAGCCCGAGTCACTGTCACTCAGGAAGAAGTTCACCAGACTGCCAGTTTTTCATTTGAGCATGAAGGGAGGGAGGCGTGTGAATCAGGGAAGCGGTGTGTGAGTGAGTGAGTGTGTGTGTGTGTGTGTGTGTGTGTGTGTGGATGTGTGTGTGAGCGTGTGTGTGTGTGTGTTCTTTCTCTTTTTTTCTTTCCTTTGTGAGCTTTCCAGCTCCAGCTATCCCACAAAATGGTTTTAGACTGTGATGTGACCCATGTAGTGCAGGAGGGTTAGATGCAGCATGTTGCAGGAGCCCCCAGGGGACTGGGTGGCATATGGGACAGGGCAGCACACTCTGTCTCCACAGCCAAAAAAAAAAGAAAAAACAAAAAAAAAAAACCCCCGAATAACAACACTTGTTTCATCGGAAAGAGAAACATAACAGAAAATTCCTGTTTTCTTTTGCAAATGCTGACCAGAAAATGTGGCAAACTATTTCTGCATTCGCTCCTCCAGCCATAAGAAGCATAATGGTGTTATTAAGATGTCACAGAGATTTACAATGTGAGCCTACACACAGGGTCATTCCTGATGAGGGAGTGTCACCACTACTGACAGCTGCATGTGGGGAAACAGACACACAGAGAGGTTCCTTCTCCTGGATGTGATCTGAACTCACTGCTTTTCAGTCTAAACTATACTACTTTGTTACTTCAAATAATTAAGACTGTGTATGGCACATTATGGTTTCAGTTATTAATAAAACATTTGCGTTTACTGCAGCTTCTCTTCAATCTTAATCACAAAATGATGGATGAAACACTATGGTGAAACCAGGAGGATGATTTGACTTCAGAATGTTTACTTCATTTTTGGTATATTCCACTGTGGGTACTGATAAATGATAACAGTGATGTAAAATCTAACACAAAGTACTGGCTATTTGTGCCACTTTTATCAGTTGTCGCATAAAAAAACACACGTCCCCGACATTAATATATCAGAAAGGACAGTTAGATATTCAGCGTCTTCTGTTAACTATAGCTCCCAGATAAAATAACAACATATCAAAAATGAAAAGCTTTAAGGCACAGACAGTGTGAACTAGCAGGATATGGAGCAATAGCCTCTAAACACACAATTTTCTTCTGTGAGCTAAGATCAAATAACACCAGCTTAGCGCCCCAATGAAGGATTGATTTATTGTTGCTAGCTCTTTTACATCCAAAGCGTGGCAATCCTTCTCAGGTTTCCCTCCAGATCAAGTTCAAGATATACTGCACCAGCAGCAGGTGGACTGCACCAATGCTCAGATTACTGGGAGTCTGAATATTTCATTTGGGGACACAGGACTCTAATTCAACATTAAGATATCATATTTTTAACAAATACCGGTGTCACTAACAGTCAGCATATTTTTCTGGACCACCACATTGTGCACATGTATCCACCAAACAAAATAAAAAACA
Organism: Mastacembelus armatus; assembly: GCF_900324485.2. NCBI lineage: Eukaryota > Metazoa > Chordata > Actinopteri > Synbranchiformes > Mastacembelidae > Mastacembelus > Mastacembelus armatus. Next base: position 16,521,054 of record NC_046653.1, on the reverse strand, counting down.
AGCATTAGGCCAGTGACACACCATTTCCTGTGGAAACACTCCTGACAGGCAGCACCTCTGTTTCCTGACATGGAAGCATCTGGAGCTGTGATTCAACATCTGACCAAAGTGTCAGAAAGTCTCACCTTTCTCTAGTTTAATTCATCTTTCTGTGTGTGATGCATCACAAAACCCCTTCTGGCCCAACGCTGTCCTTGCCAGTGCCTGGGCGCTGGTCCTGTGACATGTCCAGGTTTGCCCACTAACATTCCCAGAGACAAATCTGTGCTTTGGGAATGCAGCTGCTCCTCCTGCTGCGTTGCCATGGACTGAGATTAGTAGCAGTGGATCAAAGCTCCCCAGCATACTCCAGTCATGGTGTTTCTACTGAAGGCAGTGATTATGATAAAAGTAGAGGCCATCAGCCTCCTCGCTCTATTTTCAAAATGTATTTTCCAGTGTGAGTTAGGAAAAAGCTGCATAGCAGCAGATGAAATAGCTGAAACAGGAGGCCCTGTGAGTGACTTTTAGTTCAGTACTGAAATAAGTTGTTCATATACAATTTTAACAGTTTATATAATAATAGTGTATAACAAAATGCAGTGATATACTTAAAATATGACTTTTGTATTGTTTTGCATCAAAGGCGCATTTAGTCATTTCATATTTTTACATTATTACACTACGGTTAATGGTTAGAGAACATTGTCTTATGTCTATTAAAATGTCAAACAAAGAGTTTGAGGAGAAAATTATTAAGAAAATAGTGTGAGGTCGAACAGCATGAAAGACAGAGGAACAGGAAAGGAAAGTGAAGGCTGTAAGTTATTCACCATGGCAATCAAAAATGATTACACAGCAGTGGATGATTATTCGCCCACTAGTCTTTTTCTCTCCACTCTCACCTCCACGTCTCCTGCTGTGGGTTCCAGCCAGACCTTCTCCTTGTAGGATTAACAGAGTAATATTAAAGACAAGGTCTGATTGTTGTGAGAGTGTCTGCAGTGTGTGGCTGTTGTGTATAACGGCTGAGTGTAAATTCGGATCTTGTCACGTGTCAAGTCTGGCATGTATGTTAAAGCACACTGGCTATACTGTGAGCTGAGGTGGGCTGGCAGGACTCTGACTGAGGGCGATAAGAGGCTTAGAGTATCAAACAACGCTTATGTCAAAGCACTTTGCTCTTTGATCCACTGATCACCAAGGATACTGCTGTATGTATAGTTAACAGTTACTGTTGTGGTCATGAGAATACTGCACCATGAAATTAAGCAAGCACAAAAAATAATTTATCCTTACATATGCCAAAGAAAGCTAGTGAATAAACATATGAGAAATGAGACACATTTACCTTGCAGAGTCGCTTAGAACTAAAACCGAGACAGCAACTTCCTCCCTTGAGACCAGTCCAGTTTCAACTCCTTTCAAGACCCATAATCAATACTCATTTTCTATGGCTTTCAGTGTAACCTCAACTGAAGTTGATTTTACTCTACGTGTTGGTGACAGCTACTGTCCTCATCCACAAGTCCCAGCTAATTGCCTCCAGTTCATCAGAGTTGCAGCTCAGGTTGCCTTTGTGACAGCATCCTCTTGTCTAATATACAAAGCATGCAGAGTGTAAGCGCATGTGCACATAAACCTTGGATGTAACACAATTCCATGCGATGTGCTGGAGTGTTTCCTAGGTGCCTGCTGTTGGTAGTAAGGTCCTAGAAGGGTGAGTGCACATTTGAAAGAATGAAAATGTAGAAGAAGAGACATGCTGCAAAAACACAGGAACCCAGCTGTGACTTGGTCAAAGCAACCATTCAAACAACCAAAATATATGAAACTGAAAAGCATCATTCGTGCCAGTCAGACTGAAAGAAACTGTGAGGTGAAAAGAAATTGAATGAGACGCTGAGATAGGAACATTAACTGTGAAAAGGGAAGACTGAGGAGAAACAAAGCAATTAGTGGCTCTTGGCAGGTAACATTAAAGGATTAGCAGAATGTGTGAGGCAGAATGAACTTGCTCTGGCATCTTTTGGTTCTGGTTTATAGAAAGGGTCTCCCAGTATTCAGTGTGAAGAATGAACCCACCTTCATATGCAAATGAAACCTGGACACATTCAATCTTCAAAATGGCTGTATTGGTTCATGTCAGTACACACACACACTTCAATAGCTATTTGTGCACCATAAAAATGTACGTATGGGTATAAATAGAATGCTTTTCAAAATTTGGCATAAAAAAATAAAATGACAAAACAGAATAATACTTCATAAATTTTCTAACCTGTTCTTGAATTTCCCTTTGGGGATTAATGAAGTTTATTTCTCTCTATTCTAAAGCAAAATACTCACTTGGCTTCAATAGAATCCCACGTTTTAAAGATATTAAAATCAGTCTTTATTATTGTTATTACATATACTGTACAGTCTACATACATTATTTGAATGGGGTAAAAGTACATACCATTACATACATATTCTGTTTAAATGCCACTTATTCTACAAGGCATTTAAATTTGTAGTGTATTTAACATTTGAGAAAGGATTTGTATAAAAGCAGTAAAATTTTGATATGAAAGGTCAGTTTTCTCTTTAGTGCACTTAAGCTGATAAGTACATGATAATTTATAAAGGAAGTTATAATTCATGTTAATTTGGTCCTATTTCACAGTGCATGTCACATTTTCTCATACTATAAGAAGTCACCATTAGTAAGGCACTTAGAAAATATTATTGTTAGGGTTACTGTAAAGCAGGGTTCTTCTGTTTTCTACACATTAAAGTCTAATGTGAAGCCTGGGGGAGTTTTCCCTCCTTATTAATGAACTCAAACTGTCTAGGCTGTAACATCTCCTAGCTTTCTGCACAAGCAGACAATCAAAAGCAGAGATCTAACTAGGAAAGGAAATACTGTCATATCAGTTTAGAAAAGAAGCTGCTTCCGTGTCAAAAAGAATCAATTCAGATAATAACAATCTAAGTGTGGGCCTCCCTTCACACAGATCTATATGTTTCTACTCAGAGAAAACTGACAGCTCTGAATAGCTACTGTTTCTGTGCTAACACTGAGAATGGTTCACTGGTCCACCCTACAGTACATCCACTTCCTATGAGTGAGCCTGGACATGCATTCTTCCACATATACACCTAACATTTATTCCTGGTTCATTTAAACCACCGGCTTTGCGAAGACTATGGTGCTGACAAAAACAGACTCTTGATCTGTTTGTGTGTAGGACAGCATGACACATTGTAAATAGGGCTATCACACACAATACTCATTTCACATTAGAGTACTGCAGTGTGACAATAATATAGCAGCTTTGATGCTCACCTGGTCACAGAATTATAAATCAAAGCTTGCTGTGCGTTTCCAGCAGTTGGACAATAATGATACCTTTCATATCCAAGCTTTTAAAAAAAAAAAGCAGAATCATGTGCTGCAGCTAGCAGAAAGCACCCAGTGTTATATTAAAGTAAGCAGATGCTAGAAATTCAAAGAATCCTTCCGCTCTTTTAGTCATCACAGTCTGAAACAAAGGTTTTACTGCCCTCCTGTGCTCAACGATGAGACCGGCACTTCCATCCAGTTATGACTGAACGGATTTGCAGATATGCAAGGGTACAGAGGACATCAGGTTTCCTTTCCGTATGTTGTGTAGTGATGAGGGAAGGAGCAAATTCCTTTAAAAAAAAAAAATCCATAAAATTAAGCTAACATATTTTAGGGCCATAGTTGAAATGATCACTCTCACATTCTGTGCCTTTTAGTAGCTCTATGTAAAACTGCTTTAGCTAACTTACAGGCAGCAATGTGAGGACCAGTGTGACTATAATTTTGAGTGAGGACATTTTGGACAGTCCTGACTTTCTCACATTCCTTCGTACCAGGGTTAAGACTTCATTATAAAGTTGAGGTTAGAATTAGGTTTAAGTCACAAAATGTCCTCACAATGACAGAAGTTTGTGTATGTGTGTGTAGTTTGACAATTATGATGCTGAAACACAGTGACAGATTGATAAGGCCAAGCTTGGCCAAAGGGTCAAAGGTTCCTTCATGTCAGACTATCCTAGAAGCACCCTCTGCAGGCGGTCAGCAGGCACACTGCTCTCATCCTCTGACTCAGCGTCACTCTGGGGGTTGGAGCTGCAGGGAGAGGTGCACTCTGGGGAGCACAGGTAGTGCATGAGGGGCAGCCGGTACTTCCCGCAGAAGTCCACAAATTTGATCTGACGCACACATGAATCAAAGTAGACACCTGGAGAGGGACAATAATATTTTCACTTTTTGTGACTTCTACCGTTTTTGTGTGACAACACTGTAGAACTGAACTGAATCACTATCATAACCTAAGGTACATAACCAGACAGAAAACAATAAAGGGAAAGAAAAGTATAGGATGAGTTATTCCAACTTGGAGGAAAGTATTTTACCGGCACACTTGGGGTTAGGGCACTTGCTGGCCAGGTCCAGGTAGCGCAGCAGATTTGATGGCAGTTCATAGGGGGAGTAGGGAATGTTTCTACTCTTTATTGTACGTCCTGCCAATTCTAGAAGCGAGGGGGGGTCGTAGGTCATCTCCTTAATAAAGCGCACCACCAGTGGGTTGCCTCTGAGACTAAGCTCCTGGAGGTGTACCAGGCTGAGGATCTCCCTTGGAAGGTAAGTGAGCAAGTTGTTGTGCAGACTTAAAGACCGCAGCGAGTGGAGCCTGGAGTAAGACAGATGGGCGTTTGGTTTTCATATGCTAAAACAGCAGGAATGTGCAAAGGAAATCACATGTACAATTCTAGCTTTTACATAATCATTGAGGATATTGTATACTTAAAATTTAACTGGTTGGACAGTGGTGGAGTGCTACAGTTACCTGGTGAGCTGCGGTGGGACACTTTGGATGCGATTGTCACATAGAACCAGGTAGCTGAGGTAGGGCAGGTTAGCCACTTCAGGAGGAATGGCTGAGATGAGGTTACCACCAAGATACAACAGCTCAAGACTGAAAGAAAAGAAAGACAGCAAAACGGTTCAGTCTAAATCAACTTATGTGTTGAAGAAGTACCGAGTATTATTACAGAGGACCATATATTGCATTAAATATACATAAACTGCATTTTTCATATAAATGTTTCTAAACGGCCTTTTTTCAGGGATCACTACCAATCTGAGTATCCTCAATCAGCACCACTCATGTTTCAAATAAGTGCTACTGAACACAGCAGATAAGCTGTTTTATTGTGATACACAACAGTTACCAACTATGATCAACAGATTGTTAAACATAGTTGACATCTTGGTGATTGTTTCATAATGTCCCATAAAAAACATCAGTCAAGTCATAAATATTGTGCAGTATAAATCCCTGTATGACACCAAGTGGTTATAATTTACACTTGGTTTATAAAAGTAAAGCTTCATCATCTGAAGTGTGCACTTACATTTGCTGAGCACTTAATATTATGGTAAATGTCCTTTATATTTCATGGGGTATAGACACTATGAAGAGGAATTTGCTCTGGCTGAGAAAACTGAATGATACACACACATACCACAAGGGGGAGTTAAAGAGGTTTTATGTTTAGTGTTTAATGGTCAAGCATTTGTGTGGATGTTTTGTGGCGAGTCTACATTTATCTGTGAGGCTCAACTGTCAAAACATACAAAAAGACAGTCGTCAACACAGACTGTATAAAGTCTAAAATGATATAAGAACATCAGAGCATTTTTGTGCATTCACACTTCACACACACCAGATGTGTACAAACCTAATGCATCTGAGAAAGTATACTTTTTATGTGATGACCTGAAACCACTGCATCAAATATTACTAAACAATCACGTCTGACAACAAAGGACCCTGGAATGGTTATTGAAACATCAAGTGCACGGGAGGTGAGAGGATGGGGTTATTAACTGGAAGTGAAATAGAGGGACGGGGGGCGAGCAATGGATGGCTGGTCAGTGAAAGTAAGCTGTCAAGCCATCTGCCTGCTGGAACTGATGACACAGCAGAATGCGAGACAGGAAGCCATTATACTGTCCTTGGTGGCTGAGCACTGAGAAAGTTCCCTCTGTGATGGGAAGAAAGACAATCAGGGTCCCCTGACCGACATCCTGCAACAACTCAGACACCAGAGATTCGTGTTCTAATGGTTTGATCAGGGACAATATACAAACCTGACAACTTCCACAGGTAAGCAAAATGTAGCTATTTACACAATTCCAACTAAAGGGAAAAATCATGTGGTACAAAGTTCAGCTATTAAAATAGATGCTGTACTTTTCCCCTTGGATACATTGCATCCAAAAAGCACCAGGACAAGATTTCTTCTTTACACATTTATCACAATTAGAGGTTGTATTTACTGCTTACTTAAACTTCAACCCGCAGATATTATTAATACATATTACCATTTGCAGAGCTAATAAGTCATTTGTGAAACAAAGTACTTTAACAAAAAAAACACCTGGAACATCAGAAAACTCAAGAGAACCAGACAGATGGATATTTTGACAGTTTTTCAGTTATGAGGAGGTTTGATTGACATTTAATGACAAGTTGAGACAAATTAAAAAAAATAAAATAAAAATCACAATCTTGCAGGACTTGTTAAAAAGATGATGCAAGTACAAGACTACCTGTGGAAATCAGCACGTTCCGTTCAGCAGCACTGAGTTTATCTTTACTTTTGCAATACTTTTTTTTTTTTTTTTTTTTTTTTTTAAGATGACCAAAGCAGGCTTTTCACAATAAAGCTGAACATTCTTAGCCTGCTTGATAAACATCCCTCTGGGACAGCCATGTCAGAGTCCAAACCTCAATCTATTTCTGAATTTGTGGCTGACTAAAACATTCACCATGCAACTTAAAATGGCCCATGTAGTTTTGCAAAGAGGAAAAGGGGAATACTACTGTGACTAGATATGAAAAGTTGATATTAAATTATCCACATAATCTATTCACTCATGGTTCATTCTTAAAGGTATAATTATTTCTAGACATTTTTGTGTCGATAACTGACAAGCTTGAGTTGGCAAACAGTAGTAGTAAACTGAGATGTTCTGTGTCTTAATTCTATGGTCTTGGCTTGTGTGCTTCATCCTTATTTTTTTATTTCTCATGTAAGACTGTTGATGAGGACAACAATAAATAATGAACTTGTACCAATTGTATTCAGTGCTGCTACCACATATTAGTACTGACTGTAGATTTCCAGACCCACTATGGGATAGTTTATTGGGACAATTTAAGTAAACAATTATCTTAAACAGAGAATTGGGATGTTTACAGGGCAAACTGACTGGAGACCAGCACAAAACATTAAAGTAGATTAAAGAAGTGGGTCAACTCCTTGGACTCCTAAAGTGGGTTTGCAACACAATATGACATGGCTGATAAACAAAAGGAATTAGGGCAGATGCAGCAGATACAGTAGATAACTGCACCAGATTTGTCCAATCAACAGGATTTGGCTCACAGTTATGTAAAACAGAGAAAAAACAGCAAATGTACAATTTGGAGAAGCAGTTTTTGTTATCTAGCTACATGACTTATCAAATAGGCTAATTGTTTTTCCTAATTAATAATTAGTATAGTTCAATTTAAACATTTACATTGATGGGAAATCCCTTCAGCTGTTATGAAATACAATGAAAATCAATAATCAAAACAGTTGCATATTGGCTTTTTTACCAATTGATTACATCACCGTTATCATTATTGTTATGATTGTTATTAATCCAAGCAACCATGGAGCCACGATCGTAAATCAATGCTACACATATATTTAACACCGGGTAACCATAGCAACAAACACTTCCGCTCCACGCTATTCAACCACTGAAACTAACCGCAGGCTAACCCCACAACAAATGACCTTTATAACGGTAAACTATATTAGTATACATTGGATTATATAATCCGAGGTGTAATTTAATTAAGGACTCAAAGGGGGCATGTAGGTGCGTTTCTACACAGTCTATTATTGTGGTTTATAAGTACGAATATGGAACAACGCGTTTTAAGTTAAAAGCTAAATGTCAGACTAGTTAGCGTTAGCTAGCTGTGAGTGTACCTTGGCAAAGTGTCGCTAGGTAAACAGGTGCTGTTGAGTTAGCTAACTAGTAATAGCAGTGTGTGCTATCGCTTACCTGATTAGATTTTCTATCTCTGTGGGTATACTCTTCAGTCTGTTTCCGCCGAGAGACAGCGACTGCAGACGCAGAAGCTGCGTACACTGCAGCGGGATCTCTTCAAATCGGTTCCCACTAAAGTTCAACACCTCCAGCTGCAAAGAGCCGAAGTCCTTGGGCAGCGAGAACTCGTCCAGGCGGTTGTTCTTCGCTATCAGGGTCCTCAGCCTGGTCAGTCGCGTAATGTCCTCACAGATGGCCGACAGTCCGTTGCTGCTGATGTCCAAAAACTCGAGGTTGCAGAAAAGGCTGACGGACGAGGGGAGCGAGGCTAGACGGTTGTAGTTCAGGTAGAGCTGTTTGGTGTCCCTTTTCCTCTCGTCGCTCACGCCGTCAGCGCTAAAAGTGGTCAAACTCAAGCGTGAAAAATCAAGCACGCCGTCGCCTGCTATAGCTGCCGCTGCCGCTGCCCCTGCCCCTTCGTGAATCTCCATTTTGGTGAGGGGGGGGGGGGGTTTGCGTAAATTGAAACTCGGAACAAAACCCTTGCAAAAGTTTTGCTGTCGCCTGAACGCCTCCGTACGCCGCGAGTTAGCTCCACAACGTGTCGTCTGATTTCAACATGGAGAAAGGAACATCGTCTTCGCATTCAGCCGTAACGTTCAACCGCATCTCCAGAGAAAAATTTAGGTCACTCATTTAACAGTGAGCACAAGCTGCTGCAGTTATATGTAACTACACTGAATGGTGTGTAGGGCTGCAACAATACAGCCCTTCTTTTGCTGCCATTGCGAGCGATTGGCTAATTATCGGGTCCAGGCCCCGCCCACCCAGGTGTTGATTGGTTAGTCTTCTAATCAGTCATATCCCAAAACTGCATATTAAGGGAATTTATAACCGGTTTATTGCAGTTTATTGACGCGTTTCATGGTTGCGCACTACAATGATGCCAAGTGTCATCAAGCTGATCTAACTTTGAAGTCCTGTAGCAAAGGGGGAATGGTACCCGGTGCCCTATGCTATTATGCAACACCCATCCCCTGTTACATTGTGCAATGCTCTGCTGACTGCATAGGATCCAAGCGTGCACAGAATGAGAAAAAGGTACAGAATAAATGGGGGCTTCGCACTGTATTCAGACCTATTCATAGTACAGTCACAGCTTTGTTCTCTTCATGTTACTCTATGAGGAGAAGTACAGCACACTGCACAGGAAGGATCAGTTAAGAGAAACTGGTTCTGACTGCCCTTTTAGCATTTTTCTGGACATTTCTTCACACTGAATATAAAATGTCAAACAGAAATGATAGTAATTTATGCAGGGGGCAACGACGCATTATAAACTTTAGTAAATGAGTAGATAAAGTAAAGTTTTCATTTAAAAAAATGTTGATTCAATAAAATACTATAATGGTGTGAGATAAACTGTTCCAAAATTTAGGGGCAAAGACACATCAGGGGACACTGTAGACACTCATTAACTAGTCCTACAAACGTAGCAATAGCTTTATATAACAATTCCTTATTCAGACTTTGTACGTCCTCCTATTATTGATCTACAAGCCAGAACTGTTCTTTCTTTCAATTAGTATTTCACATGCTTCCAAACACAAAGAAAGTGACACAGATGTGTTGTTGTGTATGGGATTTACTGGCATAGATACATGTTCCTTACAGTCTCTGCACCTGTAGTGTATTATAAAGATTTGGCTTGAACCTAGTAACGCAGCTTTCACACAAACATTTATCAGGGGTAGAGTCACAAAGCACTAGTTTACTGCTAAACTTCAGCAAAGCACACACATTTTTGCAATGCAACATGGCACAACAGCCTATGTGCAGGCAAAGGGAGAGACCTATACTGTTTGCAGATCTAAGGCACTGATATTTATTGTCAAACCTCTCAATTAAGATACAGGATTTGATCAAATAAACAAATTTAACAAACAAAACTACTCTCAGCATCACACTTAAAAACACACACACACCCACACACACACACACACACGTTTCATATGCACCCGGTTACTGATGCTTCTAAGCTACTTTAGCTGACAGTGAGGCTAGTCCTTCTGTTAAGAGTGATTTTGAAAGCACAGGTATAGTGTTGTTGCTGGGTCCAGAGTAATGTTTTACCTGGAGAATTTTCCACATCATTCAAACACTTCATCAATACTTTGGTTTCAGTTTTCATCATGCCATATTCACATCAAGTCTCACCTGGTGCTGTTGTGCTGCTTCCCACTGAAAGCTAGACTGTTTTTGCCTCGGAAATGTAAGACACAGACAAAGAAATATGTAATCAAAAAGCACCAGAGAGACTTGCATAAACATAACATGGGAACAAGATGAGATCTCATTCAAGCCAATAACATACTGTACATATAAGCATTTTGCAGAACATTTTTGAAACAATATTATTACTTTAGCACTAAGATACAAATAAAGTTCAGGCTTGTGATAAACTATAGTATAAGAGAGATAGAGAGAAAGAAAGAGAAGTGCATTGGTCAAGTAGTGGCCTAATGTGGCAGTTAAAAATCAAAATCTAGTAGCTTTACCCTCCTTTCCCAGCCTCTTCAACTAGTCCGCTGAACGTTAAACCCATGAGGGTGTGGAGATGCATGCAGGTGTCAACTGTCTTTGCACTCCTACAGTTCCCCTCGTTTAAACAAGTGGATTCTCCAGATTCATAACCCAACTACCTTCTCAGTGACTTCCACATTCCAAACAGTGACAACTTGACAGATTGTTTCATAATAACTGAAAAATATAAGGATTGTAGGAAAAAACAAGAACAAAAAAAAGTATCCCCAGGGCTAGTGTGGGAGCACAGTAATACAATCAAAAATGACAGTACTGAACATGAGAATCATATACAAACAATTACACAATGTAAAAATGTATAATAATTAACATAGAGAAACATGAACAAGTCAGTTTAAAAACAACACTCGGTTGCAATGTAAATCAAGTATAGAAGAAGGGTGATGTTGTGCATCTTCTCCTTCACTGAGTCCTTATTTAGGCCTCCTTTGTGCTGGTCTTCATCTTCTCGACTGTTTCCTGAGATTGAAAAAAAAATGACAGAAAAGCAATTATAATGTGTAATTTATTATAGCGTATAATATGCACACATACCGTATTTGCGTAAGCATCAAAATATTTGTTTTTTTTAAAGTAGGTGCTTGTGATGAATTCAGTGTAGATCTCACCCCAAAAAGCTAACAGAAAGCTACATTTTATTTGTTTAGTGGCTCTATAAGCTGCCCTTCTGGAGTCCAGAATACATGATGTTGTTAATTCAGCTATGGCCTCAAGCCAGTGGTCTAGTTTCACCTGATGAGCCTCATGCTCTCATACACACATATAAGCAAGTACACATGCACATGCCTCAAAAACAGTAAACCTCTCTTGATGTACAAGGTCAGTGAGATGAATAATTGGAATAAAGTCAGTTTCTCACAATCTATGTGAATTTTTAAGCTGTTTTTCTCATTTGGATAGGTTTTAGAACTTTCGTCTTTGTCTGCCATGGTTGTGATTCCCATCTATTTTGATCGGAGAAGACGTAGTATTGTCCAGACATTGTACAGATGTTCCAGGACTGCCTGCATATCCACTGCATTTTGAAGACAAGTTTGTAGTAACCCAGCTCAACTACTGTGCACCTTTCACATTTAGACTTTCCAGTGTGCAACCACAAAGCAACTCAGCCACTAAGTCTAAGAATCTTGTTTATTAATACCAGTAGAAGCTAATTTAGATTCACGTCACTAGCCCCAATGGGAATGAGAAGCTGCTACTTTCTAACTACTTTCTAACTTCACGCTCAGATTTTTTTTTTCACACTTGTGGTCTTCAGATTTAACCGACAGTGACTTGTGTGGCATCACTTGATGAAATTTAGCACACTTTGCAGCTCACTCAGAAACCATAATATAACCTGCATGCAACCTTTTTGCATGTATTCAGCAAACAGGTAAACTGACAGATATAAAATCAGAATGCCACTTTTCTAATTCTAGCAGAGTCACTCTTATGAATAATTAACTATATAATTTGAATAACCTGTAATGGAAAATCTTTCATTCGGTACATCCTTGCACATCTATATATAATAAGGAAAATAGTGGTGATTATTTTGTTCTCTTTGTCTGGTATCTGCGCTAAATTTCATAGTTATGGCTACCTCATAATTTTATTGATCTAATACAGAAAACATTTTTTTTATTTTACAGATTTTAATTTATTGTTTCACTTTTCATGCCAGGTGTCATAAAGCTGCTGAATCCCTGGCTCATTCAGCTGTGTCAGGTCGGCACAGTCACATAAAAATTTACACCTACCAATTCCTCTGTGAATTGTATTGTGCTGGATGAGCAGTTCGATTCATATAGTCTTTGTCCAGAGACACACTGCAAGTAATCAAGGTTATATTCTGAAGGAATCTAGAAGCATATGTTCAGGTTACAGCTCTTGTCATTGATATTTAATCGACCTTATACACAAGTGGAATTCTTTGAGTGTCAGGCAGTGATAAAGCTTTGAAATATCATTTAAAAATTGAGACTATGGCCAAGCAATTTGTCCTTTTGTGTAAAGAAATTCTGGCTTGCAGTTCTGCTCTATGAAGATATTAATATGATTGATTACATTACATTCTTTACTGTGTCTATGGGTTTTCAGATTGCAAAGACAGACCTGGTGCTTGTTGAGCTCAGCCACACGGAGATCCCACTCCTCCTCAGTCATCTCTGCCCCAGCATCTACTGACTCATCCACAGTTGCCGTTTTGTCTGGATAGATAACAAAGCAATAGACTATCATGGTTGCAGGGTGCGTTTTTATTTGTGGCCTGATTTTAATTACCAGACTAATAACTAGTATATAAAGATCACTTCTTGCGTATTAACTCACCAGTGCAGGTCATAGCAGTGCAGACCCAGTTGCCACATGCACAAACACAGCGGTTACATTCCACCTGGGTCTCGGCACCGTCCTCATAAGTCTCATCCTCCAAGGCACATTCTGCAGAAACACATATGCTATGTTTACATGATTATTCAGCCAAGACCACACTGTGTGATAAACCACTGTATCAGGATGATAACAAAAACAGTGTTACAGCGATATCAGTTCCAATGGCCATGACTTGTCAGAATGTCAAAATGCCACGTCATTCATCCAGCAGCTTAATTTTAAGGTCCAATGCCTATAACATTTAGCATGTGTATCCCTCTTATAATAGCCAGGCTTGAAATTTATTCTTTCTATGACCAAAAATACCCTGCAGATGTGGTTAGAAAATCCACTACAGGGTTGTCAAATGTGCATGTGTTTGTGTGTATTCCTTTGCTTTAGGATTTAAGGGTTATGGCAAAGATTGAGGTTTGGAATTTATTTGTTACATTAAGGTTAGGGGTTTGGTGCTAGGGAATGTATTATATAAGTGAATGACCTCACAACTATAGAAAGAAATGTGTGCATGCCCTTGACTGTAGTGGAGCTTCAGCATTCAGCGCTCCCTGGTAGATATTTTCGCTGTGACAGAGCAATACCTCTATTTCCTGTGAACTTTAACCCAGTTTTCACAATGTGACTGGGCAGACTGACAATCAAATCTGACTCTTCCTCAAACTGTTTAGCAGTTTGATTCTCATTTCTACAGCCAGTTTGCTGGGACTCAAGTCTAAGTTTTAGTCAGTGCATTCAGGTGTGGTTAAAACACTTTTACTTCACTGAGATAAAACTCCACTATTCCTGGTAGTATTCCAATTAAAAGACCTTTAGAACTATAGACTTATTTCCATGATCAAGGTACAACAGTATCCAATCACACCATACTGTATGTCACTTTCTGACTGTAAGTGGGCTTCGTGGAATCATAACAGTGTGTTTTCTCCTTTTTAAGTAGAAGGACACCAACACTTTTATCCCCAGCAGTGTAGTTCATCTAGTGGTGTGTAACTTTACACTATGTTATGTTAAAGTATGCAAATGATCACTTGAAACTCACTCTTCTCTGGTGGGTTGAAGCCAGGCTTCAGGCAGTTGAGAAACTCATCAAAGCTCAGCTTCCAATCTGCATTTTCATCAGAGAGTTCGATGAGGGCATCAACACACAGGCTCCTGAGAAGAACACACACACATGTATGCAAATAGAATACTTATCAGCCGCTTCACACGGTGACACAGCCCATTACGGAGAAACATATACTGGAGAAAGGATAATTAGTTTGGTGTGTTTATGACACATAGCACAGATGTTTATGTATGTCTGGCTTTCAGTAAAGTTTGCACTGGTCCAGTTCAATGAGAGGAAAATTATTTCTGACAATCATTTAATTTTATTGCATTCCTTTATTTATATTTGTATTTATATTTCATTGGACCAATACTAGACACAGCGTAGCTGTGGGGACAATGCTCCTTCTGCGTCTCCTCAAACTTTATGCACAGCACGGCAAGTGTGTGTCTGTATGTATGAGCATTACCACAAAAAGAAATGTTCTCATAGTCTAAGGGGAAATGAAATACTGACATAAGAGTGTAAACAGTTACTATTTACTCCCTGCTCTGGCCTCATACACATGTATGTAAGCATGCAAACCAACAAACACACAAACCTGAGCAGCTTGTTGCTCTCTTGGTCTGCGTAGGACTGAAACTCCACGACAGAGTCATTGTGCTGGATGAATTTGAGGAGCTCTGCAGAGTCCAGCTGAGAGTCACCATTGTCATAGGACTAGAGAAACATGGACAAACACAGGAAAGGCACAGTTAACCATGTACGCTAGTATATGAACAATATGCTTAAACTTTTACAGTGAACTTTCAAGCTGCCCGGTGCCAACATTTTTAATCATTCATACTATGTCATAGTATGGAGTCATACTATGCTTTTATCAGTTTGCACCATGTGTATGTGTAGTACAAATATTTCCCTGAAAAGAAATTATTGATATTTCCGGGCAGCCAGTAAATTAGCACTCCAGCAAAAAATACCTAGAGCACAACAACTGCCAAGACAAATATCCTGTAACTGTAATGCTGAATAAAGTGAATTTGGCATGAGCACCTCAAATATAATGGTCTTGTTATAACCTGTATTTGTTTTGTGATATTGTAAACTGGGACTGGAGCATTTTCAGCATACATCATTGTATGATTGTGTTTTCAAGGAAGACAGATGGACCGAAAACATTCATGAGATGCTGTATAAAGGTATAACCTTTAGATGTCCAGCACCTTTTCTCATGAGAATGAGCAGATAAACAAATACTGCTGTTTAAACAAACTGTGCAAAGAACCAGCTGCTCTTCTGCCTTAACATCAGCTTAAAGTCAGCTCACATAGTGACTTTGCCACAGGAGACAGATGCTATAACCATCAACTGACATGTTTGAAAAGCCTGTCACATGAATAAACAGATAAAGTCTCCTGTAGATTTAAGGACCAGGGTGGTTGTAGGGGGCCTACATGGATAAATAAACAGGTGTATTCTGTAAAATTGTGCAAGAACAAGAGTGGACACTAACAGAGACCACGGTCCATTCTGTCTTTCTGGGCCCCAACAGAAAAAAGAACCCACCTTGAAGTATTTGAGCAAGATGTCAGAGAAGTTGGATCCATGGACAAACCAACCGTCTGGGACAACCTGAGTCTGCAGCCACTGGATCACACGACTCCTCAGCTCATTGCGGTCAGCAGCATAGCAAACCACTGCAGGGGTGGAAAGCACTCCATAGGTGAATAGAATTAATAAATAATGCAAAGGAGTAAAGCTATGTTACAAGCTATTTCACTATTTGATTGCTGTCCTTTTGTGCAGGTATTTTGACTTTGATTGTATTAAACTTTCACTGGATCTAAACTCATTTAGAAAAGAACAATCAATTTGAGACTAATTTCTACAGTTATGTGGGAGTCAGACCTGCTTTGTTCTTTAGTTTTTGGACAATAGCAGTGCAGAAAATTCATTGGTGATTTTAGTCTCTGTATGGCATTTATGAAAAATAACAAAAATATAGACATTCATTAGTCTTATCCTGCAAAACATGCCCTGAATCAAAAATTGACCCTGAAGTTAGATGGTCTTACTAAAATTTCAAATACTTAAAGTCTTTAAAACCCAATTTCATATGTATCCATGTAATATGAGCAAACATGCACACGCACACACACCAAAACTCACCTGGGCTGGCAGCTGCCTGCTCTGTTTTCTTCTCTAAATATGATTATAAAAAGAGAGAAAGAATTAACGTTTGAGGCAAAAAGTCAACTGAACTGCAGTGAATTGATTCAGCTGAATTGAGTTAAACTTGTCACTGTGCACTTGGTCAAAGGTCGATAAGAAGGACAGTGTAAGATAACTGCTTTCCCTGGCGACCTTTTCTGCCACAGTTATGGTCAATGTCCAGGTCAACAGAGCATAAAGAGTGTCACCAACAGTGAACGTTTACTGATGATAAGACACCAATATAAGCAGTTTTTATAGATAAGTCGAGATAAGGGATGGGAGTATTACCGTAGACTGCCTGAGTGAGGTGATGTCTGGGTGGCTTTATATGGTTTATTAAGAACCCAGTTACCTCTGATATCACATGTATGAATATGAGCTAGTTCAGCAAAAAGGGCCAAGAGAATATCTGTCTATATTATACCAATTATGAAATAAACAAGCTATAACAAAAATGGACTTTAACATTGGAGTTTCCATTGTGCACTTCATGTGATTCCTTACAGTTTCTTCTTAGAAATTAGTTTAGTCTAGTCTGATATGTCGGATCTGTACTGGTGTCAATATAATATCTTATTGAACTGGACACTCTACAGTAAATACAGTTTCTTGGTCAGTTGTGGATAAATATTCATTACTCATTATAATTCATTCCATAACTTGTTATATTTATTTAGTTATTATAAGTTCCCAACTTGTGTTTAGTAGCATACCAGTCCCTGGTCTTACATTAGCATACATTAAAATGTGTTTTAAAAAGAGAAGCAATTTAATTTGTACTGGTATCAGGTCAGTACTTGATAGTAGATATTCTTGATTGAGGTACCAGAAACATTACTGGGAGAGAAAGATTGACTGGTGCACAAATATACCATATGTGCCAGTCAATAACACATGTCTGTGTAACCACAGTCTTTCAAAGAATAGTCTCTGAAGTCATATTTAAAAATAAAAATAATGAAACAAAATTGTATGAATGTGATTTTCAGTGTTGGCTCTTCAATTTTTCTCCCCTGTTCGGATTCAACACCTCGACTTGATAAGGTACTCAGACTTATGAGAATATTTTATTGCCCTTGATAAAAACTTCTTCACTTTCATCTTTAATACGATTATAAAAATGACCTCCAAATAACAGCTGGCAATACTATTACCAAGATTAAGAAGCAACTCGACTTTTAAGTCAAAATAGATAAGAAATCCTTAAAGTGCTAAAAAAAAGGATATTTTAACACAGAGGAAATTTCTACATTGGGGAAACTTGCAGTAATTAGCTGAGGAAAACTGTGTGATACTAATGAGGGTCGGAAAGTTCTGCCACCAGTTTTAGTTTGTGTTATGGTGCCGTGCGCTGATGCTGGTACCCTGGCAGTGTCCATCGTGGGCCACCTGGATCTTCAAGCCAGTCAGACAAGCATCTCTGTGGAGCTCACAGTGATTCCTGTAGGTCTTTCCATTGCTGCCACACACTGATCTCTTGTGGGGTTTACAGCTCTGAAAAAAATGGGGAGATAAAAGAGAAGGAGGAGAATGAGGTGAAAAGTAGAGGAAAATTTTATCTCACCTTTCACCTTTAAGTGTAAAGATAAACAGTACATAATAATATCTGCTGAGCTGCACTGATATTCACCAGCGACTCACCTCTATACACAGACAGCTGGGCTCTCCCTTCTCACTGACAGCACACTCTCTACCAGCTCCACAGAACACATTGGCACATACTTTGCTCTTGCTCTGCAGCTCCTGAAAGAAAAAAACATGTTGCCCCATAATACCATTGGTTTCGACTGGTTTCACACACAGGGCGGCACTGTTGCACTAATGGAGGCACTATGGAAAACACAATGAATGTGGTTTACAACACATATCTAACACAAATCTGCATATAGGACAAAAAAAATTTAAATATTATAGATTGACATTAAAGCACTGGTGATTATCTGTCACAGACATGACTGATGACATGATGCTCAGCCTGTGGGCTTGTCGATCTCTGTGTGTATTTTGAATCATAATCAAAAAGCAAAAATCCCTCTCCTTTAACACCTCACGTTTTATTAAAGTATGAGTTACCATGTCAACTTGGCTCAAGTATTAAAAGATGACCATAGTCCTCCAAAAAAAGAACTAAAATAGTAAAGCAGTCAGAGCAGTCGTGGCCTAATGGATAGGGAGTCGGACTTGTAACCTAAAAGTTGCAACTTCGAGTCTCAGGACCGGCAATAGACACCTTCAATACAATGACTGAGGTCAGACCCTTGAGCAAGGCACCAGACCCCCAGTTGCCGCCTGCCCATTTCTCTGTGTGTGTTCACTACTGTGTGTACACTTTGGGATGGGTTAAAAGCAGAGAACAAATTCTGAGTATGGTTTACCATACTTGGCTACACAAGTCACTAAGTTTTTAAAGCACACGTCTTAGACTTAGACTTGTGTGTTTGGTGCCTTCGTCAGCTTAAAAACCATTCTTTGTTCCATTTAAAGGTTTCTGTCTCAAACTGTCTTTTACAGTACATTCGTTGAGTCTCATTTTCTGTCATTGACATTCTCATGCCTGTGCTTCATTATCTTTCATTTGCTTATGGTAGAAAGTTGCCAAAAAATGAGTTCACTTGAACTACAAAACAACCAATCACGAGACGCCAAGCGGAGCTCCAAGAGCTGTTTTATGACCCTTATTACCTCTTCCATTCCCTATCTGTGTGTCTTTGTATATATGTGAGTTTGTGTGTGTGTGTGTGTGTGTGTGTGTATTTAAGTTTACATGTGTATACAGGGTGTTTCCACATCTGGAGTCTGAGCTGTGTTTTCCTTTGGGTCCATTCCCATGCTCTGTAAAATCCTTTTCTCCTCCCAGTTTCTCTAGACTCCCCTCCTCCTCCCTAAGCGGCTATTTCCTGTAAGTGCCAGACAGAAAGTTGGCCTTCTGTGCAGAACTGCACGTGAGTTGGCTTCCAATGTGCACTAAGTGTTTGTGAGTCTGTCTGGTATGTAGGTTAAAATTAATGTGGATTCTTGTGACCAAACTGTCATAAACTCACTAATGATAGAAGATGGATGTGCAGAGCTGGGTGATGGAGGGTGGGGGGCGGGGGGTGATCCAAACATCACTCAGTTCAATTCTGTGCACAATTTAAATATATGAACACACTGCCACTCTAAAGCTGAGGTCATGGAAAATCTTCAAAGCAATTCCTGTTGCCTTGAGCTTGCTGGACAAGTCTGTTTGTTAGACACAGATGGACTAGAAGCCTGCTGAAACCTGTAGAAAGCTCCAATGAGAACATGAATAATTGATGGGCTCCTTAGATGAATCTGGTATAAACACAGAGCTCTGTCTGTCCATCTCTCTCTCTCTCTCTCTCCGAGTAACATGAACAGAGGATCCCTGACATTTAGCTAATGAATCCAGAGTCACATGGCCTCTTATTCAGCTGATTCGAGTGGATTGTTGCTATGGTGAGAGCATGTTCAAGCTCCTGTTGTGGCAAGATCACAGACTTGTCAAACAAAATGATGCAAATGAAACCTAGGCCCATAATGAGATCACAGAGTGTAGAAAACAATGGGCAGGTGATTGTTCTGTCACCAAAGTAAAACAGAACAAACCAGAGAAATGAGGACTTTAAGAGGTGATTAGAGACCACAGTATCTCCGGTTCTATAATAACAGTAACAGTACCAGTAACAGTAGCATATTCAGATTTCTCAAAACCAAGATCTGCATTTTATGTATCAGGAGGCAAGATGTAATGTTGCATATACACAAAAAACAGAGTTCTCCACAAACTAAGACACAAAACTGAGACACTAAACTGCATCCTTGATCCAAAAAGCTGCCTGTTTGTATATGCAGACATTTTACAGCTCAATTTCCTTAGCCCATCCACATACATTTTTTCTGTTTCTATCTTTCTGGTTCAGCTTAAAGCAATTTAAAGATTTTAGTTAGTTCCCTCACAACCCTCTGTGCATCATTTTCATCTTTCCGCGTCTGTGTGGTGCCTCTCAAGCCTAGTGTACTTTAATTTCGGCTCTGCTGTAATTCTCTATGTTTTGTCATCCCATTCCCAGTGCCATGCCCTTTTACGGCTGCAAGAGCCATGCCAGTGAGCCGAGACCAGCCTTGTGCAGCTAAATGGAAGTTGGAGGGGGAAATGAGGGAGCAGAGAGAGGAAGAATTAAAGGAGGAAGCTGCGAGAAGACTCTCACTTTTAAGAAACAGATAGCTGCTGATGATCCAAGGGGAAAGGCGTTGATGTGTGCACTCTGAAGTCAGTTTCTTCCCTGCCACATGTTGAATGGCTCCATGCTGAGGCAGACTAGAGTCAAAGGGTAATGTATTCTCGCTTTAGAAAATTAAAAATAAAAGGCCTCTTGCAGTTTCCACTGCTGAAAAGGACACAGGTAGTAAAGCAGGAGCAAAGTCAACACTAGCACATACAAAATGCCTTAGAACAAATGTCTTTCTGTATGGCCGTGTCCATACACACATGCACAACAATATGCATAATGGAGGTTCTCTGCCTTTTTGTGCATGTTCTGTATTTTATTCATACATGTATTTGTGCATGCATCTCAGTGATGCACAACTGGTCTAACAGAACAATCAGTGCTTTTTTCCTTTGGGTGTGACATTACAGTGTCACTATTCCCACTGTGAATCCTGCCCCTTATTAGTACAGAAAACATTGATTTACAGATTGTAAACCCCTGCTGTGGACATGCCAACAGTGAGAAACGGCTTAAAGGGAAGGTTTTTTTAAAAAAAATAAAGCATCAAACACTGAATTTAACCTTTCTTATTCAATATATATTTTTTAGTCAATCAGGATCGATTTAATCAGCTTGGGTACACCAAACTTTATTTATTATAATCCAATACAATATCCCTGGAGTAACTGCTTCTATATTGAACTTTTCTTCAGACTGCTTTAGAGAAATGTTGATTCAGAGCTATTCCCATAGTGGAGGCTTTAATTTCCGGTGCTGTTGAATTGTGTTGCATTACAAGAGGTGAAAGGTGGTTCAGCTTGAGCTACATCAATATCTAATGTTAGAGTTTGTTGCAGGGCTTCTGTATTGGATTTGATATATAGATATCTCCATTTTTTCTAGTGAGCTGGTTCCTCACTGTAAAAACATACACTGTTTATTCCCTAAAGTACATTAAGTGTGGTGTGTGTTTTCATTAACTAAATATTGTGATACCAGAACCTGAAATATAAAAAGGTCCATCCCAGAAGGTTCAAAGGAGACTGATAAGCAATGACGTTTTAATTAATTCTGGTCACTAGCACAAAATAAGGTCTTCATTCCACTCAAAAGATTATGTGGATTTTATTTTCAGCCCAATTAAATGTGACAAATCTGAACAGAAAAGCAACAATGTAAAGCGACGCAGGTAACTGCATTTTATTTATATATGACTGTAAAAACACTGCCATAATAATAGCTACTGAACTGAGAAAAATGGTAAATGACTGAGGTTTGAATAACTGATTGTTATTATAGCTGTCATTTCGCAAAGACGTCCGCAAATCTCTGTTATCCATCAAAGAGGTTAGATTTCAAAACTCATCATGGATTTGGAACAACGATGAAAGGAGAAGCAGTCAGGTCAAGGCAGACATTAAGTTGTAGCCTGAAGGCATATATCTGTCTCCATTTAGACATTTTGCAGCAGATATTACAAATCTGCAAAACTAAAACTTGGTAAATGGTAACTAACTTACTGAATGTGAATAGTTTCTGGCTGAGAAATGGTTGAATCCGACACCACTTACAACAACTATTAGTACAAGGCTAAATAAACCAACAGGTTTAGCTTATTCATGAGAACCATTTCCTCCTGTTTCTAGTCTCTATCCTCAACTAAACTGCTGGCTGTAGTTTCATATCTACTTTACATCAGACAAAGGAAACAGAGGTATTTATTTTCTCATCCACTTCTCTGCAAGGCAGCAAATACGCACATCTCACATTACACTGCAAATAAACATTTAAACATAATTAGATTCTCAAGGCTTTATGCAGAGCACTTGTTTGTTTCTTACCTGCTCCATTCTCTACATCATGTGCTGCTTTTGTTACCACACCAGAGACACTCAGACTGAGAGATGCACGAACAAATGCATGTTTTAAGGGAGAAGGGAGAAAATGGCAGGTCATGTAGACAAGGGACAGAATCAAAAGAATGAGAAAGTGGAGGGTGGGGGTTGCATTCCTGAGCTGTGCTGTGACTCAGCTGGGGTCCAACATAGTTTGTCTTTAGCCAAAATCCCCTTAATATCTAGGTCAGAAAGGTGCCCATGCTCTCCCCCTCTCCAGAATTTCTCCAGACTGTCCAGCACTCTCAAGGATCAGGGAGGGCTCATACCCGCACGGCTCACCTCCTTGTGCCCATAAAGACCTCCCTCTACCTTCTTCTTTCCCTCTTTCCCAGAAGAGATGCGGAGCACAGCCAAAGAAGAATGAGAACCATGTTAACTATGATTCAGTTTCCTCGTACAAAGAATTAATGCGAGCTTGTGGCTAAATCCATTGCACAGGGGAAAACATTAGAGACTGTCATGGGCTCCAGATTTGAGTCATTACAGAAAGCTGTAGCATTTGCCCTCAATAATTTAAGTCCTTCAGTTCTCAAAACGTTCTACCCTTTTGTTCCCTCTGAATCTATTCAACTGTTTTTTCATACATAACAAATCAAGTTGCGTCTCATTTCTTCTGCACCCGACAGCAACTCGAGATCAGATATACACTAAAGGCTCCACTGAGAAACACACATGCAAACTACAAAATGAACAGTCTAAATGCCTGGTTAGCATTTCATGGAGTAGCATCTTTGGAATAATGAGGCCAAAGTTAAAGACTAATCTGAATCTCTACTGGTGGTCTCAAACGGTTTCTGGGGGGCCAAGTCTGAGATTAAACTTGAAGAAACAAAGGGACCTTGGAGCGACCAGTTTACACTGATCTGCCTGTTATTCTTCTCAGTGTTTCTTATTCAGTGTGAAAGGAATGCACCAACGGACGAGATGATGTCACCTCAGTCTGCAGCCTGTTATTTTACACCCACCAGCTTTGCTGCTCATGATCTGAAATATAGCAGCTACACCCCGAAAGAAACACCAAGAATAAGAAACAAAAGACATGCAGAAAGAAAGATAGAGAAAGAGCCAAACAGAAAGAATGAAAGGAAAAGGGTTAAAGAGAGAAAAAACTCAGCAAATGTAAGAGAATGAGGGAGAATAAAGAAAGGCAGGAAATTAGTCACAATCTAAGCAGAGCCACATCTGCTCGCAGTTAAAGGGTCACCAGAGAAAATAAAACGCATGCAACACGAACAGAGCACCACCCCCGGGCTCCCCTCCCCAGTTCACCCTGTTGTCACACTGCTGGGACAACAGTGTCCTCTGTCCCCACCACCTGACCCATGTCAATCCAATGGAGGGGTCCCACCTCTGTCCATACAATCCCATATTCTCATCTTTGTAGAAAGTACAGATGTTGTCATTACTTTGACCTTATTTTGTCTCTCTCTCTCTCATTGTTCATCATTGCCAACAAAACCTCGCCATTTTACCCAAACTCTTTACTAACTTTCTCTGCCCACTGTGTCACTTTTCTCTCCCGTGTCTCCCACCCTTGCTCTGTTCTGGGCATTTTTCCACTGTGAGGAAAAGAGGGGAGGAAGGGAGGGGAAGAAGAAGGGAGGGCCCATGATAAACTCAGGCCAGGAGAATGAGCAGATTCCCTGCCTTCTTCTCTGCTCCTCTTTGAGGCCAGTATTGGGGCTAATGCCTGGATCATGTTTGTAGAAGACATCTTACAGTGTGCAGCCATTTAAAGTGTGTTTAACTCTAAACATTCATGTTTTCCACAACCTTATCATCTCAGACGAGCCTGTGGTGATCCACCAACACAGACCAACTCTAACAAGCTTTAGTAATAGTAAATGGACCTTTGAGCTTGACTGTTGTTACTGTTTTGAAAGGTCAGGAATTAAACTAAATGCTCAAACAATGCAATGCTTTTTGTGGGAGTGGCTGTCTAACTCAATGTGTTGAACAAATTACAATGATTTATGTTCCCTTGAGGACTTGTGTTTAATACCATTTACCCAGTGCAAGTAATCTCTGTTTACACAAACTCTGATGATCTGCAACTATCTTGTGTCATGTACACAAGACAGGAATGAGACACAAATTAGCGAATGCCAAATGGTGCATTTCTTGCAGGAAATATGAAGATAGAATAAATATATCAATAAATATATACAATATATAATATATTCAGGTTACCATCACAAAGAACAAAACTCTCTCTCACACACACACAGGGTGAAACAAGTATATTTTTGCATTATATTTTGAAAATCATAAGACTTTTGACGGATTATTTTACTAATTGATTAATTGTTTTAGAAAGACTGAACTGAAAGTCCCAAATTAAAGGATTACATCATGTGTAGCCTGTTTTAATTCTTTGGATTATAAAATACACAGCTTTGGAAAATAGTAAATAAACTAGGTTTTTTTTTTTCTTCCCGTTCATCTGTGATATACACCCACTGCCCAGATCACGCACATCACAAGAAAATAAAACTGTGTGAATAACAGTGTAAACATTAAAGCTGGAGTAGTTGTCAAGGTATTCTGCTTAACAGTGCAAGAATTTTCTTGCACACAGGGGTTGCCAACTAATCGCTCTTCTTTGACTTATCTGACACCAAACTGCATTTCACATGCAGGTCCTCATCTCAAGGTGCATCCTCTACACAGGCCACTGAACACAAAATTATCTGTGGTGGAATTTAATGGGTGCTATGAGGCTGCCTTATCAGGTTATATTTTAAAAAAACACACACATTTGTGATACATTTGGATAACTTTGGACTAGTAAAGTAAGTGAGTGTAGTGACCCACGAATTCAAGCATTTTTTTTAACTCATCACACTGTTGATGTTGAAAAGATGAGATAAACTTTATTCATCTAGGAAGGGAAAAAAGAAGAATTCAGGATTTATTGATTTATTGCCTCTGCCTGTGAGAAAAGAGAACAATAGGGAATTGTTGTCCTTTCAGGAGGCAAGTCTAAAAAAAGGTTTCTGACTGAGCTCATTTAAGCCAGGACACCTATACGTTTCCAAGTCCCTAACCTGTAGTGTGAATGTTAGCGTTTGATATTTATCACCTGTTCACAAAATCTTTGAATAGACTGTAGTGTTGCTCTTTAAAATGTGTGTGTGTGTGTGTGTGTGTTAATTTATATGTATAGTGCCTTTGAGTGCAGAGTGGTGGTAATGATAAGATACCACTGCAGCTGGTAAGCTAAATGAGGACTCCTTTTAAGCCAAGCCAAGAGTGAAGAGAACACACTGCAGGGACATGAAACACAGTACACCCCCCCTCTTTCTTACTCTCTACCCCCTCACACACACAGCCAAGTCTTACCTCACCCCCAGTCTCTCCTGCTAGGACTACATGACTGTGACTCCATTTCCTATCTGCTTTACATCACTCTTGTCACTGCCCTCCACAATCTCTGCACAGGATCCATGACTGTATGTTGAGCTAACGTAATTAGAGCAGGCTGACACAGGCAGAGGACACAACGTCCCCTCATGTTCCCTCCACCTGGGCAGATATTTTTAGCCCACCTTGAATGAAACAGAACAGGCATCAACATGGCAACATGATGGGAGGCTTGCTATTAGAGCCTGCTATTAGAGCCTCCTATGCAAGACCTCGGTAAGGGAATCTTGTCTAGTTGCCTTGGTGGGCTGACTTTACAATGACATCTACATTTTTCAAGATCCAGAGTCAGCGCTGATAACTAAATTACTGTGTCATTCCACCCTCACCGTGGATGAGGCAGGATAACACAATAACACTGCATGCCATAAAAACAGAAATAAACACTCCTCTGTTTAGATGCGAGTGTGTGTGTGCAAATGTCCCCCGAGGCTGCAGACTCTTATGACTTTCACTATGCCTGCATCTCGACCTCCTTTGCATATCAAGCTCCCAAAGTGTTTGAGTAACCCATCAACATTTTATACCCAAGATGCATATCTCCTTTCCGCCCTGCATGCATACAGTTTTCCACATACATTCTGGACCTCAGCCACCCTGCCAACTACATTTCGGAGGCCCTTATCTTCAACCGCTGCAATTTTTCACCTCAGAAAGCACACAGGCATTCTCCTTCATAGTAAATCAGGTGTTAGTGTCCAGCTCTTAATAGCCTACACTCACAACAGTAAATAAAAACATCAATTCACACACAAAAAAATCCTGTTTTTAATCAGTCTGTCCAGCTCTTTATGCTGTATATACAGTCTGACATGCATCCATTTACCCAAATGTAACCACAGTAGACACCCTGAAGCTTCATCAGATCCACTCCTGCCAGGGCTTTGCTCCAACATGTTGACCTCCTTTAGACAGTGCAGTGGTATGTCAGTTCAGGCTCTTCCCACAGCCAGTCAACAGACCATATATTATCAGGGTAATTGCCTTTAGAGAATGGATGCCTTTCTCTTGCCTCCCCATTAACTTCTTGGGTGCACTCAACAAACAGCGCTGTGTGCTATGCATTCGCTATGCCACACCTTGTGAACCCAATAAAGACACACACAACAGCACATTTTCCAGGCAGAAAAGTTGGGGACAGCAGTGGAAAGTCAGAAGGGAGGGTCTGCATCTACCTACTAGCAGTCACTACTAACTTTAGCAGCAGGTATTTTAAAGATTCTGTTCTCTAATTAGGACACAGCTGGAAAAAAAATGAAAGGAAGCCAGTTTCCTGTTTATTTGCAGGTCAACAGAGGAGTCAACACAAAGCCAGGTGTTAAACAGCTGTGTCCAGTGAGGTAAGACCATCAAACACCAACTGGTTTATGTTTGTTTATGTGTATAGTCTTCAAGCAGTAGTTCCACATTCTGGGAAATATACCTAATTGGTTCCTCACCAAACGTTAGATGAAAAGCTCCAGTGAGCAGCTGGTTAGCTTAGCTTAGCAAAAAGACTGAAACCTGTTAGCCGTCACACTTTTTCTTGGCTGGAACCAGTTGCCAGGCAACTAGTGGGAATTGCAGGAAGTTAATGGTCATTCTGAACATATCACATAGTACGTTATTGTGTTTGCATGTCCATTTTTGTACAGCTCAAACAGACAGGATGTAACGTGTTGATGATGATAGAAAGGTCTAAGGCTGTTTGTTTGATCATGGGTCCAGTCTATATGCTGAGCTAAGTTAACTGGCTGCTCATTATAGCATCATATTGACCATACAAACATGAGCATGGCATCAACCTTTTCATTTAACACTTTGTAATGCATTTCCCACATGGACCTGTGTGGTAACATACAGGCCTATGATGCTTCTAGCTGTTTATCATGTTGTCTAAGTGATTATCCTATTAAATCAGTGCTGTTTGAGTTGGTCATCCCCGTGTGTCACCACAGCAGCTAATCTAACAGCATATTATCTCTGTGTTTACCCAGAGGCTGGGCTGCTTAGCGCTGCAGTGTGAGACCCATAAGGTGAGTATTCTCACAACCCTGGAGCACACTCACCACCCATGAGTACACAAACAAACGCACGGGCTCTGTGACCGACCACTCAAGCATTGTGTTTATCTGCCATTAGAGCAGCTGCCAGTTGGTGGAGTGTTTTGCACCCAAGCACCCTACAGCACCGACGATGAGGCCCATCAAACCTGGAGGCCACATACCCTTAAACACTAGCCCTCCCTTCTTTTCTTTTCACAGCTGACTGTCATTCTTGTGTCACTCTTGTCCTGTTAAGGCAGGTTTGGCTGCGCCGTTAACTTCACAACTCTGAAAACAAAACACACACTCACACACACACAACTGAGACCATGAGATCTGTATCTGTGGACCAGCTGGATGTGTGAAATCCGTGTTCCTTTCAGTTCAAAGACAAAAAAAAAAAAAAAAAAAAAAAAAAGAGCCTCAAATATGCAATGTTTTTTTTTTTTTAGGAATGAGAACAATGTCCCAGGTAATAGAAACTCTTTCATTTGCAGTTTAGTTCAGACTGAGAGTCTGATTGTCTCCATAATGAAGCTCATAACTGCGCAGTACCAGCAATAACTGTCTGTCCTTAAAAAGATAAATACTACCAGACACAAAACACTCCATTTGCAACACAGGGCTGCGATCGACTCTTTTTCCAGATGTGCTTCAGCTGAACAAAGCTGTGGTTTGTTCATGTTACCGACTATAACCCCCGATGTCAAACAGCGAAAGTCTAATTTTAAGTTGAATAAAGAGAAATGTACCTGAGAGTTACAGAGAGCCACGGCCAGCAGAAGGAGCACAGCGGCACTTCGCAACATCTGGACATAAAAAGGAGAAAGTCAGGTTTAGTGAGAAAAGAAAGAAAGAACAGAGTTCAACATCTACATCGGTTTCTACACCAGTGTCATAAAATGCTGAGGAAAAACTTGAGGAAACCCCCGACTTTTAGCGCACTACGTTACCATTTTGTAAAAGCTGCTGCCCTCGTAAAAAAAAGACGCTTTGGAGGTGCCGAGCTGGTCTGGATGTTTTGTCGGGGAAGGAGTCGAGCCAGTGATTTCAAGAAATTTGAGGAGCGCCGAGGAATTCGTGTCAGTCCGTCAGTCTCTCCTCCTCCTCTCTCACCGCCTCGGCCAATCAAAACGTCTGGAGTCTTACAAAGAGCAGAGGAGGGGCAGCAAATGGGGAAAGTGTGTGTGCATTTTGTGTGTGCACCCTAGGCTCTTTAGATTAAGTGTCAATAAATGGATTTTCCAGACGCGTTCTGCAAAACTGCAGCGTGTGTCAGTCATTACTACAATATTATCACCTGACTGAGCTTACACACTATAAGATCATGTGGACTCTAGCAAGTTTATTTACAAATATAATCATCATAAGTTGATCTCATCACTGAATTCCAGCTGTTTTAGTTTATGTCTGGGGACATATGAGCTCACAACCAACCTACCAGAGCTGCATTTTAAATACAATAATTCCAATACTTTTTTTTTACATGGCCAAAAAATACTCAGAAACTTTACATGCACATTAGATTTGTATTTCTAGCTGAACTTACAATACAATATCCTTTTTCCTGAGGGAACACGTGTGGTTTATCATTTTTCTTCACTAGCTGTTGTCTCTGTACTAGATGTAGGTCAAGCACATTTTGCCACATTTTGACCAGTTCAGTTTGATCATCACAGGGATTCTGATTCAAATAATGTGAAGCGTCAACAGAGCATGAAGCATATACTGGGAGTATCACAATAATCACATTGATTTTTTTTTTAGAATGACACCAAATTTCCAATTAGCCATTAGTAAAGCGTCATACTTTGGGTTTTAATGAATTTAAATATTACTCCAAAAAGTCCACAGCTTTCTTATTCTAGTATTTCACTAATGTTTATTATTAATCCTAAATCTGCATTGAATTACGGAGTACACATGGTTGCCTTGTCAACTAACATTTATTGACTTTTGTCATCAGCAAAGTGACTTCGAGTTCTTTACTGACATTAATTTGGATTAGTGACACCATCAAAAATAGAAGGATTTTGACATATTTGTTCTAAAACTCAGCAAACCCTGAATCTTTGAGTAGTTTCCTGAGAAGTCTTATGATTTTAGTATTTAGTATGCACGAGTAATTACGAGGAGTAATTAAACAGTGATTAAGAAGGACAGACTGAGGCAATGAACACACTGTATTTTGAATAGAAGGGAGAAACAGATTTCCTACTACAAGCCATCAATTATATATGCCTCCATCCCCTGTGAGGAAATCTACCTGTTTAAATAGATGCTGTGATTATTTGACACCCTAGGGCTCTCTCTATAGGTATGTGTGTGTGTGTGTGTGTGTGTGTGTGTGTGTCTGTGTGCATTGTTGTGTTCCTGCATTGACGCGCATTAAGAAGTAGAACAAAAACGAAAAAATGCAGCTTTTTGTTGGTAAATGTTAGTTTTATGCTCCAAGATGACCTCATGCATATTATTTATTGTTCATGGATATTTTTCCTTATTGTCTCCCTTACTTTGTTTGGCTCCCTGTTTTGCTGCAATGTAGAAAACTCTATGAAAGGGTAAGAAAAGATTTTTTTCTGCTTCCCATTGGGAGTTACAAAACAAAACTTCAGCTGGGAAAGAAGACAGCAATGCAGCAGAGACAAATCTAATTTAGCGTATTAGTGAGATGACGAAATGCTTTACTTTCTATGTTAAATGTGATAACTCGCTTAAAAATGTATGTGGACCAGGCAACATCTTCTCCACACAAAGTAACACATTGCACTACCTCTGTTTTGTTAACAATATGACAACACTAAAAGTGGGTGTGTGAGTGGGGGGGGGGGGGTCATGCTATAGTCATGCTATAAATAAAGAAGATTATAAAACACAGTGTTTCAGTGTTTCAAGGAGCAGACTAATTGATATGTTATACAAGAGCTGATAGACAGGTCATGCTTTCTCAGTTTTTGTTAACTGTTTTGCCACAGGTTTTGTTCTTTCTTCACAGATACAGACAAGAACACAGACCCATCAATACATAGATATAGATATGTTGATATATGTAAAATATTAAATACCAAATATAAAAGAACACACATTTACAGCAGATTTGCTTTCACCATGTTCTGCAAGCAGCTGGGGGACGATAAATACTTAATCACAAACTGTTTAATCTTTCTTCTTCCTACAAGATCACTGAAACAATACATACTCCATATCGAAGCCATCAGTGCGAAACCTGTGTTCTGCTACCACTGATTTAAATTAATTTAAATTCATGGACTGTACATTTACATGCGCAGTATTCAGGATGGAGAACAGAGGTATTAGCTCGTCTGATGTCTGTGTTCTGCCAGAGGCTTTCTGAGAGGCATCTCAAATATTCACAAACACCCATCATTGCCTGAAAGGGTCAGAGACTAGCCATGATCACACAGGATCACACATCTCTCTGTCTATTTCTCTCCCTGTTTCACACACACACACACTTTCACACACACACACACAGACACATATACACAGAAATGTGTTTCCATTTCTTGTGGGGACATTACATTGACTTGAAGAAGGCTGAGTTCACAAGATGCGAGTGTGTAAGAAGGTTCCCACGATGTGAGTAATAACAGGTGCAGTCATACAGTACATACATACATACTTGTTACTGATTTCTCATGGGAATTTTACATTGGTTGAGACCAACTCAACCTTAATCATATCAACTACTTGCTTAACCCAGATGCATAACTTAGCCCTAACCATCAAAGTGGGGGGCACCACCTCTTGGTAGAGTCTGGAGATACAACAGGGTCATGTGGCAATGGCTAAATGATGTATGATACTACACTGCTGACACGGAGATGTTTGTGAAATGACTTCCAAGTCAAGCAGATGACGAATCAACAGTGACCACTTCAAATGTAGCAGTGACAAGAAAAGTTAGTGAAGAAGCTGTTACCTTGGGCTTACCATTGTTTACCATTTACCATTACCACTGTTGGTAATGAAGGGAAAACATGATCTATACATTATTTATTTTATGAATATTACACAAAAATAACAAACATTTACATTTTTCAGTGTGCTAGTGTTTTGACACAAACAGTAACTTAGTTGCTAATTACAGTAAAGGGCAATAAGCTAACACTTAATGTTAAGATTAACTAATAAAGACACTTTAAATACGAACATTTTGAAGCTCTTAGCAATGTATAAACTTTGAGCTGCTACTTTCTAGCATCTCTTTATCTGAGGCCTAGAGAAGTGAGATTCAATGGGAGTCTGTATATATGTGTACCTCAAGGACTCTTAGCAAGAAAAGTATTCTTGATTCGTTGTGATATGTATTCTGTCAGTGTGCGAAGTGTGTGGTTAAAGGTTAAGGGTTGGGGCTTCCTGTTGTACACATTTCTGTATGTGAGACATGCACAGTCAAATAATTATGCCTAAGTGCTCTGGTTTTACTCTATCCATTCATCCATTCATCCATCCATCCATTCATTCATTATCTATCCCTGCTTATTCCTATTTATGGTCACAGGGATCTGCTGGAGTCTATCCCAGCTCTCTTTGGCAGGGGGTTGAAAGGCAGGGGTACACCCTGGACAGGTTGCCAGTAGTTTTATTCTATTGCACATGTCATTACTTTGCCCTCATAGGGCATTCATAATGACATTCATATAATGAATACAATCAAAACAGATAATTAGTACCAAAATTGGTTACTTTACTTTACTTTACTTCTGTAAGATTATATAGAAGTTTTACTTGCAAGGAGTAACAGTCACACAGCACCTTGGTACAGCATGAGGATCACTGGCTGCTTGCAGCCTAACACATCAGTTTTCATGGAAACACAAAAGGGAGGGGATATCACAAAGAAAGACATCTGGGCCCTTATAAAAATAGTCAAGGTTAGAGCAAACTGTTCACACTGAGAGCAACAAAAATACATTTCCATAATACACAATAGGCCCTATTGAGAAGTGTTTCAGTTATACTAAAGTAAGGTGGGTCAGGTCACAGGAGGGTAAACATTTGAATTTCTCTAACAGGTAAGATCAGTGGTTTATGGGGGAGGCTATTATCTAAAAGAACACAGCTGAGATAATGTTGAAAGATTGTGATTAGCGGAAAGCAACAACATGCACTTGGTGTCAGTGAGGAGTAACAGCTTTTCTTACTTTGCAGCCCAGCCTACTCTCAGTCAGGGTGCTACAGTTACTGAAAACCACATTTCTTAATTCGGTGTTTGAACCAACAAGAAAAAAAAACTTTCGCACTGGCTTTTGTACATTTAAACACATACAGTAGCAACACACAGTAACAACAAAGAAACAAGTTCCACAAGGCAGAATGGAAAGAGAGCATGTCTGCAACCAAGCATGTGTATAACATCAAACGTGAAATCTACAAAGTGAGGGCCCTTCACAAACCAAATTATGTGAGACACACATTTGAAATGTTTTTTTTTTTTTCACCCTTTTGTCAAATAAAATTGAAGAAGCTCTTTTACTGCTTTTTTTTGTAAATACAGGACATAACACTAGGAGTCAAATTAGACTAAAGACTAAACCTTCACCATTATTTCATTTTGTGCTCTGCTTGGCAGATCACTATATTTTTTCTGCACTTCTAATGCTATGATACAGCTGCCAAAATATAATCACACACACACACACATACACACTGTATTTCTAAATGGTGACCTGCGGGAAGCATGATGGTGGTTGGCACTGTCACCTCACAGCAAAAAGGTTCTGGGTTTAAATCCCATTTGACAGTGTTTTCTTTCTATGTGTAGTTTGCACATAGAGACTATCTATCTATCAGTCTAGACTGGTTTTCTGTCCAGAGTGCACATCCAAACCTCTCACCCAATGTCAGCTGGAGTAGATAATAGATGGATAGTGAGCTACTACTTTGCTGTTGTGAGGAGTAGTAAGAGGTAGGAAAAAGTGATGAAAGCAGCATTGGTGTACAGCTCAAGTAAAATACTTCTTCACAGGATTCTCAACTTTATCGACCTTCATGCTGCTTCTCTATCCCCACACATTATCAACTTGGCTTTCAAAATTCCAAGCAAATGCATTTCCTGATCTTTATTATGCTAAATATGTCACTTCCTGTCCAGTCAAACTGACACTCTGAATAGAACAACTAACCTGATTAAGGTTTGAGAGCACGTTTGTGCCATATTTGTTATACATCGGCAATCCAAAGGCCATACACATTGAATGTGTCTATCTAAACTGCAATGTATCGCTGTGAAGTGTCGGTCAACCTCATATTTGATTCTGACAGTAGGTTTTTTATGTGCCCCACAGCGTGTGGGCAGAAATAAAGGAAATGAGAATGATTGTATATGTCAGAGGCTTTGTGTGTGGGTAGTGAATGCATCTGCTCGGATAGAAGTGCACATCATCATCTTCATGAAGGAAGGATTTATTGCAGGACTGTTTTAGTCCTGCAATAGTTTTAGTGAGCAAGTGAGAGAAACTTCTATCTAGATTTGAAGTAAATGTAACTTAATTTACATATTTTATTCGCCTTTTTGTCTTATTTATGGTTATGTTTAGACAGATAAAATGAACATACATATGATTAGATACTTACTCAAGACAAAAGCATCCTATTTTAACATCTAAAAGGTGGTCTACGCTGTTACTGTACTTAGCAATTTCAAGAGTACTTATCTGCCCGATCACAATCTACAACTAGCAGCAGTTTAAAAGAACCACATGCCACACACCCATGCACACATCAAACTTGTTTTCATTACAGGTGCAAAAAGGTCTCTTGCAAAATCGTAGATGTGTTCAGACTTCTATCTTTGTCCATTCATATCTTAATTCAGCATTTTGCTACCAGTTATTTTAATTCTCCTTTCATTTTACATTTGTTACTAAAGTGGAATTTCTTTGACGTGGACTGGGGTCTCTGAAGACAGTAAACTTCTGTATAAAATTTGGGGTTCTCTGGGTATTAGCGTGGTGACTCAATGTTTAATTTGTGAGCAATCTTATCAAGTAAAAATAATTCATTTCACTGGCAGCAAAGAAAATGAAACTCCTACATAAATGTTTTCACTTATACTTTATATAACGTTTTGATGTGTTTAAATAATGTTTATGGGACTTACAGACTGTCACACCATGACATTTCAAGTGAATGATGTTATATGTGGGAACACATTTTGTGGATGATTTGTTAATACAGTTGTCATCAAGAAAAAGCTTTGATAGGTTAAATACGTTCTGTAGTTTATTTATTTCTTATATTAGATTTATTTATTTATCTCCATTGTTTTCCATGTGACATGTGCAAAAGCAACTGCTTCCTCAAACCATGGAGTCAGTAAAGTACATAATTAATTAGTTTATCTTATAATCTACAGCTGGAGCTTTGTTAATTTAATAGAGGGAAGGACAAGCTGAGATCATTTTATTCTTCACTGATGTAAAGCTTTGTAAAGGTAACACAACACAAGACCACTGCCTGTCTGTAATTGATGAAAACAATGGTTGGGATTGGTGGGTTTATCAATTATGTTGTTAATGAAAGTTTTTAATGTGCATTAAAATACATAAGAGAATATCTGTAAAGAGCTGGACATTATGTTTACTAAAAGAACCATAATGCATGTTCATGGATGCATGTTGTAATGTTGAGCAACAGTCTCACCAAACTTTATTGCTCTCGGTTCACTCTGTGTTGGTAAGGTGTGTTAAGCACTATGCAGAAGTGTTTTCCTGCAGTGTAAACTTGCCTTTTGCCTTTTTTAATTTTCATTTAACAATGACAGTTGCCCAAAGTGTTGTACACATTAAAAGACAAACAAATTAAATACGTGCAAAAGAGCAGAACAAAAACTGAAAAATGCTAAACTCAAATACAACAACTAAGAGCAAGACAGAACAATATAAAAGCTTATTGTAAATAAATCAGATATAAAACACTAACACAAAAATGCCAGAGAGCAATAAAAAGGTAATTGTATTTTTTGACATTTTTCTCAATGTTTTTATGAACATGTTGACATTACAATTAAAGAAACTGAATGCCCTACAGTGTCCAATTTTCCTCGGATATTTCAATATGTAGATTTTTCAATTTATTACTAGAATGAAGTGGAAAATAAGTTGCAATAGAATTATATTCCCAGTGTATGTTCAAGAAACACCTTACATAAAATAATTGTGTGTTGTATGACACGTCTTAGTTTTGATCTTAGCTAAACAGCAACTAACCACTTCCTTTCCTTTGCACTTCCTCCACAAATACATATAAGAGGTGATGGTGATGTTCCGCTCTGTCTTTCTGTCGGATGGTCATCATGTTCAGTGTAGACAAAGCAGCTCTACTTTCCATTCAGCTGTTTGTGGTGTGCCACGCCCATGCAGGTAGAGTGGGGATTTGTATTTATGATGAATGCTCTAGGTTTTATTACAGATTTCATTTATACTGTTTTTTTTTCTTCAGCATTAGGGGATCTACAAGTTGACCACAGGAATATACTGGTGTCCAGGGGAGACTCCATCAGTCTCACTTGCAACATATCCATGAAAAATGCAACACAAATCAATTGGACCAAAGACAAAAAAAACATTTTTACTTATTCAAAAAAACATAATCAGACTTTTTCAAATTTCACCTCTCACAGACTCAGAATAGAGACGGACTCACCTACACAGCTGAACATTTCTAATGCTCAGCATGACGACTCAGGACTTTACACATGTAATGTAAATGCTAGAAATGGTCCACAGGACATTGTCTGGAATTTAACTGTGTCTCAGAGCCTTGACGGTAGGTAGAGTAAAAAACAGGGCGAATCATGTCTGCACCTGGCACAGCACATTTCAGAGCTGGAACTACCTGCTACTTAAAGTATTTGTCATTGGATTTTCTGCAGAAATGATTCTATCATGGCCTTTTCTATACATACTCGCACCTGTAACTGGATTTCTTCTATGCAGCTTGATGGTAGCTGTCTGCATCTGCAGGTGAGTAATAATCTTTAGCTTTCACATTTGTAAGTATATGAACAAAAGAATTCGACTCTCTTCTCTTGT
This sequence comes from Mastacembelus armatus, assembly GCF_900324485.2. NCBI lineage: Eukaryota > Metazoa > Chordata > Actinopteri > Synbranchiformes > Mastacembelidae > Mastacembelus > Mastacembelus armatus. The sequence goes on along the minus strand of NC_046653.1, from coordinate 16,484,087 downwards.
GGTGCAGAGCATTTGTTGACAACACGAACTGAAGCTGATTTGATGAAAAAACTATACAGATATTACGTTTGCTCATATTTAAATGGTCATTTCACCCAAACTGCAAAATTCTGGTTCACTCCCAGTGAATCTTGTCATCTCGGCTTTATGGATCAAATTTCTGTCTATATTTGCCTGCACCCCATTAACTCTTTTAAACCTACAAGAGCACCAGCAATCTACTTTGCCAAGCTATTTTTTAATACCTGTAGAATACGATAGCGCTCGGCTCCGTACTCACCGTCACTTCTCTGGTGGACTTGTTACATGGAAGGTCATGAAGGGTAAAAAGATGAGTGGGACCTCTACTGTCATGCTCATAGCACTGAATGAAGTTTTAATATAATTTTCTGATCCTAAACAGTAAACGCTATTGTTTCACAACAACAATAGACTCTACTGTAGCTCTGGACAACCCTTTCATTTCTATACTGTACAATCACATTTTCAAAATTGTAAGATCAAAGAAAACTTTTTCCTTCCCAAAATGATTTTACTACAAATGTGTGTCTGAATGTCAGACCCTGTCACTAGTGTTAAAGTCAATGCTTTATCCACCCTGTGACTGTGCTATACATTCAGTCACATTTTTCTATTTGAACATAATTCAGGGAGTGATTAGTGTGATTATAGTGATTCTTTTGGTCACCACAACATATGGAAAACAATTTGTCAATGTAAAGATGTAACTTCTAGGACCCTCTTGATCAAGTTCCCTAGTTGCCATGAAATCAAAGAAGTTAGGATTATGTTTTAAACAAGGTGTAACTTTTGTTGAATTGCAACCATTGTTACCAAATTTTACAATTCTGAGAATATTTTAAATAATAAAATATAGACTATAGAGAAATATAGAGCCAGAATTTCAATGGACTGAAATAGGAGCATCAGCTAATCAACAGCAAGTGTACTTTTGGGTAAACTGTTTTGTCATTTGAAGAATAAACATTGTACTGTGAACATTTTAAAAGTCCTTCCTGTAATGTTAACGCCCTACATATTCATCTACAGTGTATTAGGATGGATGCTAAATTAAACTGTGTAACGTAGGTGAACTGACGCTTTATGAGCCTATTTTTGTGGCAGTGCAAAAAGTAGCACAGGCAGCCACAAACACTGGTTTGCTTCTGCTTTTGTCAAGGCCCTTTTGTTCACAGGGGAAACTTGAATGAGAGGGTACACACTGTGTCCAGAATGTCATCACAACACTAACACAACATATAGTTTTCCTTTAGTTAATTAGCTTTAATAATTCAAAGGTTTATGCAGCTTTCACAATATAGTTTAGCACAAAGTAACATTTAAAGTACCAACGTCTTAAATTACAGCAGCAACAAATGATGAACTTCACTTTTAAATTATTTTGCAAACCTTTTTTTTGTTTATTTAAAAAGTAAACAGTCCAAAATATTATATCAAACACAGAGTAGCTGCAAATGATCACACTGGAGAAACTGGACCTCTAGGATATTCTGTCACAATCAATTAATCAGTTATCAAAATAGTTGCTGGTTAATTGTCTGTCACTAAAACATGCAACATACAGCACATCAACTAAATGACTGTTCATATAAATTCAATGATAAATTACTTATGAACAAATTATTTAATTTCAAAGTACAATGTGTAATCTATTAGCAGTAAAGTAATACAGTATTCATAAATATGTTGTGTTTAGTGTGTAATCACTGGAAAATACCAACCGTTGCATTTTCTTAATCTTAAAATGAGCCTTTTAAATCAACATAGGGAGTGGGTCTCCTTTTACGGAGACAGTGGTGTTGTGCTGCCGTGTTTCTGCAGTAACGCAGAAAAGACTAACTAGAAACTGTCTTTCAATAGCGAATCATGTTTTGTTTTAAAAGTGACGGTCACCATACCCTCCCTTGCTCCTGGATACAGGGGGGATGGGGTGTGATGGTGGCTCAGAAGGTTGCATTCTGCAATCTCACCACAGGATGCTGCTAAATCCTTCACATTTTACACATGACATGTTTAAGTAATGTGAAGAAATGTGTCATTATTGGTCATGGCTTTGTCTCAGCAGGAAACATGGGACCATGACCCCAAACCAGAATCCAGTCCAAGGCCAGTTTGACCTTCAGTCAGGAGGAGAGGTCATTGTCATCTTAGACACTCTCAGATTTCTCTGCTTTATTTTCTTATTGATTGTGTTGAACTTTATATTTATCTTCTACTCCTCCAGGGGGTCGTCTCTCAGGAGCAGGCTGACATGGATCATAGGCCAAATAACAGGAGGAGTCAGTACTTGGAGAAACTGAACCCAATATATGGTCACAGCTGAGGTGACGAGCTGTTCAGGTGAAAGTTAAATGAAGGACATGAACTGAATGTGTCAGATCAAATGTGATGGACATCACATTTTACAGTTTCAAACCAGGAGCTTCAAGAGAAGACGACCAGAGGGAATACAACTGAGCCACTGATGCCTTTAAATGATCAAGCATTAATAACACCATCGCCTTCACTGGTCATTGTTTATGTGGCAGGCGCCTCACAGCAAGAAGGGGGGTCTCCCTGTGTAGAGCTTGTGTGTTCTCCCTGTGTCTGTGGGCTTTCTCTGGGTACTATGTCTTCCTCCCATAGTCCAAAGACATACAGTTTGGGGTTAGGTTAAATGGTGACTCTAACTTGCCCGTTGATGCGAATGTGAGTGTTTGTCTGTCTCTATGTGTCAGTCCTGTAATACACTGGCTGTCTGTCCAGGGTGTACTCTCACCACATGTCACCTGGGATTGGCTCCAGCCCCATGTGACCCTGAGATGGATTAAGAGAATGAATGAGAGAATGAGAATAACAAGGAAATGATAATGAAACAAACTAAAATTGTTTTAACTTGAACGCTGTGCCCTCTAGGGTTTGCTGAGGGAATTACAGTGGGAAATTTTCAATTAAAACTATTTCATGTTTCAACAATTACATTCAACATTTGTTTTCAAAATTTTCACAAGGGATACATAAGATTTACATCTAATTATGTTTGCATAAATGCAGTATAAAATAAGATGGTTAGAAATGTGCTCATTAGCACATAGTCTTTAGCATAAACATGTCCCTACATAAACACAGGCCATATTGTATATGTCACAGATGTGGTTTTGATAATATTATAAATGTGATCACAACGATGATTGATACCAAAGACGTTGACCGCTCTGAGGAAATGTATAAGTAATTCACTGAACACCTCAAAAGAATTCTGATCAATATCTTTTACTGAGCTTCTTTTACTCATCAAAAAGTCTCTGACATACAGTGCACATGTGCAACCTGTTTAGCAGTACAGCTGCATACGCTATGTGGGCAAAGCGTTAATGATATTCACTGTGGAATTTCCTGCAGTTAAACAGACCCATTATGTGTATTTTATATTTCAGTTTATCAAGGAATTAAATAATTTCATGTTGTGTCCAAGTTTGAATTCTGAGTTTTTTAATTTGAATTTGAATCTGGATTCTCAGGTGAGCTGCATGTAACTTCATGTTTCATCAAAGGTGTGACACACGTCTTAGTTTTGATCTTAGCTAAACAGCAACTAACCACTTCCTTTCCTTTGCACTTCCTCCACAAATACATATAAGAGGTGATGGTGATGTTCCGCTCTGTCTTTCTGTCGGATGGTCATCATGTTCAGTGTAGACAAAGCAGCTCTACTTTCCATTCAGCTGTTTGTGGTGTGCCACGCCCATGCAGGTAGAGTGGGGATTTGTATTTATGATGAATGCTCTAGGTTTTATTACAGATTTCATTTATACTGTTTTTTTTTTCTTCAGCATTAGGGGATCTACAAGTTGACCACAGGAATATACTGGTGTCCAGGGGAGACTCCATCAGTCTCACTTGCAACATATCCATGAAAAATGCAACACAAATCAATTGGACCAAAGACAAAAAAAACATTTTTACTTATTCAAAAAAACTTAATCAGACTTTTTCAAATTTCACCTCTCACAGACTCAGAATAGAGACGGACTCACCTACACAGCTGAACATTTCTAATGCTCAGCATGACGACTCAGGACTTTACACATGTAATGTAACTGCTAGATATGGTCCACAGGACATTGTCTGGAATTTAACTGTGTCTCAGAGCCTTGACGGTAGGTAGAGTAAAAAACAGGGCGAATCATGTCTGCACCTGGCACAGCACATTTCAGAGCTGGAACTACCTGCTACTTAAAGTATTTGTCATCTGATTTTCTGCAGAAATGATTCTATCATGGCCTTTTCTATACATACTCACACCTGTAACTGGATTTCTTCTATGCAGCTTGATGGTAGCTGTCTGCATCTGCAGGTGAGAAATAATTTTTTAATTGTTGATTATTCATCTATGCTGACAATAAACTTCCTCCACCCTTCCTCCATTTTGTCATTGTAGTGTGGCCATGGTGAGAGCTACTGTGCATATTTAACAAAATGTTGATCATTTACTTTTTAATAATTGAATTGGATTATAGCAGTATATAAGCGATGCCAGTGAGAGAGTGCAGAAAATACCAGGGTCTTGGAATTAGTTTATCTAAATGAAATGCAGCCATTATTATAGTTTGTATTTCCTCCTGTGCTTTTCTTGGTTAGACAAATCAAAATGTCTGCTATGAAAAGAGATAGCACCAAGATATTTTTTATGTTATATTAATATTTCTCATTAGAATTAAATTCCAAATCATGTTGTTTTGAAAGGAAAACTTTCATGTAATCAAAACTGCTAATTCATGTCTAATATGAACTGGTTCTCACCTGGAATTAAAAGAGTTGTATGGGTTCATTGTTCACAGTGTTTTCTCTGCAGGAAATCCTGCACCAGTAATCCAGAAAAGGACCTAAGTGACAGCAGGACCCTGAGTTACACTGAGTATCACGTTCAGTTCAGAGAAAAGGTCCACAATAACCATAATTTTGTATCACATCATGTTTAGCAATATCTACTATTACTTCTATTCTATTTTTAACATGTTTTTTTTATCTGAAGTTCCTTCTCTGCTTTCTATTCCTACAGGTGGCACCTATTCAGCCCCACAGTTGTGCAGTATACAGGATAAATCACAAGTAAATCAGTTTTAAGATGGTGAATTCACTTCATGGCCTTTACTGAGCTGACAAGCATAAAGTTCAGAGCTGAATATGAAACAAGACCTATGGACACACAGGGACAGGAAGTACAAGTTTGATGATGTTTAATAATGAAATGATTCAAGCTTAAAGAATTTTCTGACACAGAGATTAAAAGGTTAATAAATAGTTGTGTAATAGGAGAAATACCACAAGGCAATGTTGCATGTTTGATATTTTGAAGGCAGCTTACTGAGGTGTCTATGTGACCATTAGATGCATGTAAAATATGCAATATCTAATAAAATTAATTCATTGTGGTAGAGAAAGGCTTTTGTTTGATTATTGTTACTGGTTTCTTTTTGTTTTGTAATTGCAAAACATCTACTTGCTAACTGTCCAGCAGGTGGTTCTGGAGAGTGGGTCAGGTGTAGTTAAGTGAAACAACTTGATGTACTGAATATAAATTTGTTTGCTTTTTTTTTTTTGTTGAATTAATTAATTAATTAATATTATTAAAATGAGCAGGAATTATGTCCCAATCCACCCTCCAATCCAGTTGGTGGCAGTGGAGAATAAATGAAGAAAAGGAGCTGGTGCTGTGATCAGTGTTGCTGCTCTATATTGTATAAGAACAAAAGATTCACTGTAACATTTCATCCTAGACGTGGTTCATGTTGTGGATGGAGGATTCATTTTCTGGTACTTTCCATCCTGGATCCTGGATGACCCCGACGGTCGTGAAGATGACGATGTATCTTTTGTTTATGTCTCTTATCGTCTCTTTTTACGGCCCATCATCACTACATAATTTTCCACTGATCCAGACTGCAGTGATCGCTCTGGGATTCAGCCGATGTGAAACAGACGGTAGGTGGACGAGGAGCGATTTTGTCAAACTTTCTTTAGTTTGTTGAATTAATTGAATTGAATATCTCGGTAATGGCCTTTGACCTTCTGGCAGGAGTCTTTTCAAAATAAGAGTATGTGTGAGCTTGTTACTTGAGTTTTCTCCACTTTCTGCTGCAACCTCGCCTCGTATTTGAAGTGTTTGCAGCTGTGAACTCAGATTTGGATGTCGGTTTTTAGAGTTGACAAACAGGTATACAGTCAACTAGTTGTGCTAAGTATTCTCCCGAATATTTATTAATTTTCTCATTTTATGACTAGATAATGCTGCTGATGAATTTTAAAAGTTCAGGTGAGTCCTCAGGATTGAATGTCATAATATAAGACCTTTTTTGCAGTTAATATCGATGCTTTAGTGTTTTTTCATGCCATTATCAAACTCATTTGTCTAAACAATAATGATTATTTTCTTAAGACCAAATAAAAGGCACCAAACTGTTGGCCTGGTAAAATAATTACAAAAAATGCTGTTTGTGATCAGTAAAGATTTAGTTACTAAACTATATGATGCTCAATCTAAGGAGCGATGAGATACAGTGATTCTATAAATACCCAACTCCAACAGAGCTCTGTGTGGCTGTGACAGTGCAAGCAAGTCTGCAGGCTGATCAGCTGGGTGCGGTCTCAATAATGGTGTTTCATTTTATTTGGGCCCACAACACCAAGAAAAATCAAAGTCAAAGAAGCTTTATTGTCACTTCAACCATATATAGCAGACGTAGTACACAGTGAAGCAAAGCAAAGTTCCTCCTAGACCAGAGGTGCTACACAGAACACAACGTGCAGTGACGCAGACAAACACAGAGCTATGACACAAACTAAATTATAATTAAAAAAAAAAAAAAGATTAAACTAAGAAATTAAAAAAATTAAACTATACTAAAGGTGCATTTTTAAGAACTGAACATACAACAGAAGTGCACAGGAAGACAAGGAAAGACAGTGCAGACAACATATAGGCCGACTTTGTGCAAAGAGCAGTAAATGTGCCACAATCATGGTAAGACAATGTGCAAAGAACAGTATGTACAGTGACTGCAGATATTAAAGTGACACATGTAAACAGGATTAATATAAATATAAATGTAAAGTGGCATGTGTGTTTTTTTTTTTTGTTTGTTTTTTTTTGTGCGTGTGTGTATGTATCCGGCACAGTTCAGTTCTCCCCTGGGATCAGATCTTGGTTGTGTGTGTGTGTGTCTGTGTGTCTGTGTGTGCGTGTGTGTGTGTCCAGTTCAGCTCAGTTCACTGTTGAGATGCCTGATTGCCTGAGGGGAGAAACTGTTTAACAGTCTGGTTGTGTGGGTCCGAATGCTTCGGCACATCTTTCCGGATGGCAGGATGGCAGAAGGCTGAAGAGTGTGTGAGGGGTGTGTGGGATCACAGTGTTCCATTGTCCCAGACCCACACCCTCTTTGCCTGCTCCCCCAACATGCTTGGACAGACTAGTCTAGTAAATCCAAGTTTGCCTTAGAGATTGCTGAGATTACTGATATCCTGCACACTGTGGTTATGAGCCTCTTGCTGGATTTTACTCGACTGACTTGAGTGACAGAAGTACAGCTCAATGTGAGGTCCCTGGCCACTGCCTACTTCACCTGTCTCTAAGCACCATTTTTTTTCCTTTGATGTATTATAAGGCCTTTGTTGGATTTTACCATATTGCACAGTCGCATAGCTACAAATGTGTTTCTTCTACCCAGTCAGTCGTTTGTATTTGATTATTCTCCCCACTCATTGCCAAATTCTTTCCAAATTAGTTAACCGGATGCTCTTGCCCTGGGGTCATCCTCCACCCATGCTTTTGCTGACTTTTGGGGTATGCTCTCTTGTGTCCCTTGTGCTTATGAGTCATCTTCCACCCATGCTCTCACTGACACTCGGGCTATTCTCTTTCGTTGCCATATGACGTGAGAGGTGCAACCTATTGCATGTAGGCTGCTCAGACAGAGTCTGTTCCCTCCAGACAGCTCTCATTCCAGGCTATCACTTGGTCTTTCTCCAGTTGTCAGCTGCCCTGTCAACGTAGTAGCATAGAGCAGCAGAAAAAAAAACTACTTGTTCAAATTGCATACACACACAGTTTTTTTTTTTTTAGCAGCTTTTCATTACTAGTTCTAATCAATCAATTCCGTTATCAAACAGAGTTGTAGTAGTTCACAGTGGTCAGGCTCTTATGAGCCCTGTTGCTGCCACAGATAATTTCTTTTATGTTGTCAGTACATTTAATTTATTCAATGCCATGAGACTAAAGGGAGAAATTTAAGAAATGTAACACAAATGCTTCTGAAATAAATTGGGTTTTTTTTCTGCCAATAAAGTTATTTCACAGTTTTGATTGTGCCTGTGTCTACTGGGTTGTGATCTGATCCCCTGATGAGATTTTATGCACCTTACAGTTCTCCGGGTGATTGGAGGAAATGTGACCGTGGTACAAGGAGACACTGTTATCTTACCCTGCAAACTTACTGACACCACAGAGACCATCGATATGATTTCATGGCAGAGAGACACCAGAGGAAAACATCAAGATAACAGGTTATTTACAATCCAGCAAGATGGTTCAGCAGAGTTCTTTAATGGAGCGGATAATCAATTTAAATTTATTGGGAGCATTGAGGACAAAAATGGATCTCTCCAGTTATCTAATGTCACTTTGCTGGATGAAGGCATCTACAGGTGTATCTTCACTTTGTTCCCCAGCGGAAATCACAAGACAGAGATGCATCTAAACGTGCTTGGTATGATGACATACAGTGTATATTAACAGAAACAGTGTCTTGTTTACCTTGTTAACTGTTTTTATGTATGGTAACCTTCCTAGTGCCTCCAGTCATTAGTGTGACAGATAATCAGCCCATCTTGGGTAACGAAGAGGTTTCCCTCGCTACATGCACGGCTGCTGGGTCCAAGCCTCCTGCAGAGATAAAGTGGGTCACTGATGCTGTGACAGAAAAAGTGAAGGTGCAGACAAACTCCACCGAAGAGGCCGATGGTACGACCACAACAGTCAGTTTGCTCATCGGAGTCCCTACCAGAGAAATCAATCATACAGTCCAGTGTGTTGTCACCAGTCCTGCTCTGTCGAAACAGGAAACCCTGACCTTCATCATACAGGTTTACTGTGAGTATACAAATATTCCCTGACATCACTTTTTCATTTGTATTGTGTCGTATTTGCCTTGTTTAGTTTAATTAATTAATTAATTTCGTTAAGTCTTTGAAAAAAAAGAAGGTTTTTAAAAAAGATGGTTTGCATAATGATGAACTATATTAAAGGCCTGTTAGATCGTTTTGGCTGATTAGATATTCAGGCATTTACTTTAACAGGAGGCCAAGCAGCATGTGTGAACTCTGGTTCCTATTTGATGTCAAAGTGCACAAACAGAATTTATGCAAACATGAAAGTTGAGTTACCTCACTTCTGAATTTAGATGGCAGAATAAGAATCTCTATTGAGACACAAGTCTGGCATATTAATTACATTATGTTACATTACACATCTGAAAGAGGCTGTAAAAACAATCAGTGACTGGTATAGAATCAAACAACTGTAATGAAATGAATATCAGGCCATTGTGGGATTGCTGAAAATACTTTACCTGCCATAGACACCACTTTATTGTGGACACAGAATTTAAAATAGATAAAACAGCAGAGCATAAGTATAGACACAGCTACAGTCTTTGCACAGTCCTGGGAAAAGGCACAACCAACTAAAATATTTCAGATCAACACTGCATGCTTACTATTTGTCTATAGGATCTTTAAGAGTTGAAAATTTAAGTTCTTGCATTTCTTGCAATGATGTTTTGCAGTACAGTTTACATCACTGCAGCAAGATGAGGAGTGGTTTTACAGTTGTCTGTATGCTCTTCAAATTTCTGCAGCTGATATCATTGTCTGTAGGAAATGAGAGCTACACCCAGTTTTTTTGTTGTTGATATATCTTGGTGATGTGTAACATGAACTTGAGTCATGTGCTGTGTCAATGCTGTGAAAAAGCAGCCCCTGTTCCCGGAGAAAATAAGATTGAACAATACAAGCATTTATAGTTTGCGGAGGAGGTACTGTATGCAGCATGATTGTATCTGCACAAAAGACAAAGAGCTCTGTGACCAGTCTGGATGGATGTCAAAGGTCACTCTCTTCGTCAGTGGAGAACAGAAGACACATATGCATCTGATTAAAACAGAAAATATTTCAACCAGCACAAAAGTGCATGGACATGGGCTGTATGCTCATGAAAATGTGTGTAAATATCTGCATGCTACTCTGTGAGTATGGGTGTTCACTGTAATACTTGGTGATTCCACTTATGATCAATGTGATCAGGCAGCTGTTGACTCTTCTTAAAATATTTTCAGTATTTACTAAACAGGAATGATAAAGTAGAATGCAGCTAATTCATAGGTGGACTCTGAGCTGAGATAGTTTTGAACTGTCACTGCAGCTGTGTGGTACTGTCATAAAAAAGCACCCAGGTACCAATGTTTGAGGTCTTTGTGAGTTGTAGATATTTCTGAATTTTGTGAATTCAGGCTTTAAAATCTATTTTTAAATCGATGAATGTTTGATGCATTTCTCTCTGAAAGCAACCAAATGTGTCATTTCTACTAAAGCAGGATCTGATCAGTTTGTCATTATTTAACAAGATCGTGAGTAAAAATTAAGATCTCTGTAATGTCCATTACTGAGCAGCATCAGGACACGACTGAAACAAAAATGTTTTTAAAGTTTTCTAATCCAAAATGACTTGAACATGAACTTGTTAAGTAAGATAACCCTGCATCAGAACAGATGGGATCGGATCTTTGGTGTTTGTTGTTGTAGTTTTTGTTTTGTTTTTTGATATCGTTAGTATTTCTCAGCTAAGGGAATAATGCTGCTCATTCTCTCCTCCTGTCTCTTATAGTTTCACCCACAGAAGTGAACTTTCTTGAGAGATCCAAAGACACATTTGAGTGTGTGTCTGAAGCCAACCCAGAGGCAAACTTTACCTGGAGCAGGTACAGTAATTCAAATGAACTTAACAAGTAACAATCTTCATATCAGTTTACCTGTAAGCATTGTTTGGTTTATGATTCTCACAGGCTTTGTACAATAGTGAAAGAGTTGCACCATTTACCAAGTGAATATAAATAAGTTTGAAATGTATTCCTGAAGTTTAATTTAGATTAATATATTTTAAATGAACCATTTACTTTGTTACTCTGATGACAAGGTCTGACAGAAAATCTGTAATTATTGCTTATAAATTACTTTCAATAGAGGCATAAAACAAGTGACGCATGCTGAAAGGTTGAAAGGTTCATGTCAGCAGATGCTGCCAGCATTAGCAAACAAACTATTTTTTTTCAAAATAAAACAAAAGATTTTCTCAGTCAGTACAATTACATTTCCATCAGTACACAGTCCTGTTATACTCACCCATATAATGCTCTTAGTTTCTTTTCATTAGTAGAAACACCAGGTTACTTCCTGGTATCTGAGGATCTGGTATCTTTTAGGTTTTTTCCAACAGAGGTTAACCCACATGTCAGTTAAAGTCAACACTTTCTACAGTTTTTTTAATTTAAAGCCTAATGTTAAAGGCTGGAAAACTTTTAATGTGAAAAACCTGCTGGAAGTAAGTTTTATTCCCAGTAACTTTGTTTCTATTCACATATGGATATCTCATGTCACTGAATTAAATATAAAGCTGCATCAAGCAGCTTGATAGATTAGCTCAGAATGAAAACTGGAATTTTTTTGTTTTGATTTTATTTATTATTTGCCCAGTTTTACACTTAATATGCTGTTTAAACCTTTGGGATATAACATGCTATTTAGCAAGCTTTAGGCATGCTAGGCATTTGTTATCTTTAAGTGATATAACATGTTAATAAGGTCAAAGACAGTAAGTAAGAAGTAATATTTTAAATTCTGCTCTATGGATGGATGGATCTATGTATTTGGCTGCATATTTCATGCTGAGTTTTGTTTGTCTGTTCCAGATCTGCTCAGTCGCTGCCTCAGTCTAGTGTCAGAGTAGAGGGGGCTATGATCCAGTTACTGAACTTCACCTCTGACCTGAATGGACTTTACCAGTGTGATGCATCAAACCCATATGGAAGGAAACATGGTCAACTCTATTTGCATGTGACTTCAGAAGGTCAGATTTGATTTGGTTGTTGGCTTTGTCAATTTTTTTTTTGTTTTGTTTTTTTTTTGTTTTGTTTGCTTGCGACTTTGTTCTATTACAAATGTTAATATTTTTGTTGTTCAATTTTCTATTTATTATTTTCTAAAAAGCTTAAATTAATTTCTGTACCAAGTAATAGGGACACATCTCTAAGGAATAAGAAGCTTGGAAACCAAGCCTGCAGGAGTATTGTGCCATGGATTTGATCGGGATATCTCCCAGACACATCTTATGAATTTTATATATTTGTGTATTTTAGCCATGTCCAACTGGAAAGACAATCCGGGACAGACTCCGGGACAGACTCAGAAAACACTGGAGAAATATGGTTCCCATTTGGTACAAGCATTGAATGGTGTTGGCCAAAGATTTGCTTCAGCCTGATGCCAGCACAGCCCAGACATCTGAGAGGAAATAAATGTTTGACTTACTCCTCTATGTGCAAAATCATTCAAGTCTATGAATACAGCTACTTCAAGCATAAATCTTGCACGTCCTGGCTTGTGATATGTTCACTGTCAATTCAATTCAATTTCAATTTATTTATTTGTATAGCGCCAAATCACAATACAAATCATCTCAAGGCACTTTACAAAAACTAAAACTAAAAACCCAACAATTCCCTTATGAGCAAGCACTTGGCGACAGTGGAGAGGAAAAAACTCCCTTTAACGGAAGAAAAAAACCTCCAGCAGAACCGGGCTCAGTTTGGGCGGCCATCTGCCTCGACCGGTTGGGGTGAGTGGATAGAGCAGAGAGAAAAGAACAGCAACAATAAACAACAAATAGACACTGCAAGTTGGTGGGGCCAGTAACTGCACATCAGCGATAAACAGCTCCAGGACCAGGGACACCTGCAGAAGGTACAGAGAGAGAGAGAGAGAGAGAGAGGGAGGGAGAGAGCACAAACTAGGGGAGAGAGAGAGCACAAGGTTAGTAACATTCAATGGTGGAATATACATGAGGTCGGAGAGAAGGGGGAGGGGGGGGCGGGTAGGGTAGGGGAGCTCAGTGCACCAATGGTCCTTGGGCAGTCTAGGCCTATAGCAGCATAACTAACTAAGGGATGGTTCAGGGTTGCCTGAAGCCAGCCCTAACTATATGCTTTGTCAAAGAGGAAGGTTTTAAGTCTAGCCTTAAAAGTACAGAGAGTGTCTGCCTCCTGAACCCAGGCTGAGAGCTGGTTCCACAGGAGAGGAGCTTGATAGCTAAAGGCTCTGCCTCCCATTCTGCTTTTGAGAACTCTGGGAACCACAAGTAGGCCTGCACTCTGAGAGCGAAGTGGTCTATTGGGATAATATGGTACTATGAGGTCTTTAAGGTATGAAGGAGCTTGATTATGAAGGGATTTGTATGTGAGAAGAAGGATTTTAAATTCTATTCTATATTTTACAGGGAGCCAATGAAGAGAAGCCAATATAGGAGAAATATGATCTCTCCTGCTAGTTCCTGTCAGGACTCTGGCTGCGGCATTCTGGATTAATTGGAGGCTTTTTATTAAGATATTAGGACATCCAGATAGTAATGAGTTACAGTAATCTAGCCTTGAGGAAACAAACGCATGGACTAGTTTTTCTGCATCATTTTGAGACAGGATGTTCCTAATTTTGGAAATGTTGCGCAGGTGAAAGAATGCAGTTCTAGAAATTTGTTTTATGTGTGAGTTAAAGGACATGTCCTGGTCAAAAATAACTCCAAGGTTTTTTACAGTAGTGCTGGAGGCCAGGGCTATGCCATCTAGAGTAGCTATAATTTTAGAAAAGTTATTTCTGAGATTTTTAGGCCCAAATATAATGACTTCTGTTTTCTCCGAGTTTAAAAGTAAACGGTTACTGGTCATCCAAGCCTTTATGTCAGTTAGACAGGCTTGAAGTCTGGTTAACTGGTTTGTGTTAACAGGTTTAATAGATTGATATAACTGAGTGTCATCCGCATAGCAGTGGTAATTAATAGAGTGCTTCCTAATGATATATCCTAAAGGAAGCATGTACAGGGTGAACAGAATCGGTCCTAGCACAGAACCTTGTGGAACTCCATAACTAACTTTTGTTCGTGTGGAAGGTTCATCATGGACATGAACAAACTGGAATCTGTCCGATAAATAGGATTGGAACCACTTTAACGCTGTTCCTCTGATACCAATCACATGCTCCAGTCTCTGTAATAAGATGTTGTGGTCAATGGTGTCGAATGCTGCACTAAGGTCTAGGAGGACAAGTATCGAAACAAGTCCATTATCTGAGGCTAAGAGAAGATCGTTGGTAACTTTCAACAGTGCTGTTTCTGTACTATGATGTGCTCTAAATCCTGATTGGAAATCTTCAAATAGTTCATTCCTGTGTAAGTGGTCTGATAGCTGCTTAGCAACAGCTTTTTCTAGGATTTTAGAAATAAATGGCAGGTTGGATATTGGTCTATAATTAGCCAAGACACCTGGATCAAGACTAGGCTTTTTGAGTAAAGGTTTGATTACTGCAGTCTTAAAGGCCTGTGGTACGTAGCCTGATACTAGAGATAAATTTACCAAGTCCAATAAAGATGAGTTCATTAATGGCAGGGTGCCTTTAAGCAGTCTAGTCGGGATGGGGTCCAAGAGACACGTTGATGATTTCGATGAAGCAACTACTGATGTAAATTCAGAGAGATCTATAGGAGAGAAGCAGTCTAAACATAACTGAGGTCCTAAAGATGATTCAAGAGCTACTGTAGTAAAAGATTCATTTATTGCAGGTATAGGAAGCATCTGCTGAATTTTATCTCTAATAGTTGTGATTTTATTTGTAAAGAAACTCATAAATTCATCACTGCTGAGAGCTAAGGGAACACTGGGCTCAACGGAGCTGTGACTTTTTGTCAGCCTGGCTACAGTGCTGAAAAGAAACCTGGGATTGTTCTTATTTTCCTCTATTAGTGATGAATAGTATGCAGTTCTGGCTTTACGGAGAGCTTTTTTATATGTTAGTAGACTGTTTTTCCAGGCTAGAAAAATTTCCTCTAAGTTTGTGGAACGCCACTTCCTTTCCAGCCTTCGTGATGCCTGCTTTAAGGTACGAACATGTAAATTATACCATGGGGCTAGTCTTCTCTGAATCACTAACTTCTTTTTCAGAGGGGCTACAGAATCAAGCGTTTCACGCAGTGAGGTTACAGCGCTGTCAACAACATGATCAATTTGGTAGGGAGTAGGATTAAGGCAGCTGCCCTCCATTATGTTTATACTTGGCATAGATGTAAATAAAGATGGAATCATTTTCTTAAATTTATTAACAGCGTTGTCAGATAAACATCTGCTGTAGTGGAATTTTCTTCCAGACGCTGCATGATCCATCATTTTAAATTCGAAAGTTATTAAAGAATGATCTGACAAAACAGGATTTGGGGGGAAAATTATTAGATGTTCAATTTCGATGCCATAGGTCAGAACAAGATCAAGGGTGTGATTAAAACAGTGGGTGGGTTTATTAACGTTTTGAATGAAACCAATTGAATCTAATATAGAATTAAATGCAATGCTGAGGCTGTTATTTTCAACATCTACATGAATGTTAAAATCTCCCACTATAATGACTTTATCTGATCTAAGCACTAAATCAGACAGGAAGTCAGGGAATTCAGTTAAAAACTCTGAGTAAGGGACAGGTGGACGGTACACAATGACTAGTAGAACTGGTTTTTGTGTTTTCCAGTTTGTATGTGAGAGACTAAGAGTGAGGCTCTCAAATGAGTTATAACTGTTCTGAGGATGAAAGTTTAATAATAAGTTTGACTGGAAGATTGCAGCTACTCCTCCACCTCGACCTGTGCTTCGAGGAACATGATAATTTTTATGACTGAGGGGGGTTGATTCATTCAGACTGACATATTCATCCTGCTGTAACCAGGTTTCAGTAAGATAAAGTAGGTCAATTTGGTGATCAGTTATCAAATCATTTACTAACAGAGATTTAGAAGAAAGGGACCTAATATTTAATAATCCACATTTGACAGTTCTGTTTTTCTGTTCAATAAGAGGAGTGGTCTTAATTTTTATTAAGTTTTTATGAATAACTCCTCTTCTGTTAACTTCTGATTTGTTTGATTTATATGGAACCTGCACTGTCCTGGTAATAATAACATCATGCCTGCCAGGATGAAAACATTTGTCAGTAAACAATTTAGCAAGATGTGAGCATCATGGTCCAGTATTTGAATGCAGTCAACTAAATGTAAAGTTCAGAGACTTCTTTACAGTATCTATTTTGGCAGGTCATGGGAAAGGCTCTTTAGAAAAAGTGCATTCCTTTTATATGAGCCAGTTTCAAGGTCCTGATAACATGCATATGCTCTCTGACATGGACTACTGCAGCCTTTGACAGAACTGAGTAATTGGTATTTAAGCTTTTTTCACTTTTGCTTTTCTTGCCATGACAAGTCAAATGTCTGCCATGAAAAGGGACCATTAGTAAATGAAACTTTGTCTTAAATATTAAATATTTAGTTTAATTTCAGTGATTTGATAAATTAGTAGGTGTTAAGTGAAAAGAAACTACAAAATCTTGCACATTAAACAACAGTAAAGCATAGAAGCACAATCAGTCCATACTGAAACTGTAGATTGATCAATTAGTGCATTAAAGCCGAGTATCCGCTGAACCTTTGTGTCCCTTAAGCCAGCCATGAACACAGTAACAAGGTGAGCTGTCATAACTTAAGCCAGGGCTTTTTCCCTCACCAGAACAGCCAAATGATGAGTAGAAACAACAGCATTAACTTTAATGAGGCTGTGTGTTAGATTTAGCTGGAGAAACTGGCATTGTTAATAATTCGTATTTAAATGTGTTCTTGTGTTCTGTCTCTTACAGGAACCTGCACTGTTTATTGGATGATATTTGGCAATTTGCTATGCACTGTCACTGGTGCTGCAGCAGCTGTGTGGTGCCTTCATAAGAAAGGACCAAGGTACCAAATACAGCAGTACTGCATATTATATCTAGGTTTTTGGATGTATATTAATTAATGGTTCATTATCCAGGGAAGAAGAGGGCACACATGAGGAGAGGCAAAGAATCCAAATTTTTGAAGATGTTCAGAGTGCAGAAGAAGAGGATATCTGAGAGAAATACATGTAAAATATAAAGAGGAAGAAGAAAAGTTGTTTAATATTTTAACTGGTTCAATATTTATTGAAATTTAAAAATGAGAGTTTAGACTATCAGGTAAATTTATTATGTTTCTTCTTACATTTTTTTTTCTTCTTTTTTTTTAACCTGCAACATTTTGCAGATTCATGTGGTTCGTGTCATTTCAATCAGTTACTTTGAATCTTCTGTCTTAGGGACCAGTGTGACATTCATGGGCACAAGATAATCAGCAGCTGCACTATCATTTACAGGCTCCAGTCCTTCCTGACTCAGATGGTTAGTGAACACATGACATGCAAGAAGTAAGATGTTGTATATTGTCTAGTTTTTATTTTAACTTTGGAGTGTTTATACTTAGGTTGGCTTATGATCACACTAGTATTTGCTGGTATCTACTGGGTGCTACAAATCTGTCAAATGCTTCCGTTTACATCAAAAGAGTAAATGTGGATCTGGATTGCTAACTATAAGGAGAACTTTCCTGCAATAATGAAAGTGTTTAATATTATTACTGAAAGGGGAAGTTTGGTTGAATACCTTTCTCCTTCAGTGCCTGCGGCAGGATGTGGCCTGAACATGCTGTGTTTGCTCTATATCCAGGCAGCTATAACCAAAAGAGATAAGCGTTCTGAATGTTTTGTTTTCATGGTTAACATTCAATATTGATTGTAGCACATGACTATGCAGCACATTTACACAATCACAAGACACCAGGTTGCTCTGACATCTTTACATACACTGTAGTAATCCAGTTACTGCACATCAGAGAACACATGCAGCGAGGCAATGAGATTTCTTCCTTTCACCTTGTTATTTACTAGTTATGTATACTGTGAGTTTGACACAGGAACTTTTAAAAGTCCATGCAAATAGACGACACAAATAGCTGCAAATACAGAAACACTGCTGGGTTAACAGCAGATAATTCATGAACTGTGCAGGGAGAATGTTTAAACAACAAACTGAAAATCTTACTTCAACTTACATTTTAGCACGTTTCTGTAAGGACCCTTAGAAACACGGCCCATGCAAAAGTCACAAAGGTGGTTTATAAAAACTCAGCATGGATAATGAATAAAGGGACTAATGGAATAGGAAAAGGGATTAATGATATAAAAACAGAAAGGGTGAAAGTTCAGGACAACACCAAATACAGATGGTGTCAGTGTGATTTATTTTGAGTTTTATTCCATGTACATTTCTTTAGTTGGTAAGATAGGTCATGTCATTCAGAGTGGTGTCTAAGAAGTGTAGAATTATATGATGGTGGCTGGACAAACTGAGAGGTCCTGACTCTGTGGTGAATCTGCCTGACAGGTCAGTTGGAGCAGCCACTGTAGTTTGACCTGGGAAATAAAATACAGTGCAGATATAACAGGACATGATAAGAATATTTGTCAGATACACTTATTGTCCATATATTCTCAGATTTCATCCTACACTCTGTTTTATTTAATTGTAGGTCTTTCTGTGTTGTCCATTGAATTGTCCTCTATATAATATCATGCTGAAACCACTGTCACTGTTTTGCTACAGCTGAATGTTTCTTTGCCAAGCTTCTGGCTCGTTTTAATTAGCAGTTTGTCTTAAATATTTTTAAATTATTTATTTAAATATAAGCTCTGATGATCCACAGAACATAATGTGTTTAAAGCCGTTTTCCTCTAATACTTTAAGATCACACTATTGTACTGGTACTATCAGCTGAATGATTACATGACCAAAAATGCTTCTACCGTGTTTTGTTTTTTTTTCACAGTTCCAGCTGTTCTTTGTGATAATCTTATAAAATCCTTTTGACATCAGTCTTGTGGTCTGTTGTTGTTTTAACCATTTACACACACACACACACACACAGCCTTCCTGCTAGCATCTTACATCTCATGATTCTGTATTTAGCTACATTTAGGATACTGTGTGTGCTTGAAGAGTTAAATCCATGGGAATGAAAGCAGTTTCATTTTTCTAATGTAGAGATGTCACTCCTCTGACCACGAGACTCTCACACACACAAACATACACACGCCACACATTAAAGCAACACTCCTGTGTTAATACTTGGTATAACCACCTTTTGCTTTAATTAGAGCTATGGGTCTGTTTGGATACATCTCTCCCACCTTTGTACTTTGGGACTGGCATACGCAGCATTTTCACAATATCACATGTGACCATGTCTCTTTTTAGTCAAAATCATTTCTTCTTGTGACATTGTCATTAGAGGTCAGATATGTGTTTTTGACAGGCATGCTCAGTTCATCCAAACGTATATTATTTTTTATTTCAAATACAAACGCAAACGTGTTTGCCACGGCTGAACTCCTCTGTGCTGTGATATATGTATGTAGGTGTGTTAAGTAGCCAGCAGATGGTGGTAACGTTTCATAGTCATGTCACTTCACAGCAAGATAAAGAATTTAAGTCTAAGTTTAAAAGCCTGAACGGCACATTTGACATTATTGTATATTCTAATGTTAGATTATAAATATGAATGAATTCCTGTTTTGATTTTAATCATACCTGTCCAGGGTGTACCCCTGCCTTCCACCCGAGAGAGAGCTGGGATAGGCTCCAGCAGATCCCCGTGACCCTGAACCAGGAAAAAGCGGGTATAGAAGATGGATGGATGGATGGATTTTAATCATAATCTGAATGCCTTTGCACGCACACACACACACACACACACATACACACACACACAGACACTCCTGGGGAGCTTGGAAACGTCCCTCTGGGTGTAATTGTGTGTGTGTGTCTGTGTGTGTGTGTGTGTGTAGTCATCCGTATCATTCATCCAGAAATGAAAATGTAAACTTGTTTTCTGACTTTCTCACCTGAGGACTCTGACCCTGCCCTTAGTCACCAAATACTTTAATTGCAAAACTTCTACTTGTCCCAGAACAATAAACAATCAAAACTCTTCTTCTCCTTTCGGCTGCTCCCTTCAGGGGTCGCCACAGTGAATCATCTGCCTCCATTTAACCCTATCCTCTGTATCCTCCTCACCCACACCAACTATCCTCATGTCCTCCTTCACTACATCCAAGAACCTCCTCTTTGGTCTTCCTCTAGGCCTCCTTCCTGGCAGCTCTAACCTCAGCATCCTTTTACCAATGTATTCACTGTCCCTCCTCTGAACATGTCCAAACCATCTCAATCTGGCTTCCCTGGCTTTTTCTCCAAAACATCTAACATGAGCTGTCCCTCTGATGTCCTCATTCCTGATCCTATTCATCCTCATCACTCCCAGAGAGAACCTCAACATCTTCAGCTCTGCTACCTCCAGCTCTGCCTCCTGTCTTTGTCTAGTGCCACTGTCTCTAAACCAGACAACATTACCACCTTTCCTTTCATTCTTGAAGTCATATTTATGATTCGCATGTTTGATCTGGCTTAGATTTTACGTCGGATGCCCTTCCTGACACAACCGTCTCCATTTACAAGGACTTGGGACGGGCACAGGAAGACACTGGATTGTGGCCCCCTGTGGTTGCATTTGCCCCCTAAATAAATAACTGGCAATAAAACACAAAGTACAAAATGATCTTCCTTCAGCTTCCACATTCCCTGTTAATCCAAGACTAAGATACGCGGCGTCACATTTTCTCGTCTTGGATTTTGGTGGCGGACCATCGATCATATTGACCGTCATCGTCTTGTTGGGGAGAAATCACCATGGCAGTGGATTTGTTGTTGTACGTTTCTGAAATGAGGTCGGGGTGCTAAGACACCAGAGCAATAGTCCCGTCTGCTACAAGTTATGGCATGAAAGGGGAAACCACCCAGGAGTGATCTCACCCACCACCGGCTCCTCCCGGAAAAACGATTTAAGGGAACACCCTGGACAGGTCACCAGTCCATCACAGGGTCTATTTAAAACCTAATATAAATAACATCGCTCTAACAGGCTCCACTGTGACGTGCTCCATGTTGCGAATGGAAGATTAATGCGTCGTCATTTCAGACCGTTCACATTCAGGATCGTGGATCAGGATCAGGATCGGGATCGTGGATGACTCCGACGGAGTGAACTTATATAGCGGAACTGTGTCCAATTCGGATCGCTTTTTAGCTAACATTCTATTAAAATTTTTCTTTAAATACTAATATATTTGATCAAATAAAGTTTCCAACTGAGTTAATAGCATATAATTAAAGTATAGGTCATTACCTTTCTAACCATATATAGTTTTATTTATTTAGTCAACATTTGTTATTACCGGAGATGAGAAAAGTGCGCAACTATTGTCCAATTGTGACCGCCCACGTCTGCTCGCTGCATCCACTCTGTCCTGCTGATTGTTTGGGGGTTATTAGCTTGTTCCTCATCAGACTGAGTTTAACACAATACTATCAACACATCCAGGTGCAATTACTGCCCTTCAAAATAAGATTGCATGCTCTGATAATTACAGATTGTGCAATGAAAGCGTGCAGATTTTAATCTTCCTGTCTCATACTTGCTGTTTGGTCTTTTAAATTTTTTCTTATTTCAGTCTCTTCTTAAATAATTTATATAACATATAAAATATAAAGATTATATGATCACACACTTACTAGAGAGGGGCAAGAAACAGCAATTACAAGTAGCAGAGCAATATTTGCAGTGTGGCTGTAAATATAAGGACTGTATTAAAATGTGTTAACAAACCAAGTGACATGATGAGCAAATGCGGATAATATGATTTATTTAGATTAATAAATAAATAAAATGAACAACAACAAAAAAAATGTAAATGTCCTGGCACCAGTAGCACCAATAATCTTGTTGCAGCTCCTCCTCCTCCCAGCCCACACAAATGGTGTGAAACCATTTGTGGCAGTTGTCACACTGGACCCACGACACCAATCCCTCTGAACTTCCTGGAGGTTCAGGCTTCCTGCACCGGCCACACCGCCAGACATTTGCCTCCTGTCTTCTTTTCTGAGCGATGTGACCTACTCACAGAAAGAAGCATAAGTTAGATAACTCAACAACTATTATGGGCTGTAATGCATCTGTTATGTTTATTTTTTCATACCGGTGAATGTCGTGGGTCCAGTGGACGAGGAGAAGGAGCTGGACAAAGGTTGGGCCGTTGGAAGCGGAATAGCTATATAAATAAGAGAAAGACTTTAGATACATCTTGCTTACTCTTCTTCAGGGATAATGCTACCAACATGTCAGAATATTTTTTGTGCAGTTTATATTAAGCATTTACATTGGTGGGAGGGAGAGGAAGACATTTGGGACCCCTGGAGGCCACATTTTTGGACTGATGTTGATGGCTCTAAAACAAAAAGCATACAAATAAATGCTCAAAATGATATCCATTGCTATAATTATTATATTTGAATCATCAAATACTCCAAAGCGTAAAACATATAACTTACGGTCTTCGGAAAACATGGAGGGGGGGACACAATCTCCTGCAGGTAGGCTCATTGGCGATGGTGTGCTGCTGGGGGCAGGCAGCCAGGGACCGTGAGAGGTAACAGAGGGGGCCGTTTGGGCTGAGGGACCAGTGATGGAGCTGGCGTGTGAAGTGTCGGTCAACCTCATATTTGATTCTGACAGTAGGTTTTTTATGTGCTTCACAGCGTGTGGGCAGAAATAAAGGAAATGAGAATGATTATATATGTCAGAGGCTTTGTGTGTGGGTAGTGGATACAAAATAATGGACGGATGGCGGTGGATGTGCAAAAGCAACTGCTTCCTCAAACCA
This sequence comes from Mastacembelus armatus, assembly GCF_900324485.2. Classification (NCBI taxonomy): domain Eukaryota; kingdom Metazoa; phylum Chordata; class Actinopteri; order Synbranchiformes; family Mastacembelidae; genus Mastacembelus; species Mastacembelus armatus. Next base: position 16,461,054 of record NC_046653.1, on the reverse strand, counting down.
TGGAGTCAGTAAAGTACATAATTAATTAGTTTATCTTATAATCTACAGCTGGAGCTTTGTTAATTTAATAGAGGGAAGGACAAGCTGAGATCATTTTATTCTTCACTGACGTAAAGCTTTGTAAAGGTAACACAACACAAGACCACTGCCTGTCTGTAATTGATGAAAACAATGGTTGGGATTGGTGGGTTTATCAATTATGTTGTTAATGAAAGTTTTTAATGTGCATTAAAATACATAAGAGAATATCTGTAAAGAGCTGGACATTATGTTTACTAAAAGAACCATAATGCATGTTCATGAATGCATGTTGTAATGTTGAGCAACAGTCTCACCAAACTTTATTGCTTTCAGTTCAGTCTGTGTGGGTAAGGTGTGTTAAGCACTATGCAGAAGTGTTGCCTTTTAGCACTTTTTAATTTTCATTTAACAATGACAGTTGCCCAAAGTGTTGTACACATTAAAAGACAAACAAATTAAATACGTGCAAAAGAGCAGAACAAAAACTGAAAAATGCTAAACTCAAATACAACAACTAAGAGCAAGACAGAACAATATAAAAGCTTATTGTAAATAAATCAGATATAAAACACTAACACAAAAATGCCAGAGAGCAATAAAAAGGTCATTGTATTTTTTGACGTTTTTCTCAATGTTTTTATGAACATGTTGACATTACAATTAAAGAAATTGAATGCCCTACAGTGTCCAATTTTCCTCGGATATTTCAATATGTAGATTTTTCAATTTATTACTAGAATGAAGTGGAAAATAAGTTGCAATAGAATTATATTCCCAGTGTATGTTCAAGAAACACTTTACAAAAAATAATTGTGTTGTATGACATGTCTTAGTTTTGATCTTAGCTAAACAGCAACTAACCACTTCCTTTCCTTTGCACTTCCTCCACAAATACATATAAGAGGTGATGGTGATGTTCCACTCTGTCTTTCTGTCTGGTGGTCATCATGTTCAGTGTAGACAAAGCAGCTCTACTTTCCATTCAGCTGTTTGTGGTGTGCCACGTCCATGCAGGTAGAGTGGGGATTTGTATTTATGATGAATGCTCTAGGTTTTATTACAGATTTCATTTATACTGTTTTTTTTTCTTCAACATTAGAGGATCTACAAGTTGACCACAGGAATATACTGGTGTCCAGGGGAGACTCCATCAGTCTCACTTGCAACATATCCATGAAAAATGCAACACAAATCAATTGGACCAAAGACAAAAAAAACATTTTTACTTCTTCAATAAAATATAATCAGACTTTTTCAAATTTCACCTCTCACAGACTCAGAATAGAGACGGACTCACCTACACAGCTGAACATTTCTAATGCTCAGCATGACGACTCAGGACTTTACACATGTAATGTAATTGCTAGATATGGTCCACAGGACATTGTCTGGAATTTAACTGTGTCTCAGAGCCTTGACGGTAGGTAGAGTAAAAAACAGGGCGAATCATGTCTGCACCTGGCACAGCACATTTCAGAGCTGGAACTACCTGCTACTTAAAGTATTTGTCATCTGATTTTCTGCAGAAATTATTCTATCATGGCCTTTTCTATACATACTCGCACCTGTAACTGGATTTCTTCTATGCAGCTTGATGGTAGCTGTCTGCATCTGCAGGTGAGTAATAATCTTTAGCTTTCACATTTGTAAGTATATGAACAAAAGAATTCGACTCTCTTCTCTTGTGGTGCAGAGCATTTGTTGACAACACGAACTGAAGCTGATTTGATGAAAAAACTATACAGATATTACGTTTGCTCATATTTAAATGGTCATTTCACCCAAACTGCAAAATTCTGGTTCACTCCCAGTGAATCTTGTCATCTCGGCTTTATGGATCAAATTTCTGTCTATATTTGCCTGCACCCCATTAACTCTTTTAAACCTACAAGAGCACCAGCAATCTACTTTGCCAAGCTATTTTTTAATACCTGTAGAATACGATAGCGCTCAGCTCCGTACTCACCGTCACTTCTCTGGTGGACTTGTTACATGGAAGGTCATGAAGGGTAAAAAGATGAGTGGGACCTCTACTGTCATGCTCATAGCACTGAATGAAGTTTTAATATAATTTTCTGATCCTAAACAGTAAACGCTATTGTTTCACAACAACAATAGACTCTACTGTAGCTCTGGACAACCCTTTCATTTCTATACTGTACAATCACATTTTCAAAATTGTAAGATCAAAGAAAACTTTTTCCTTCCCAAAATGATTTTACTACAAATGTGTGTCTGAATGTCAGACCCTGTCACTAGTGTTAAAGTCAATGCTTTATCCACCCTGTGACTGTGCTATACATTCAGTCACATTTTTCTATTTGAACATAATTCAGGGAGTGATTAGTGTGATTATAGTGATTCTTTTGGTCACCACAACATATGGAAAACAATTTGTCAATGTAAAGATGTAACTTCTAGGACCCTCTTGATCAAGTTCCCTAGCTGTCATGAAATCAAAGAAGTTAGGATTATGTTTTAAACAAGGTGTAACTTTTGTTGAATTGCAACCATTGTTACCAAATTTTACAATTCTGAGAATATTTTAAATAATAAAATATAGACTATAGAGAAATATAGAGCCAGAATTTCAATGGACTGAAATAGGAGCATCAGCTAATCAACAGCAAGTGTACTTTTGGGTAAACTGTTTTGTCATTTGAAGAATAAACATTGTACTGTGAACATTTTAAAAGTCCTTCCTGTAATGTTAACGCCCTACATATTCATCTACAGTGTATTAGGATGGATGCTAAATTAAACTGTGTAACGTAGGTGAACTGACGCTTTATGAGCCTATTTTTGTGGCAGTGCAAAAAGTAGCACAGGCAGCCACAAACACTGGTTTGCTTCTGCTTTTGTCAAGGCCCTTTTGTTCACAGAGCAAAGTTGAATGAGAGGGTACACACTGTGTCCAGAACGTCATCACAACACTAACACAACATATAGTTTTCCTTTAGTTAATTAGCTTTAATAATTCAAAGGTTTATGCAGCTTTCACAATATAGTTTAGCACAAAGTAACATTTAAAGTACCAACGTCTTAAATTACAGCAGCAACAAATGATGAACTTCACTTTTAAATTATTTTGCAAACTAGCAACTAGAAACTGTCTTTCAATAGCGAATCATGTTTTGTTTTAAAAGTGACGGTCACCATACCCTCCCTTGCTCCTGGATACAGGGGGGATGGGGTGTGATGGTGGCTCAGAAGGTTGCATTCTGCAATCTCACCACAGGATGCTGCTAAATCCTTCACATTTTACACATGACATGTTTAAGTAATGTGAAGAAATGTGTCATTATTGGTCATGGCTTTGTCTCAGCAGGAAACATGGGACCATGACCCCAAACCAGAATCCAGTCCAAGGCCAGTTTGACCTTCAGTCAGGAGGAGAGGTCATTGTCATCTTAGACACTCTCAGATTTCTCTGCTTTATTTTCTTATTGATTGTGTTGAACTTTATATTTATCTTCTACTCCTCCAGGGGGTCGTCTCTCAGGAGCAGGCTGACATGGATCATAGGCCAAATAACAGGAGGAGTCAGTACTTGGAGAAACTGAACCCAATATATGGTCACAGCTGAGGTGACGAGCTGTTCAGGTGAAAGTTAAATGAAGGACATGAACTGAATGTGTCAGATCAAATGTGATGGACATCACATTTTACAGTTTCAAACCAGGAGCTTCAAGAGAAGGCGACCAGAGGGACTACAACTGAGCCACTGATGCCTTTAAATGATCAAGCAT